>NC_045446.1:8032654-8163408 GCF_002776525.5 Piliocolobus tephrosceles | reverse complement strand
TTTATTTATTTATTTATTTATTTATTTATTTATTTATTTATTTATTTATTTTTGAGATGGAGTCTTATTCTGTCGCCCAGGCTGGAGTGCAGTGGTGTGATCTCAGCTCGCTGCAACCTCTGCCTCCTGGGTTTAAGCGATTCTCCCACCTCAGCCTCCTGAGTAGCTGGGACTACAGGTGTGTGCCACCACACCTGGCTAATTTTTGTATTTTTAGTAGAGATGGGATTTCACCATGATGGCCAGGCTGGTCTTGAACTCCTGACCTCAAGTAATCCACCTGCCTTGGCCTCCCAAAGTGCTGGGATTACAGGCGTGAGCCATCTTGCCCAGCCTAATTCCAGAATTTTGAGAAGGCTTAAGCGGGAGGAGTCCTTGAGGCCAGGACTTTAAGATTAGCCTAGGCAGCATAGTGAGACCTCTGTCTCTCCAAAAAAATATATATATTTTAAAAGTAGCCAGTCGTGGTGGCACATGCCTGTAGTCCAAGCTACTCAGGAGGTTGTGGTTGTGGTAGGAGGATCACCCGAGCCCAGGAGCTCGAGGCTGTGGTGAGCTATGATTACGCCACTGCACTCCAGCCTTGGTGACAGAGTGAGACTCTATCTCTAGAAAATAAAATAAATTTTAAAAACCCTAAAACACAGTTTTGAAAGAAACGAGTAAGGAACAAAAGTGAGATCAATACTGCTTATGCAAATTAAATATATACAATACCATTTATTTATTTTTGTACTCAGTTTTATTTTTTATGTTTTTCTTGAGACAGGGTTTCACTTTGTCACCCAGGCTGGAGTGCAGTGGTGTGATCATAGCTCATTACATCCTCAACCTCCTGGGCGCAGGTGATCCTCCCCCCTCAGCCTCCAAAGTAGTAGCTGGGACTACAGGGACACACTACCATGCCCAGCTAATTTTCTTTGTATTTTTTTGTGGAGCTACGGTTTCACCATGTTTCTCAGGCTGGTCTCCAACTCCTGAGCTCCAGTGATATTCCCGCCCTGGCCTCCCAAAGTGCTGGGATTATAGGCGTGAGCCACTGTACCCAGACTACAATACCACTTACATAAACAAAAAATACATATACACAAAATGATAAATGCTTCACAATGATCCATTAACACCCACCTACCTACCTTCCTTCCTTCCTTCCTTCCCTCTCTTTCTTCCTCTCTTGCTTTTTTTTTTTTTTTTGGAGTCTTGCTCTGTTGCCCAGGCTGGAATGCAGTGGCATGTTCTCAGCTCACTGTAACCTCTGCCTCCCGGGTTCAAGCAATTCTCCTGCCTCAGTCTCCTGAGTAGCTGGGATTATTATTACAAGTGTGAGCCACTGCGTCCAGCCAGGCTCTGTTCTTCACAGGTTCACACTGGTTGCTGAATAGAGAATGGTATCAGGACAAAAGCACAAACTGGGAGGCTGGGTGTGGTGGCTCACACCTGTAATCTCAGCACTTTGGGAGGCTGAGGCAGGTGGATGGCTTGAGGCCAGGAGTTTGAGACCAGCCTGGGAAATATAGTGAGATCCCATGTCAATAATAAATAAATAAATAAGCAAAAGCTGGAGATTAAGCATTACTGAAATGATCCAGAGGAGAGAGGGTATTGGTTTGGAGAAGCGCTGGATTCTGCATGTATTTCAAAGGTGGAACTGGTAAGGTTTGCTAAGTCATTAGGGGCAGAATGTGAGTCAAATGAAGGAGTCAAGGATGATGCCAGGGAGTTGATGTGAGCAAAAGGAATCTCAGACATGCCCCTGACTGGGATGAGGCAGGCCAGGAGTCTGACCTTCAGCATGTCAAGTTGAAATGCTTATTTATCCAAGTGGGGATGTCAGATGGGCCACTGGATATTTAAGTCTGGGAGAGGTCAGGCTGAGATATGTAAACTTGGGGACAGGTGGAAAACAGTAGATGCTGTTCTGGTGCAGTGGTTCATGCCTGTAATCCCAATGCTTTGGGAGGCTGAGGTGGGCCAGGAGTTCAAGACCAGCCTGGACAACATGGCAAAACCCCATCTCTACAAAAAAATACAAAAATTAGCCGGGCATGGGGGCGCTTACCTGTAGTCCCAGCTACTTGGGTGGCTGAGGCAGGAAGATCATTTGAGCCCAGGAGTTTGAGGCTGCAGCGAGCTGTAATGGTACCACTACACTCCAGCCGGTGTGACAGAGTGAGACTCTGTCTCAGAAAGCAAGCAGCAGGTGGCTTTTAAGGCCGTCAGACTGAACGAGCTCACTTAGGGAGGGAGTGTGGTTGAGGAAAGAGGTCTGTATGCGCCTCCTGAGAATATCAACCTGAGAAACCCAGACCTGCCCTCTGCCGAGGAAGAAAGTGGCCCAGAATTCTGGACTGCCCAGGAAATCAACTGAGTTGAGGCCTGGAAGGGGCTCCGTTTCTGAAAGTGGAGCCGCCTACCTGTGCCTTCCACGCCCCAGGTGTAGGAGAAGACTGGCAGCCCCCTAGAAAGAATAGTTTGCGTATTTTGGATGGCAAAACAGCTTCGCCTGGAGCAGCACTATTTAGCATATTTACATTGGATGTGCTCATTGTGAGGCACTACTCGGATGGAGTCTGAGAGCAGAAGAGGGGCCACAGGGCCATGGTCTGAAAAAAATCCTGCCTCTACAGCATCTTCCAGGATAACCTGCTTCCCTGGGGCCACATCATTGATTAATTAATAACAGCAACATGGCCCAGGGCAGCGGCTCACTCCTATAATCCCAGCACTTCGGGAGGCCAAGGCAGGTGGATCACTTGAGGTCAGGAGTTCAAGACCAGCCTGGCCAACATGGTGAAACCCTCTCTCTACTAAAAATACAAAAAATTAGCTGGGCATGGTGGCGGCCGCCTGTAGTCCCAGCTACTCGGGAGGCTGAGGCAGGAGAATGGCGTGAACCCGGGAGGCAGAGCTTGCAGTGAGCTGAGATCCAGTCACTGCACGCCAGCCTGGGCGACAGAGTGAGACTCCGTCTCAAAAAAAAAAATATATATATATATATATATAAATATATCTATATCTATATCTATCTATCTATCTATCTATCTATCTATCTATCTATCTATATATATATATTTTGATATATATATATATATATATTTTTTTTTTTTTGAAATGGAGTCTCACTCTTTTGCCCAGGCTGGCAACTCACTGCAACCTCCGCCTCCCGGGATCAAGAGATTCTCGTGCCTCAGCCTCCCGAGTAGCTGGGATTACAGATGCCTACCACCGCACCCAGCTAATTTTTGTATTTTTAGTGAGATGGAGTTTCAGTCCAGGTGGGAGATGGAGTTTCACCATATTGACCAGACTGGTCTCGAACTCCTGACCTCAGGCACTCCACCTACCTCGGCCTCCCAAAGTGCTGGGATTATAGCCACTGCCTGGCCTGGGGCAAGCTTTCAATGTTTTAACTCCCTCCAGAACCTCATGGCCCATGAAGATGGCCAGGTGGGCCTGGGCCCAGGCTCTGAATGGCCTGCTGCCTCTCTCCTGGACACAGCGTTCGACTTCCTGGCTGGGGCTGGGAGTGCAAAGATTTGTTTATTTATTTTTTCTTGAGGCAGAGTCTCATTCTGTCGCCCTGGCTGGAGTGCAGTGGTGCAATCTGGGCCTGATGCAGCCTCTGCCTCCCAGGTTCAAGTGATTCTCGTGCCTCAGCCTCCTGAGTAGCCGGGATTACAGGTATGTGCCACCATGCCTGGCTAATTTTTTTTGCATTTTTGGTAGAGATGGGGTTTTGCCATTTTGGCCAGGCTGGTCTTGAACTCCTGGCCTCGAGTGATCCACCTGCCTAAGCCCCCCATAGTGCTGGGATTACAGGCGTGAGCCACCGCTCCGAACCTGGGAGTGCAAGGACTGAAATAAAATCTTGTGAAAAATCTTGTGAATCAAGTCCCTGAAGGAGCCACATCTCAGTTTGGCTCCTTCAGGGACTTGGCTGGGCCTGGGGCGCAGCACAGGAGACAAGCTAACTCCCCTGTACAGATGGATGGGGAAACACAGGCGGAGTAGGGACAGAGGACTTACACCAGGTTACATGGGGAGCCTGTGGATGAGGCAGGAGCAGAGGCAGAACTTGGGCCTGGGTTTCTGCACGGAACGACTCCTGGGCACCCTGCTGAACTCTCCCTTAGAAGGAGATTGGCCTCACATACCCCACTGACCCCTTCCTAGTATGCTTTTTGCCAGACCCCTTGAGACTGGCTGAGGACTGGTTGCCATAGAGATGGCCTGTTGGGCAGTTCCACGGTGGGGATGGGGGATGGGGCAGGATGGGGCAGGACACCAATATGCTAAATACCTACCAACAGTTGGTTAGGACCCCGTTGGCGCGACCAGGGCAGGACATGCGGCTTCAGGCTCCGGGAACCAGCACCGGGCTGCTCAAGCTGCTGTCGACCATCTCTCAGGACAAGCAGGTGAGGTAGGCCCAGTGGGGGCACTTCCAGCTGCCCAGAGCCAGGTGGGCTGCCTTGGGTCAGAGAGGCCTGAGCTGGGGAGGCCCTTGAGAAGCCACGAGACCTGAGCTGAGGTCCAGGTGAAAGTCAGGGAGGCAGGAGTGGGACAGGGACCACATGGAGGCCTAAAGGTCTTGGGAGAAGCTGAGGGATGATGCCCGGGGGTGACTCCCCGGGATGATGGCGTGATTTAGGGAACACTGTGGGAGGAGCAGGGTTTCAGGAACGATTAAAACCACCTTGATGAAAATTACCTTGGTTTCTGCCTTGGCTGTAGCAGGTCCGGGGCCCAGTGGGACATTTGGGAGTACAGTCCAGGGCCCAGAGGCGGCCTAGTGCAATGGTAACAAACCTGGGCTCCACCACTTCCCAGCTGTGTGACCTTAGTTACTCAGCCTCTCTGAGCCTCAGCTTTCTCCTCCAAGTGATGGGGGTGATAATGAGTACCAGCCTCCTAGGGTCCTTGGGAAGGTGTGTTTATGCATGAAAGTCCTGAACACACAGTAGGTGCTCAGCAGGTGGCGGCTGTTGCTATTTTAATATACAGAATGGAGGTGGTGTTTGGTTGGGTTTTTTTGTTTTGTTTTGTTTTTTGTTTTTTTGAGACAGAGTTTTGCTCTTGTTGACCAGGCTGGAATGCAATGACGCAATCTCAGCTCATTGCAGCCTCCACCTCCCAGGTGCAAGCGATTCTCCTTTCTCAGCCTCCCAAGTAGCTGGGATTACAGGTGCAGGCCACCACACCCGGCTAATTTTTTTTTGTATTTTTAGTAGAGATGGGGTTTCACCATGTTGGCCAGGCTGGTCTCAAACTCCCGGCCTCGGGTGATCTGCCCCCCTTGGCCTCCCAAAGTGCTGGGATTACAGGCGTGAGCACCACACCCTGCCCTGTTTTGTTGGTTTTTATGGTAACGAGGGCCCAGAGGGGCCCAGCCAGGCCCAGCCAGGTGCACAGAAGAGGAGGGCACCCGGGTGAGGTGCCACACAGTCCAGGAGGCTGCTGGAGCTGGCTGCTCCTCCCCTAATGTCTCTGCCCAGGGCCGCCTGGGGAGTGGTGATGGTGTGCCAAATCAGGACCTGCAGCGGAGGTCTCAGAGTTCAAGGCAGAGAGCAAAGAAGGACCGTAAGCCCAGGGGCCAGAGCAAGAAAGGACAGGGCTCTGAAGAGGCTGAAGAGTAAGGAGCAGTGGGATGGGTCAGGAGGGTGCTGGGGGTCTGGGCCCTCTGGGGGCTGGTGCCAACCCTGACCCCCACCCTGTCCTTCCTCAGTCTCTTCCGCCTTCCTCCTCGGAAGCCCTCCTTCCCCTTCCAGTGGGCCTGGGAGAGCATCGCCACAGATATCCGGGCTGTGCTTCAGCCAAGTTCCCCAACCCCAGGCCACCAAGCCCCGCCCACGCCCTCCTCGTCCTCCCAGCGCCAGTCCAGGCGCAAGTCCACGGCCAACCTCCCAGAGGCCTATGGCTGCTGCCGGAAGACAGACGCACAAAACCCGAAGGCGAGACAACAGCTGGGAGCCTGGGGTGGTGTCTCCATCCCTCCTGACAAAGGGGAGCTAGGACCGGAGCCCCACAGTGAATGTGGCCTCCAGCTGCCTGGGAGGAGGCCAGGATCAGGATCGGCGTCCGACAAGCAGGTCCAGCTGCAAGGCCCGGGTGCTGAGGAGGCTGAAAGGGGTCTGAGTTCTGGGGAGTTGCCCCAGCGCCCCAGGAGGGGGTCCATCTCAGAGGAGGAGCAATTCTCAGAGGCCACAGAGGAGGCTGAGGAGGGAGAGCACAGGGCTCCCTGCAGAAGGAGGGCTGGTTGTCAGAAAAAGGGGCAGATTTCCGGAGAGGAGGCCTCGGATGAAGGGGAACTGCAGGGCCAGAGCCAGGGGAGCAGGCCCAGCTTCAACAACCTCCAAAGGCCACAGAGGAGGAAGACAAGGGCCAGGGAGCTGCAGGGGCCGTGGGACCTGGAGAAGCTGCACAGGCAGCTACAGAGAGATCTGGACTGTGGTGAGTGTGCGACTCGGAGCCCGGGTTCCCCCGAAGCTACACTGTGGGGAACAGGGAGCGGTTGGGGAGGCTGGGCTCAGGCAGGCTGGGCTGTGCTCTGGGTGCTGGGGGGATTGCCCGGCGGCCTGGGAGAGAGACGCAGCCCCTGACTTGGTCCCACTGTGGGCAGGCCCCCAAAAGCAGCCCTGGAAGGCTTTGAGGGCTGCCTTCCAGGCCTCCAGGCAGAATGGAAAGGCCTATGCCTCGGAAGATGATGAAACTTTCCTATCTGCCAACCTCCCCAATCGCACCTTCCACAAACGACAGGAAGCCACCAGGTAAGAGGGAAGAGAAGGGAGTGGGAGCCCACGGTGAGAAGTAGAGATGGAGCTGGTTCTCCAAGAGATGCTTAGGCATTTGAACTCTCATTCATTTCTTTATTTATCCATTCACCAAACTTTTGAATCATCCATCCATCCATCCAACTACTGATAACATCCACTCAGCCATTCACCCATCTCTCTGAATACCTGGCCAATTATCTACTGATACAGCCACTTTTATTTCCCATCTTTTCTTCTATCCATCCGTTAAACTATTAACTAAGTGATTAATCCAACATTTATTATCTACTCCTGGGCCCTTAGGATGTAACTATTAAAAGACTTGGAATTAGTTGGACATGGTGACACATGCTTGTAGTCCCTCCCAGCTACTCAGCAGGCTGGGGTAAGAGGATCTCTTGAGCTCAGGAGATCAAGACTGCAGTGAGCTATGATCCAGCCACTGCACTCAGCATGGGCAACAGAGTGAGACACTGTCTCTAAAAAAGAACTTAAGGTGCCGGGCGTGATGGCTCATGCCTATAATCCTAGCACTTTGGGAGGCCAAGGCGTGCAGATTGTCTGAGTTCAAGAGTTCAAGACCAGCCTGGGCAACATGGTGAAACCCTGTCTCTACTGAAAATATTAAAAAATTATCCAAGTATGATGGTGCGTGCCTGGAGTCCCAGCTACTTAGGAGGCTGGGACATGAGAGTCACTTGAACCTGGGAGGCGGAGGTTGCAGTGAGCCGAGATTGCACCACTACACTCCAGCCTGGGTGACAGAGTGAGACTCTGTCTCAAACGAACAAACAAACAAACAAAAAACCCAGTCTGGTCAACATAGCGAGACCCCTGTGTCTACAAAGGAAAAAAAAATTAGCCTGGCTTGGTGGAAAGTGCCTGTAGCCCCAGCTACTCTAGAGGCTGAGTCAGGAGGATCTCTTGAGCCCAGGAGTTCAAGGCTGCAGTGAGTCATGATCACATCACTGCATTCTAGTCTGAACAACAGAGCAAGATTCTGTTTCTAAAGCAAAGGAGATAGTGGGAGCTGAAGGGGAGACTGGAGGCCGTGAGGAGACTGTTGGCAACACTGAGGTGAGGAACCATAAGGACCTGAACAAGGAGGCCCTGTGAATGGAGGGAGGGGATCCATTTAAGAGACACTTAGAGGCTGGTTCAATAGGCCTTGGTGACTGGTGACAGGTGGCATGTGAGGGTAGGGGAGAGGTCATTCAGCATTCTTTTTTTTTTTTTTGAGATGGAGTCTTGCTCTGTCGCCCAGGCTGGAGTGTAGTGGCGCGATCTCCACTCACTGCAAGCTCTGCTTCCCGGGTTCACGCCATTCCCCTGCCTCAGCCTCCCGAGTAGCTGGGACTACAGGCGCCCACCACCACGCCCGGCTAATTTTTTTTTTTTTGTATTTTTAGTAGAGACGGGGTTTCACTGTGTTAGCCAGGATGGTCTCGATCTCCTGACCTCGTGATCCGCCCATCTCGGCCTCCCAAAGTGCTGGGATTACAGGCGTGAACCACCGCGCCCGGCCTCATTCAGCATTCTTACGCACCCCACAATTCTTTTTTTTTTTTTTTTGAGACAGAGTCTTACTGTGTCACCCAGGCTGGAGTGCAGTGGTGCAATCTCGGCTCACTGCAACCTCTGCCTCCCAGGTTCAAGTGATTCTCATGTCTCAGCTTCCTGAGTAGCTGGGACTCCAGGCACACACCACTACACCTGGCTAATTTCTGTATTTTTAGTAGAGACGGGGTTTTACTATGTTTCACCAGGGTTTCACCGGGTTTACACCATTCTCCTGCCTCAGCCTCCCGAGTAGCTGGGATTACAGGCACCCACCACCACGCCCGGCTAATTTTTTGCATTTTTAGTAGAGACAGGGTTTCACCGTGTTAGCCAGGACGGTCCCTATCTCTTGACCTCGTGATCTGCCCACCTCAGCCTACCAGTGTGCTGGAATTACAGGCATGAGCCACCGCGCCCGGCTGCTGGCTAATTTTTAAATTTTTTGTAGAGATGGGGTCCCGTTGCCGGGCGCGGTGGCTCAAGCCTGTAATCCCAGCACTTTGGGAGGCCGAGACGGGCGGATCACGAGGTCAGGAGATCGAGACCACCCTGGCTAACACGGTGAAACCCCGTCTCTACTAAAAACTACAAAAAAAAATACTAGCCGGGCGAGGTGGCGGCGCCTGTAGTCCCAGCTACCCAGGAGGCTGAGGCAGGAGAATGGTGTGAATCCAGGAGGCGGAGCTTGCAGTGAGCTGAGATCCGGCCACAGCACTCCAGCCTGGGTGACAGAGAGAGACTCTGTCTCAAAAAAAAAAAAAAAAAAAAATAGAGATGGGGTCCCGTTATGCTGAGTTTGACTTTTTTAAGATTTGACACATAAGGGAGATTATATGGTATTTGTTTTTCTGTGCCTGGCTTATTTCACTTAACATAGTGTCCTCCAGGTTTATTCATGTTGTTGCAAATGACGGGATTTTCTTTTTAAGGCTGAAGAATTCCATCATGTATATATACCACCTTTTCTTTATCCGTTCGTCTGTTGATGGAATCTTAGGTTGATTTCAGATCTTTGCTACTGTGAATATTCCTGCAATGAACATAGGAGTGCAGCTACCTTTTCAACATACTCATTTCATTTCCTTTGAATATGTACCCAGAAGTGGGTTGCTGGATCTCATGGTAGTTCTACTTGTAATTTTTTGGGGGAACCTTGATATTATTTTCTATAATGACTGTACTAATTTATATTCCCACCAACAGTAAACAGAGGTTCCCTTTTCTCCACATCATCACCAACTCTTATCTTTCATCATTTTGATAATAGTCATTCTAAACAGGTGTGAGGTGATATCTTATTATCACTTTATTTTGCATTTCCCAGATGATTAGTGATTAGTGATGAAAAAGACATTTGTATATCTTTTTTTGAGAAATGTCTATTTGGGTTGTTTGCTTATTTTTAAATTATTATTATTATTATTTTGAGACGGAGTCTCGCTCTGTCACCCAGGCTAGAGTGCAATGGCACGATCATAGCTTCCTGCAGCTTTGAATTCCTGGGTCCAAGTGACCCTCTCACCCCAGCCTCCTGAGTAGCTGGGATTACAGGTGCGTGCCACCATGTCCAGCTGATTTATTTTTATTTTTATTTTATTTATTTATTTATTTTTTTTTTTTTGAGATGGAGTCTTGCTCTGTCGCCCAGGCTGGGGTGCAGTGGCCGGATCTCAGCTCACTGCAAGCTCCGCTTCCCAGGTTTACGCCATTCTCCTGCCTCAGCCTCCCGAGTAGCTGGGATTACAGGCGCTCGCCACCTCGCCCGGCTAGTTTTTTGTATTTTTTTGGTAGAGACGGGGTTTCACTGTGTTAGCCAGGATGGTCTTGATCTCCTGACCTTGTGATCCTCCCGTCTCGGCCTCCCAAAGTGCTGGGATTACAGGCTTGAGCCACCGCGCCCGGCCCAGCTGATTTATTTTTTAACTTTTTATTTGTAGAGATGGTGTCTTGCTATGTTGCCCGGGCTGGTCTCCAACCCCTGGCTTCAAGCAATCCTGCTGCCTCCACCTCCCAAGGTGTCGAGATTACAGGTATGAGCCACCATGCCCTGCCTTTTTGCCTTTTTTTTTTTTGAGATGGAGCCTCACTTCATCACCCAGGATGGAGCGTAGTGGCATAATCTTGGCTTGCTGCAACCTCCACCTCCCGGGTTCAAGCGATTCTCTTGCCTCAGCCTCTTGAGTAGCTGGGATTACAGACAGACACCACCAGGTCTGGCTAACTTTTTTGTATTTTTTAGTAGAGACAGGGTTTCAACATGTTGGCCAGACTAGTCTCGAACTCCAGACCTTAAATGATCTGCCCGCCTTGGTCTTCCTTTCCTTCTGAAAGGAATTTCAGGCATGAGCCATCGTGCCTGGCCTTTGCCCATTTTTTAATTGAGTTATTTGCTTTCTTGTTACTGAGTTATTTGAGTTCACATATTTTGGATATTAACCCCTTTTCATATGTATGGTTTGCAAATATTTTTTCCCATTCTATGTCATATCTGTTGATTGTTGCCATTGCTGTGCAGAAGCTTTTTGGTTTGATGCAATTTCATTTGTCTATTTTTGCTTCTGTTGCCTGTGCTTTCTGGGTCATATCCAAAAAACCATTGCCCAGACAAGTGTCATTAAGCTTTCTTTGTGTGTGTGTGTGTGTGTGTGTGTGTGTGTGTGTGTGTGTGTGTGTGTCAGGGTCTCAATCTGTCGCCCAGGCTGGAGTGCAGTGGCTCAATCATGGCTCACTGCAGTCTTGATTTCCTGGGCTCAGGCGATTCTCCCACCTTAACCTCCGAGTAGCTAGGACTACAGGTCTGGGCCACCACGCCTGGCTAATTTTTTGTATGTGTAGTACAGACGGGGTTTCATCACGTTGATTACATGCATGGAGGCAGGCTAAAAATTAGCCACCACGCCTGGCTAATTTTTACATTTTTAGCAGAAACGGGCTGTCACCATGATGGCCAAGATGGTCTCGAACTCCTGACCTCAGGTGATCCACCTGCCTCCACCACCCAAAGTGCTGGGATTACAGGCATGAACCACCACGCCTGGCCTGCAAACAAGCAGGAGACTTCTAGAACGAGTAGGGAAAGGCCTTGAGCTAGGCCCAAGGGCTGAACCTCCAGGGCAGTCTCTGTCATGGACTTCCATGACAAACCCGACTCCCAGGACACTGGCTCTGGACCCTGCAGCCCCTCCCCACAGGCTCCCATATTCCCTTATCCAGCCCCTGGCCCTCTGTGAGGCTCCTGCTGCCCATAAACCTCTCATTCCCCTTCCCTTTCTCACCCAAGGAGCCTGCTGCAGGCCTGGGAGCGGCAGCGGCAGGTGGAGCGGCAGCAGGCCGAGCTGCGGCGGGCCCGAACACAGCATGTACAGCGGCAAGTGGCCCGCTGCCTGGCAGCCTACGCACCCAGAGGGAGCCGGGGCCCTGGGGCAGCCCAGCGCAAGCTGGAGGAGCTGAGGTAGGGAGCCTGGGCTTGGGGAGGCCTGGCTGGGAGAAGGCAGGGAGGCCGTGCCAGGTCTCAGTCTATAGGACTGAGGAGCACCAGCCCTTGCCTTCCCTGGGGCTGGCCAGGCCACTTCACTGTGTTTCCAGATAAGGACGCTGAGTCATGGGGAGAAGGGGTCCATGGAAGGCCACCCAGTTAATAATGACAATCTCTGCAGCTGTTGAATGGTCAAAGTTAAAACATGCTTCATGTATGATAACCCTTTTTCAAATCTTCATTTCCTGATTTCCTATGCCAGACATGCTTGTTATAAAATGTCAAAGATTACAGAAACAATGCCTGGAGAAGGTGAATAGCCCTGTGACTCCACTCTGGGAGACTGCCATTGTTCACAGTCGGCTGAAGAGTCGCATTTTGTTCTCTTCCTATACTGTGACCATTTTCTGTTTGTTTTTTTTTCAGACGGAGTCTCGCTCTGTTACCCAGGCTGGAGTGCAGTAGCACGATCTCAACTCATTGCAATCTCCACCTCCCGGGTTCACAGCATTCTCCTGTCTCAGCCTCCCGAGTAGCTGAGACTACAGGCGCCCACCACCAAGCCTGGCTAGTTTTTTGTATTTTTTAGTAGAGACGAGGTTTCACTGTGTTAGCCAGGATGGTCTTGATCTCCTGACCTCGTGATCCGCCTGTCTCGGCCTCCCAAAGTGCTGGGATTACAGGCTTGAGCCACCGCGCCTGGCCAAGTGTTTTGTTTTCAAAGTAAGGCAGGAAGTGTAAGGTTCAGAACTCCAAGTGGCAGGTGCAGCAAAAAGAGTGATTCAACCTCACTCCTTTTACTTTCTATTTGAGAGGATTAAGGCATAAGTAGATATCTCCCATGCAGTCTCTCAGCCCTTACAGCCTGTGAACTTCGCTGTCTGAGCGCAACAGGAGACTATGTCTTGCCTGGGAAGGGCGGGCACAAAAGAGGTTGTCCTGTGGGGAGGGAGGGATGTGTCTTCCTTCCATTCTGAGATGATGCACGGGGCTGACACCCACAGGCACCACTTCCCTTTCTGCTCAGGGCTCCTGTCATTGTTTTTTTGAGATAAAGTCTCACTCTGTCGCCAGGCTGGAGTGCAGCAGTGCGATCTCGCCTCACAACCTCCAACTCCCTGGTTTAAGCAATTCTCCTGCCTCAGCCTCCTGAGTAGCTGGGATTACAGGCGCACGCCACCACTCCCAGCTAATTTTTGTATTTTTAGTAGATGGGGTTTCACCATGTTGGCCAGGAAGGTCTCAATCTCCTGACCTCGAGATCTGCCCGCCTTGGCTGGCTCCTGTCACCTCTAACAGAAATAGCATAAAGCATCCAGCAGGAAAAGTGCACAAAATATCACAGAAAAGATAGGGACTGCCAGCTCATTTCCCACCTCCCCTTGTAACTGCCATAAATTCCTCCCTAAATAGTGAAAGCCCTTTTTTGCAGTAACTTGTGTTTCTGGCCATGGGTTTTCAAATCCATGTCTTTTTCTCAATGGAGGACGGTTCCCTCCCTGGCACAGGGCCAACGGGCATGGCCCAGCAAGGCTGCGTTTTTCCACAGGGCCAAGCACACTCGCTGAGGTCCCAGCACAGGTCTTGGGGTCTTGTCTGCATCTCCCCTCCCTTCCTGTCCACGGGTGCTGCCTCCACACCTCAAGGCCTCTCTTATGTGCTTCACAGATGGATGCCTGGTCCCATGTGGGGTGTGGCCCGAAGGCCCTTCTTGCTGCTAGGGTGCTCTCTTCATCAGTGGCAGTGACACTCAAGTTTGTCAAGCAGACACATTTATGACAAGTGCACAAACTGGGTTTTGGGTTTTTTGAGACAGGGTCTCCGCTCTGTTGCCCAGGCTGGAGTGCGGTGGCACAATCAGCTCTCTGTAGCCTAGACCTCCTAGGCTCAAGCGATCCTCCCACCTTGGCCTCCCAACTAGCTAGGACTACAGGGGCACACCTGGCTAATTTTTGTAGAGACAGGATTTCACCATGTTGCCCAGGCTGGTCTCAAACTCTTGGGCTCAGGTGATCCACCCTCTTTGGCCTTCCTAAGCGCTGGGATGGCAGGTGCGAGCTGCCGCACCCGGCCATGCTGGGTTTTTAGAAATGAAAACTGTGCTTCCCCAGTGGAACCCTGATCTCTCCGGGGTGTGTTTTTTAAATTTGAAATATATATTTTTTTAGTTTCTCTGTTCCATTTTCCAAGCTGTCTGCTTATAAGAACCAGAGAGAATGCTGGCAAGCTTGTCCGATCCCTGCTATATAGCACAGTGAAATAAACTGAGCCCAGAGCCAAGAGCCCCGAGAGAGGCCTCGCCCAAAGTCACACAACCAACAACCAGAGCTCCCCGTCAAGGGGAAGAGGATGGGGAGGGAAGACTATGTAAGCAGGTGTCTGGAAGCTCAGAAGCTAGCACTGGTCCCTTTCCCATGGGGGTGGCACAGGAAGATTGGTAAGCCCTGGCTGCACAGGGCTCGGCCCCTCACTTCCCAGCTGCACAACTTTGAACAAGTCGCTCAACCCTCCTGAGCCATCAGTAAACTGGGTGAATAATTTCCACCCTGGCTGACTTCACAAGGAATCCAGGCCAGAATGGGAATGAAATAGCTTTGTAAAGGTGAGGGTGAGGACGTGAATATCAAGTCTTTAGTGAAGATGAGCTGGCTCAGGAGCGGAGATCAACAGTTGTGTCCATGGTTAGCTGCACAAAGGCCTGTCTCCCCTGCAGGCGCCAGGAGCGACAACGCTTTGCTGAGTACCAAGCGGAGCTGCAAGGCATCCAGCACAGGGTGCAGGCCCGGCCCTTCCTGTTCCAGCAGGCCATGCAGGTGAGGCTGGCACCTGGACAAGCACACAGCTGCCCCCTGTGAAGAACTGGCTGAGTGGGTTAGGGAAGCAGGATGCGAGTAGGTCCCTACAGATAGGATCCCAGGGCCGCTGCCCTCTGGAATCCCTGGGACTCCCTCAGTAAGCAGAGCCCCACCTTGCCCTTGGCAGCCCTGGTGCAGAGCGAGAAGCCCTCTTCTCTCTCCTCAGGCCAATGCCCGGCTCACTGTCACTCGGCGCTTCTCCCAGCTGCTGTCAGCACTGGGGCTGGATGAAGAGCAGCTTCTGTCTGAGGCAGGAAAGGTGGACAGAGAAGGCACCCCCAGGAAACCCAGGTGAGTCTCCCCGGCAGGTCAAGAACTGGCCCTGCCATGCTGCTGTGGGAAGGGGCACCCACACCAGCGCTCTGGGCTCTGGAGGGCCTCCCCCAGGACGGGCAGAGAGCCCAGAGGAAGGCAAGGCCAGGGTTGTCATTCCTACTTCTCAATGAGGAAACAAAGGACCTGGGGGCAGGGCCATGTTTAAGGACACAGGAGCGAACAAGCAGCAGACCCAGTCTGGGACTCTGCAACCACGTGAGCAGCCACACACCAAGCTCTCATTAGGGGCTGGCACCACCACGCTGGTCACCCCATGTCTTAGAATAACCTCGTACAGAGCAGGGATTATGACGCCCACTTGGCAATAAGGAAAGTGAGACTCGAGAAGGGAGAGTCACTTTGCTCAGGATCACACAGCAAGCCAGTACAGGAGCAGGGTTTGAAGCCACATTGTCAGTGGTTTTCTTGGGCATGGGGGTGAGAACTGCAGAGCCGGGGCCTCTATCTGTGTCTTGAAGGAGCCACAGGTCAATGGGGGTGAGAATGGAGCACTCTCCTCAGAGGCCCCCAAGGACAGAACCCACCGGCAGCCACCCTGACAGGCACTACAAGCCCAGCCTGGACCCGGAGTGCAGTTCCTGAGATAAAATTAAAGGCTTTATGGCAAACACAGTGTGGGACTTCTGCTGGTGGTGGTGGTGGTGGTGGAGGCTACGGGTTGGAAGTGGGAGGTGACAGGTAGGTGGGCAGCAGGCTTAGCTCTGTCCCCACACCCCCTTCCCTCCAGGAGCTCTGGCTCTTTTGGTTCCCCCCACCCAGCACACACAGCCCCTTCTCTGCTCCTGAGGAGTGGGGACATCTCGAAGAGCAAGAGCTGTAACTTCTCCACCCCATCTCCAATGTATATGTTGGTTCCTATAAATTCAAGCGTGAATAAGATGGAATGACTCCTGCCTCTGAGGACGCCCAGTGAGTGGGAGAGGGAGTGGGCCCTTAAACGGGTGCATACAACATATCCCAACCCACGCTCACATCCCAACACACGCTTATATCCTAACACACACTCATATCCCAACACATGCTCACATCCTAACACATGTTGAGTTGTGCCAGGCAGGAAGCTACAGACTGAGCAACCGTTGGGTGAGGGGAGGGGTTTCAGGACAGATTGGAATTGTGTGCACTGGGCTTTTTTTTTGAGACGGAGTCTCGCTCTGCTGCCCAGGCTGGAGTACAGTGTCGTGATCTCGGCTCGCTGCAAGCTCTGCCTCCCGGGTTCATGCCATTCTCCTGCCTCAGCCTCCTAAGTACCTGGGACTACAGGCGCGCGCCACCACACCCAGCTAACTTTTGTATTTTTAGTAGAGACGGGGTTTTACCATATTGGCCAGGATGGTCTCAATCTCTTGACCTCGTGATTCGCCTGCCTCGGCCTCCCAAAGTGCTAGGATTACAGGCGTGAGCCACCGCGCCCGGCCTGCACTGGGGTTTTAAGTCCCAGTAGTTTTAAGTTAGGGCTCCTCTCTTCAAGAAAAAAACTCATACACACAGATGTGCCACATTTTGCATTCAATTTCAGGGGTTCCACGGATACACTGACGCTCATGTGGCGCTCCTTCAGTCTTAACAGTTCACGGGGCGCCGGTTTAAAAAATCCAATCCAGGGTTGGGCGCAGGGGCGCATGCCTGTAATCTCAGCACTTTGGGAGGCCAAGGCGGGTGGATAGCCTGGCCTCAGGAGTTGGAGACACCCCCCTCCCATCTACAAAAAAATACAAAAATTAAAGGGGCGTGGTAGCGTTCACTTGTAGTAGTCCCAGCTACTGGAAAGGCTGAGGGGGTAGGATCACTTGAGCCCGGGAGGTCGAGGCTGCAGTGCGCCGTGATCGCGCCACTGCACTCCAGCCTGAGCAACAGAGTGAGATCCCATCTCAAGGGAAACAAAACAAAACAAAAAAACCAGGGAACGTGGGAAGGAAGCGTTCTCTGACGATACTGGTTATAGCGGGTCGCAAACTGGGCTGTGGAATTGGAGATAACGGGAAAACAACACCCGCTGAAGCCACGACCCTAGGAGTCCACTAAGCGAGCGCCCATTGTAGGAGGGAGGTGTCTACGGAAAGGCCGTGAGGTAGTGAACACCCCGTTGCCGCTGAAGTGCAAGCGCAGGGATGCCGGGGAGGAACTTCCAGCCACGAAGACACTGGTTTAATGTCCTCTAAGTCCTTCCAGTTCTGGGATCCCATCTCCGGGTTAATTCCGCTTCCCTTGAGCGCATGCACAACGGGACCACTGGCTCAAAGAACCCACCCGACCTGCGACGGCGCTAATGTGCAGGGGAGCTAGGATCCTGGTTTTCCCATGAGTCTCTGGGGCCGGCTCCAAGGCGAGCGACGGAAGCAGCCGCTCTTAGTTTCCGGCAACACGACAGCGGCTGCCGAGCGACCCGGAAGTATTCCCATTTTGCGTTGTCTGGGCTCGGCGGCAGCCGGGCTTGGAGTGGACGTGCCACTATGGGGTCGTCCAAGAAGCACCGCGGAGAGAAGGAGGCGACCGGGACGACGGCGGCGGCCGGCACCGGGGGCGCCACCGAGCAGCCGCCGCGGCACCGGGAACACAAAAAACACAAGCACCGGAGTGGCGGCAGTGGCGGTAGTGGTGGCGAACGACGGAAGCGGAGCCGGGAACGTGGGGGCGAGCGCGGGAGCGGGCGGCGCGGGGCCGAAGCTGAGGCCCGGAGCAGCACGCACGGGCGGGAGCGCAGCCAGGCAGAGCCCTCGGAGCGGCGCGTGAAGCGGGAGAAACGCGATGACGGCTATGAGGCCGGTGAGGAGGCGGGGCCTGCGCAGGGGCGGGTCGGGTCGGGCAGGGGTCCCGGAACGCGCGGGTCTGGGTGTGCGCGCAGTGTCAGCGAAGCTCTCCGGGCCAGGAAACCCCCAGGCTGTCTATATCAATTCTTATTCAATAGTCTTTCTACGGGATCCCGTGAGCCCAGAAGTTAGAGGCTGCAGCGAGCTGCGATCCCTCCAGTGCGCTCCAGCCTGGGCAACAAAGCGAGACTCTGTCTCAAAAAAGCTTTTCTACGGTTGTTTGGGATTAGAGGTAGACTGTCTCCACCTGGCTCCTTGAGGACAGAGGGCTTCCATTTTCCTCAGTTGTCTGGTACAATCACAGATTCTCAATAAATGTGTTGAATGGATGAATGAATGAAGTAGTGTCAGCGTATGCAGAGGCAAGAAAAACCTGGTATTTGACGAATCGTATTGGACGAATCTTGTAGGGCTCATGGTAGAGAAAGGAAGGAGTAAGATAGGCAGGGATGTGAACACAAAGGACCCTGTACTGTAGGCTCTGTTAAGAAATGTAGATTGTCTTGAGGGTAGTAGGGAGCCATGGCTGTGAGTTGAGGAGTGAGTTGCTCAGATCCGTATTTTGTAAACGTTACTAGATTGAGAACTTAGTTAAAGGTAGTCAGGATTGGAGACCAGGAAATCAGGAGGGCTACAGACCAGGCGAGGGCTGGTGGTGGCCTGCACCAAGGCAGCAGCAGTGGGTGGAGAGAAGTGGACAGGTTGGAGAGGTGTTTTGGAGGAGGGATGAACAGAACTCAGCATTTGTATGAGGGTGGGAAGGAGAAGGAATTGAGGATGACTCCTTGAATTTTGGCTTGAGCAGCCAGATAGGTAGTGGGTGTCATTTCTACGGAAATTGAGGAGTAGGGAAGAGAAGGAGATTTGGAGTGGGGTGGGGGAAGATAATTCACTTTTGGGGTTGTCAAGGTTAATGTGCATGGGGAAATCCAGAGATTGGACTGGATAAAGCCACTGGGAGTCAGTATCTGGGTGGCCAGTGAAGCCCCCTGAAAGAATGCGACATGAGAAGCCGGGGTCAGGAATAGAACCTGAGAAATGCCCTTATGTTAGTAGTAGGCAGAGAAAGATATTACCAAAAAAAGGAAACAGAGTAACCAAAGAGGCAGGAAAACCTTTGTGTCATGGGAACTTTGGAAACAGAGTATTGTTAGAAACAATTATTGTTAGTAAGCAACAGTCCCACATACCACAGGAGATCAAGCAAAACCAGAACTGAAAAGAACCCGTCAGATTAGAAACGAAGGAGACTGGTGACTTTGGGGAGCCTGGAGAGGTTGGGATCCAGGGCCCAGGTGGAGAGTGGAGCCTTTAAGATACAGGATGGGCATGCAGGAAAGAAAGAGTTTTTTTTTTTTTTTTTTTTGAGACAAAGTCTTGCTCCATCTCTTTAAGAGACCTTGTCTCTTAAAAAAAAATGAAAGAAAAAAGGAGAGGGCAGAATGGTGACTGCAGCAGTTTGGATCTCTTGGGTCAGGAAAGGAAGGTGCGCAGAAGAGGCAGGGCTCTGAGACTGGACTCGGGCAGAGGAGCTGCTGGGGAGCTTGGGTGGAAGAAGCTGCTGTTTTCTGCTGTTTCATCAGGCCCAGGTGCTGGTGAGGGGCCCTCATCTTTGATCCTGCAGTTGGAGCCAACGATGCTGGCTTCTTGGCCCTATGTTCAGCTCCTGAGCCATGCTTCTTCTTCTTCCAGCTGCCAGCTCCAAAACTAGCTCAGGCGATGCCTCCTCACTCAGCATCGAGGAGACCAAGTGAGTACTGTCTCCCTTGTTTCCACTTTGTTTTTCTAAGATAGGCGGCTCTGGGGCCAGCCCTGGGGAGGCTTTCTCACATGAAAGTGTGCTAATTGGAGTTGGAAAGGTTGTATAAATAATTTTAGCCAACAGTAGAGTTATAGAAGAGGAAACTAATACCTAAGAGTAAGGTGGCATTTACCGGTTAGATGCAGACCAGGCTGGCGCCCATGTTTCCTGCTTTGGAGGCCAGGGCCCTTCCCAGTGTCCTAGGCTTCCTGGGGCAGACCGTGTGTTTGGGACCGCTCACTCCCACCCAGTTTCTCCTCCTGTCTGTCTGGAAATGCACATGGCGCCCTGTGTCTTTGATAGCCCCTAACACTTGTATCTCTTGTTCTCAGTAAACTCCGGGCAAAGTTGGGGCTGAAACCCTTGGAGGTCAATGCCATCAAGAAGGGTGAGTATGGGGCTGAGGATGGGGTTTGGGGGAAAGGGCCATGTGAAGGGGTCTTTGAAGAAGGTGGGATTAGAGGGCAGGTTCAGCACGGTTTAGTGGTCTTACACATGCATATTTGCCGGAAGGCACGAGGTCCCTTCTTGCTGTTATAATGGGGACCTGGGACTCTGCTTGTTCTCTGAGTTAGAGCCGTGGCCGTCACATACTCACTCTGGCTGTGAGGTGTTGTTAGATGGACTGGAAGACGTGCACACTTGCTGCAAACTGGGCTGTGCGGGGGTGGGTCTGTTGTTTTTCTTTAAAGCACGATTTGAGTAGCTTTGGAGCCACAGAGGGTCCTGTCGTGCTGTGTGCGTTGGCCAGGAGTGTGGGGACGAAGTGGGAGCAGGGAGGTGAAGGATTGTTCCTTCCTGTCCTGACCCCTTCTGGCCCCCTGAGCTGGAAGGGGGCAGGGTGAGTGGCTCCCTCCTCTCCCCACCAGCCATGGGCGGGCATAGCCTCACGTCTGGGCCCCCCTTCCAGAGGCGGGCACCAAGGAGGAGCCCGTGACAGCCGATGTCATCAATCCTATGGCCTTGCGACAGCGAGAGGAGCTGCGGGAGAAGCTGGCGGCTGCCAAGGAGAAGCGCCTGCTGAACCAAAAGCTGGGGTGAGGGGTCCTGGCCAGGGCAGGCAAGGGAAGGGCTGGGGAGGCCACCATCCTCGGCTGCCTTTTGAGTGGGGTTGGGAGCAGGAGCTGGGCTCCTCGAGCATCACTTTCTCCCCTCTTCAGGAAGATAAAGACCCTAGGAGAGGATGATCCCTGGCTGGACGACACTGCAGCCTGGATCGAGAGGAGCCGGCAGCTGCAGAAGGAAAAAGACCTGGCAGAGAAGAGGGTGAGCACCTGGGCAGCATGGGGTGTTTGCCCAGTGCTTCTGGTGGCCTGACTGGGCACTGAGGCAGGGGCCAACCCCAGAGAGGTGAGACGGGGTTCGGAGAGGGGACGGGCTGTGGTCGGTAGCATCCGGTTTGGATTCTCAGCAACTTTCCTGCAAGACCTGCTCTTTTTGCACTCCACTTGGTAGAGCCCTGAGTGTTTTCTGGTGATGCTGAGTGACCTGAGGTCCTAGGTCACCCCTCCCTGTCCCATAGGCCAAGTTACTGGAGGAGATGGACCAAGAGTTTGGTGTCAGCACTCTGGTGGAGGAGGAGTTTGGGCAGAGGCGGCAGGTGAGGCTGCGGCAGCCGGGGCAGGTGGTGCAGGGCACACTGGCGGCCTTGCTACTGGAATCCCAAGGTTGGGCGCATGGAGGGAGGTTCCTTACTCGCCTGATTCTTCCGTTAGGACCTGTACAGTGCCCGGGACCTGCAGGGCCTCACTGTGGAGCATGCCATTGATTCCTTCCGAGAAGGGGAGACCATGATCCTCACCCTCAAGGACAAAGGTGACACGAGCTGGGTGTCTTGGGTCGGGGCACAGCCTCTGCTGAGTTGCGGACAAGTGTGAGTGGCCACTGCTCTGTGCTGCCCGCAGGCGTGCTGCAGGAGGAGGAGGATGTGCTGGTGAACGTGAACCTGGTGGATAAGGAGCGGGCAGAGAAAAATGTGGAGCTGCGGAAGAAGAAGCCCGACTACCTGCCTTATGCCGAGGACGAGAGTGTGGATGACCTGGCGCAGGCACGGCCCGAGCAGGCTGGGCGGCGGGGGCTGGGGTGGAGAATGTCGGGAATAGGGGCTCTGAGGAGGTGGTGGCTCAGTGGCTTTTCAGGAGCCACCCTGGGTCCCAACCTGTACCTCTTGCCTTGCAGCAAAAACCTCGCTCTATCCTGTCCAAGTACGACGAAGAGCTTGAGGGGGAGCAGCCGCATTCCTTCCGCTTGGAGCAGGGGGGCATGGCTGATGGCCTGCGGGAACGGGAGTTGGAGGAGATCCGGGCCAAGCTGCGGCTGCAGGCTCAGTCCCTGAGCACAGTGGGGCCCCGGCTGGCCTCTGAGTACCTCACACCTGAGGAGATGGTGAGCCTTCTTGCGCCTTATACTCTGGGTCATGATTCTCCTTCCCCCTGGGGCTCCTGCGCTGCCCGCAGGCACTGGGAAGAGAGGGCAAGTATTTGTGTTCACAAAGCGCTTGGCCTCGTGGGCGAGCAGTAAATGGCAACCTGGGGAGGCACCAGGTGTTGACCGGTCAGGGCTGCTGAGCCAGTTAGTGTTTCTGCTCTGCCATGCTGCCAGCTTGTGCCTTGGGTAAGCCATTTGTGAGCCTGGGGTGCCCCATCTGGAGTGGCAGTGATAGGAGCCACCTCCTGAGGTTGCTGTGAGGAGTGACAGCGTGGGTGAGGGGTGACTGGAAAGGTGTGCATGGATTCCGTCTGCAGAGTGACTGTGTGAACGTGAGGTAGACAGCTGGTGTAGTAGGCGTCTTGCTCAGTGGGTAAGAGCAGGACTCTGGAGCCAGACTGCCCGGCTCTCCCACCTAGGAGCTGGGCGACCTTGGGGAAGGTACTTAACCTCTCTGTGCCCCAGTTTCCCTAGCTCACCAATGGAATGGAGATAGTAACCACCCCACGTGTTGCTCATGTGTGAGAACTGCTCAGGACACTGGCTAGCACAGAGGAACACCAAAGAAGCGTTCATCCTTGTGGGCTTGTGGTGGCCTGTGTTTCCCCACCCCGACCCACGCCTCCCTCTTCCCCTCAGGTGGCCTTTAGAAGGACCAAGCGGAGGGTGAGGAAAATCCGCAAGAAGGAGAAGGAGGTCGTAGTGCGGGCGGATGACCTGTTGCCTCTTGGGGACCAGACTCAGGATGGGGACTTTGGTTCCAGGTGGGCTTGGACACCGTGGTGGAGCGAGAGGGCTGGGCTGGGGTGGCCCGGGGGCCAGTGCTCACCAGAGAGGCCTCCTTCCCTCAGACTGCGGGGACGGGGTCGCCGCCGAGTGTCTGAGGTGGAGGAGGAGAAGGAGCCCGTGCCTCAGCCCCTGCCGTCAGATGACACCCGAGTGGAGAACATGGACATCAGTGATGAGGGTGAGGGCCTGGCCCGGGGATGCGAGGGGGCAGGGACAGGAGCCCCGGGTTGGAGGAGATGGTCTGAGCAGGCATCCCCTGTGTTTCCCCCAGAGGAAGGTGGAGCTCCACAGCCGGGGTCCCCGCAGATGCTGGAGGAGGACGAGGCAGAGCTGGAGCTGCAGAAGCAGCTGGAGAAGGGACGCCGGCTGCGACAGTTACAGCAGCTACAGCAGCTGCGAGACAGTGGCGAGAAGGTGAGGCTGGGCATGGGCAGGCCTGGGGCTACCAGTGCGTCGGCAGTCACCTGTCCTCACGAGCACATGTGTCATAGGCAACAGCCACATTCCTGTCTGAAGCCTCTTTTCCATTTGTTTTTTGTTTTCTGGGTTTTGTTTTTTTTTTTGAGACAGAGTTTTGCTCTGTCGCCCAGGCTGGAGTGCAATCGCACGGCTTCGGCTCACTGCAGCCTCCGCCTCCCTGGTTCACGTGATTCTCATTCCTCAGCCTCCTGAGTGGCTGGGATTACAGGTGCCTGCCACCACACTGGCTAATTTTTGTATTTGTAGTAGAGATGGGGTTTCACCATGTTGGCCAGGCTGGTCTCCAACTCCTGACCTCATGATCTGCCTGCCTCGGCCTCCGAAAATGCTAAGATTATAGGTGTGAGCCACTGCGACCAGCCCTGGTTAAAGTCATGTTTTCTGTTTAAAAGTCATGTTTTGCAAAAGTTTTTAGATGCCTGCTTTAGTAGGGGACCCTTTCCTCAGCTCTCTCTTCCTGTGCATGTTTGTTGAATGCCTGCTGTGAGTAGTGCATCGTTCTCGGGCTGAGAAGGTCATTGGTGAACAGCACAGCCACGGGGCCCTGGACTCAGGGAAGTGGCTTTCTAGAGTGTGTGGGGGAGAGCTTAGGGAGCAGCAGTGACCTTGTGAACGCAGGAACGGTAATTTCTGATGGTGACGGGAGCTGGGCACTCAGTAGACCAATATAATGTGTTGGGGGTTGGGATCTTAGACGGGGGAGTGCAGGGAAGACCTTTCCAAGGTACTAGTTCAGCTGAGACTTGAGTCACACAGAAGAGCCAGCCTTGCGGGGGATTAGGGGTGGCAGCAGGTGGCAGGCTGACGTTTAGGCGGTAGACCAACCAGCAGGTATCTCAGGAGAAGAGACCTTAGAGTGCCTGAGGGCCAGGGAGGCCGGAGCAGAGCAGAGAGTGAGGGGGTGGTGTGAGCTGAGACGGAGAGGTCAGGAGGCCAACGCAGGGGGAGCATTGAGCCCGTGGTCATCGCTGCCCCACAGGCACAGTGTGCCAGGCGCTGCCCGCATGCTCTGTATTTGTTGATTCATTCCATCCTTCCAGCAACACCCTATGAGGAAGGTTCTGTCACCTCCATCATTCCAGAGGCCACATTTTTAGCCCGACCCCACGCTTCTCACCTAGGAAGAAGCCACGAAAGGGTGTCCAGGAGAGGGGGCAAGGGAGGGAGGCTTCTGATACCACTGGGAGGCAAAGAGGGAACAGTTGCAGTGGATTCAGGACCGGGAGGACAGGGGAGTTGAGGAAGTGAGGGCTGCACCCAGGACAGAGGCCAGTCCGGACTGGAGAGGACATATTTGAGGTTTAAAGGGCTGGAGAGGGCGTATTTGAGGTTTAAAGGCCTGGAGAGGGCGTATTTGAGGTTTAAGGGCTGGAGAAGGCGTATTTGAGGTTTAAGGGCGTATGGTCTCTGTCTGGCACCTTGGGTGCTCTGCTGTTGTAGGGAAAACAGCCAAGACAGTCTGTAAATGAGTGGGCGTGACTGGGTTCCAGTAACACTTTATTTCTACGAACAGGTGGTGGGACATAGTTTGCATGGCCTGGCTCTAAAAAGGAACAGATAAATGGGGTGATAGGCTGACAAGGCTGTTTTATGACTGAAATGAACATAAGGGTTATTAGTCCCCTGGATCTTAGCCTGCCTGAACATTAGACTCACCTAGGAAGTTGTTTCTGTTGTTGTTTTAAGAAACAAGGTCTCGTTCTGTTGCCCAAGCTGGAGTGCAGTGGCATGATCTTAGTTCACTGCAGCCTTGAGCTCCCGGGCTTAAGGGATCCTCCTGCCTCAGCCTCTCAAGTAGCGGAGAGCACAGGCATGCGCCACCACACCTGGCAAATTTGCAGAATTTTTGTAGAGGGTCTCAGTGTGTTGCTCAGGCTGGTCTCAAATTCCTGAGCTTGAACGGTCCTCTTGCCTCCACCTCCCAAAGTACTGGGGTTACAGGCTTGAGCCACCAGGCCCAGTCTAGCCTAGAAAGTTTTTGTTGTTGTTGTTTTTTGAGACGGAGTCTTGCTCTGTTGACAGGCTGAAGTGCAGTGGCACGATCTCGGCTCACTGCAAGCTCCACCTCCCGGGCTCAAGCAATTCTCCTGCCTCAGCCTCCTGAGTAGCTGGAACTACAGGTGCACACCGCTACACGCAGCTGATTTTTGTATTTTTAGAAGAAACGGGGTTTCACCATATTGGTCAGGCTGGTCTCAAACTCCTGACCTCATGATACACCTGCCTCAGCCTCCCAAAGTGCTGGGATTACAGGCATGAGCCACCGCGCCTGGCCACCTAGAAGGTTTTGTAAACATATGAGCCACACCCCACATACTGTGCAGGCAGAAAAGTGGAAAGCCTATCACAGTGAACACCTTTGTCTTCTAGAGTCAGTAATTATAAATATTGTTACAGTTCTTTCTCTTCTTTTTTTGCTGACCATTGCAAGTTGCAGATATCATGATACTGCATCCTTAACTACTTCAGCAGGCATCTCGCGAAATCAGAGCCTTCTCCCTCATAGCCACACTGCCCTGGCAAGCCCATAAATGCTGTAAAACAGCAGCTCGCATGCCCAGACTTTCCAGTTATCCCCCAAAATGTCTTTTTAATTTTTTTTTTTTTTTTTTGAGACGGAGTCTTGCTCTGTCGCCCAGGCTGGAGTACAGTGGACGGATCTCAGCTCACTGCAAGCTCCGCCTCCCGGGTTCACGCCATTCTCCTGCCTCAGCCTCCTGAGTAGCTGGGACTACAGGTGCCCGCCGCCACGCCCGGCTAGTTTTTTGTATTTTTTAGTAGAGACAGGGTTTCACCGTGTTAGCCAGGATGGTCTCGATCTCCTGACCTCATGATTCGCCCGTCTCGGCCTCCCAAGGTGCTGGGATTACAGGCTTGAGCCACCGCGCCTGGCCTTTAATTTTTTGTTGTAAGCAGCATCCAATCAACTTTCACACCCGCAAAGGAGCCTTTTTCTGACTAATGGAGATTCTAGAGTATGTGGGAGAGACAAATTTATGACGGAAGAGGAAAATGATTTTGGCAGGCAGTGGTGGAGCCTAGAGTACAAATGGAGGGTGGGCTTGAGTGAAGCCAGCTCGTGTCGTCATTTATTTCGGGAGGGAAGGTGGGGAGGGCACAGCAGCTGTGGTGACCTTGGTCAGGGGAAGTCAAGGCAGCCCATGTCCAATTGTTCCGGTGTTTTCGAGTGACGAGGAGGCAGGGGTGGCGGTGCGAAGAGACGGGAGATACTGTTCTGGAGAGTGGTGGGCAGACATACCATTGGAGAAGAGCAGGCCTGCCAGGCAGCGTGGATGGTGGGATCAATGGGCTGAGGAGGTTGATGGTGGGATCAATGGGCTGAGGAGGTTGATGGTGGGATTAATGGGCTGAGGAGGTTGATGGTGGGATTAATGGGCTGAGGAGGTTGATGGTGGGATTAATGGGCTGAGGAGGTTGATGGTGGGATCAATGGGCTGAGGAGGGGGATGGTGGGATCAATGGGCTGAGGAGGGGAATGGTGGGATTAATGGGCTGAGGAGGTTGATGGGATTAATGGGCTGCTGAGGAGGGGGATGGTGGGATCAATGAGCTGAGGCGGTTGATGGTGGGATCAATGAGCTGGGGAGGAAGATGGTGGGGTTAATGGGCTGCTGAGGAGGAGGATGGTGGGATTAATGAGCTGAGGAGGGGGATGGTGGGATTAATGCCCTGAAGCGGTAGATGGTGGGATTGAGGATTGGGTTTTCTAGGGAGGAGGGACAAGGCAGTTAAGCGTTTCACAAAGGAGAGGTTCTGTTGATTTCCCCCGAGTTTAAACTGGGTACTGAGGGACATAACAGAGAGTGATGGGTGTGAGGACAGGGCCTGGAGTCGTGATGTGGTTGAAGAATTACTAGATTGAGGTTAATACAGTCAATGAACTAGAAAGAAAGGATGGAGAGGACAGAGAGGATCCTTGGAATTGAGGGATTGTTTTGTTTTGTGACAGTGTCTCACTTTGTCACCCAGGTTGGGGTGCAGTGGCTCCTATCAGCTCACTGCAATCTCCACCTCCCTAAAGGTGCTCTGTCCACATACAGTCATTGGGGGTTAGGGCTTCCCCATATGAATTTAGGGGGTACACAGTTCCTAGACAGGACAACATATCGTCAAAATGTCCGTATCATGTAGTTCATTTCTAGGTTAAATGCAATTCCAGTAAAAATCCCAGTAGGGACTGTTTTCAAAGCTGGCAAACTGATTCTGAAACTGGATAAAGTAGGGGCATTGTGGCAGTGTGGGATTGCATAAGGATAGACTAATAGGACAGAGAGACCAGACGGAGGGGCCCCGAGACAGAACCGTGTCCCAGTGGAAAGAGATGCTCATCAGTGCAGTGAGTGGGCTTGGGACAGTCAGTTATCTATTTGGGGAAAAAGTGAAATTGGGTTTGTACCTCACACCTTACAGATAGATTAAGAACTTCAAAGTAAAAACATAACATTTCGGAATCAAACTAAGGAAATTACATTTCTAACTTTTTGGTAGAAAAGATTTGTTTAAGGCCGGGCGCGGTGGCTCAAGCCTGTAATCCCAGCACTTTGGGAGGCCGAGACGGGCGGATCACGAGGTCAGGAGATCGAGACCATCCTGGCTAACACAGTGAAACCCCGTCTCTACTAAAAATACAAAAAACTAGCCCGGCGAGGTGGCGGGCGCCTGTAGTCCCAGCTACTCTGGAGGCTGAGGCAGGAGAATGGCGTAAACCCGGGAGGCGGAGCTTGCAGTGAGCTGAGATCCGGCCACTGCACTCCAGCCTGGTTGACAGAACGAGACTCCGTCTCAAAAAAAAAAAAAAAAGAAAAGATTTGTTTAAGTTGTTAGCATAGCCAAGGCAAGAGAATTGCTTGAGGCCAGGAGTTTGAGACCAGCCTGGGCAACATAGCAAGATCCCCCCCGCCCAACCCATCTCTAAAAATGTGTTTTTAATTTGCTGGGCATGGTGGCATGTGTCTGAAGCCTCAGCTAGCCGGAGGCTATGGCAGGAGAATTGCTTGAATCTAGGACTTCGAGGTTACAGTCAGCTATGACTGGGCCACTGCACTCCAGCCTGGGTGATAGAACAAGATCCTGTCTCAAAAAAAAAAGAAACAGGTTCCATGGGTGGGTTTCTTCAAGAAACCATGAAGAAAAAAGTGAACATATAACTACATAGAAATTGAGAATTAGCCGGGCGTGGTGGTGGTGGGTGCCTGTAGTCCCAGCTACTAGGAAGGTTGAGGCAGGAGAATGGTATGATCCCAGGAGGTGGAGCTTGCAGTGAACCAAGATCTCGCCACTGCACTCCAGCCTGGGTGACAGAGCGAGACTCCATCTCAAAAAAAAAGACATTGGAACATAAGTTTTTTTTTTTTTTTTTTTTTTTTTTACAAAACATATGAAGAATGTAAAAACACAGACCAAAAAAAGAAGATATTTGCCATATATACAACCAAGAATGGGTTGATGTCAAGAGTATACCAACAGACAAAACAAATCAACAAAACAGAAAATAGGCGAAAGATATAGGTAAGACAGGCAGTTCACAGAAGAGAAAGCCTAACCAGGAAAATACCCAGTGAACCCAGCTTCAGGAGGGATCACAGAAAGCTGAGCCAAAACAATGAGGCACCTGCCACCCCCAAACAATTCTGCACAAAGGTCCAAGCCTGACAGTAGCGAGTATGAGTAAAGATGTGGAGCAGCCAGAATCCTCAGCCACGCTGCTCACAGTCATAGGCAGGAGTCTAATCAGACGAGAGGGAACGTGTGTGTGCCCCGGGCTCACCCCACACTTCTCCTGAGTGTGCCCACCTGCACCAGGAGACAGTGTCAGTGGGCCTGCAGCTGCAGTACTTGTGACAAAAAAAGTCCGTCCTTAGTGGGCTGGAGATCGAGGAGCATCCAGCTCACGGGCTGTGATTCCATAGTGGAAACTGATGAGCTACAGCCATGTACATCAGGGTTACTCTCGGAGGCACAGATTTTTTTACAAAACAAATTATAGAAGAGTCGTACAGTGTGGCTCAGGTTGTAGAATTCTTAATACACAACAAAATAACTGTTCAGGGGCAGGTCCTTAGGTGCCAAAGCCATGAAGACAAGCCAATGAGTCATGACCACAGATGGGGAGGGGACGCTCAGGTCTGAGCAGGGCGTTAGTGATGCTGCCCCAGCCCAAGGCAGAGGGACATGGCTGTGTGTTTAGTTACTGTTTTAAAAAGCGTATCAGCGACCGGGCGTGGTGGCTCACGCCTGTAATCCCAGCACTTTGGGAGGCTGAGGTAGGTGGATCACGAGATCAGGAGTTCGAGACCATCCTGGCTAACATGGTGAAACCCCGTCTCTACTAAAAATACAAAAAAAAAAATAGCTGGGCATGGCGCATGCCTGTAATCCCAGCTACTCAGGAAGCTGAGGCAGGAGAATCACTTGAACCCGAGAGGCAGAGGTTGCAGTGAGCGAAGATGGTGCCACTTCACTCCAGCCTGGCCAACGGCGAGACTCTGTCTCAAAAAACAAACAAACAAACAAACAAACAAAAATCGCATAGCAGCTGGGTGTGGTGGTTCACGCCTGTAATCCCAGCACTTTGGGAGGCCAAGGTGGGTGGATCAGTTGAAGTTGGGTTTGGGACCAGGCTGGGCAACATGGTGAAACCCTGGGTCTACTAAAAATACAAAAATCAGCTGGTCGTGGAGGCATGCAGCGGTAGTCCTAGCTACTCAGGAGGCTGAGGCAGGAGAATCACTTGAACCTGGGAGGTGGAGATGACAGTGAGCCGAGATCACACCATTGCACTCCAGCATGGGTGACAGAGTGAGATGATCTCAATAAATAAATAGCATATGATGCATTAGATATACCCCCTTTTATGTTTACAATGAAATTCATTAAAAAATAAATGTTCCTGGATGTCCTGGAAGATTTTTTTTTTTTTGAGACAGGGTATTGCTCAGCCCAGGCTTGAGTGCAGTGGCAACATCACGGCTCACCCTAGCTTCAACCTCCAGGCTCAAGCGATCCACCCACCCCCGCCTCCTAAGTAGCTGAGACTACAGGCATACACCACAATGCCTGGCTGATCTTTGTATTTTTTTCAGAGACTGTTTCACCTTATTGCCCAGGCTGGTCTCAAACTCCTGGGCTCAAGTGATGCTGCAGCCTTGGCCTCCCAAAGTGCTAGGATTACAGATGTGAGCAACCACACCCAGCCCCTGGAAGATTTTTTTTTTTTTGAGACAGGGTTTCACTCTGTTGCCCGCTGTTGATTGCAGTGGTGTGATCTTGGCAGCCTTGATCTCCCAAGCTCAAGCAGTCCTCCCACTTCAGCCTCCCAGTAGCTGAGACTATAGGCGTGTGCAACCACAATGGCTAATTTTTATATTTTTTGTAGAGATGGGATTTGGGCATGTTGCCCAGGCTGGTCTCCATCTCCCAAACTCAAGCAATCCATCCGCCTCAGAAGATTTTTTTAAAAAATGAATGTAATATAAAATGGAAGAGGGGTGCAGAAGTGGACATAGTGACTCGAACCTTCACTAAGGAGTGAGAAGTTTGCTGTTGAGGGAGGAGTTTTTTTAAGAGGGGAGATAGTGGGTAATCGTGTGTGGCTGGGCATCTGCGACAGTGGGGAAAGCAGAGGGTGCTGGTGCCTGTGTGGGGGTCGCTGGATTCAGTGCTGGCAGCACGAGTGAGTTCTCTTCCTGTGTCACGGAATCTGCTTTCTTGGTGAAGCAGGAAGCAAGAAGCTAGGCTGTGGGAAGTCAAAAGAGTGGGCCACCTCACCGCCCTGCGGGTTCTAGAAGTGCTGTCTAGAGTCCTGAAACGAGTTTGTTGGGGGAGGGGCGAGTGGCAGGAGGGACCCTGGAGGAAGGAGCTTGAGGCTGAGGTAGTGTGCCAGGGGCTTTGGAGGGGGATCGGCACAGGCCTGGTCAGGAAGGCCCTGTAGGATGTTGGGTGTTCATTCAAAGGGCATCCAAACCCATTGACGGGTTTGGAGCAGAACAGTGACCCCAGTGAAAGAGGTGCAGAGTGGAGTCAGGAGGCAGAGAGCAGCTGGGCCTGCATGGGCTGTGGGCGTGGCCTGTCTTGCTGCTGCCAGGGAGGACCCTTGGGTTCCTGGGTCTCAATGGCATCACCCCAGAAACTGCTGGGTTTGCCCACAGCTGCTCCCTCCCCCAGGTGGTGGAGATTGTGAAGAAGCTGGAGTCTCGCCAGCGGGGCTGGGAGGAGGATGAGGATCCTGAGCGGAAGGGGGCCATCGTGTTCAATGCCACGTCCGAGTTCTGCCGCACCTTGGGGGAGATCCCCACCTACGGGCTGGCCGGCAACCGCGAGGAACAGGAGGAGCTCATGGTGCGTCTGGGGCGGCCCCACCCTGCGCTCCCCTAGGCTGGCTGGGCGTCTGCACCAACCCTGGCCTTTTGTGCCCCAGGACTTTGAACGGGATGAGGAGCGCTCGGCCAACGGTGGCTCCGAATCTGACGGGGAGGAGAACATCGGCTGGAGCACAGTGAACCTGGACGAGGAGAAGCAGCAGCAGGATGTGAGGGCTGCGCCACTGGCGGGTGGGCGTGGGGGTGGCGCTCAAGCTGGAGATGAGCACTGGGCTCAGTGTCCAGAGCCTCAGCCAGAGTGGGCTCTGCAGAGCTCCCAGGGCGATCTGAGGAGTAAGTGAGGAAATTAAATGTTGTGGAGGCCTGGTGCCTGGCGGGTGGTGACCAGTGGGTGGGGCTGAGAAGAGCCGGTATGGCCTGCTAACCACCCCTGTCACGTGTCCCCTAGTTCTCTGCCTCCTCCACCACCATCCTGGATGAGGAACCCATCGTGAATAGGGGGCTGGCGGCTGCCCTGCTCCTGTGTCAGAACAAAGGTAGGGAGCTCAGGGCAGCCCTGACTTGGGTGGGCCTGGGTGCTGCAGCAGGAAAAGGGCTGGTGAGGGCCTGCGGTGCAGCAGGTGCAGGCAGGGTCCCCTCCGGTCCCCTCTGCTGCCCCTTTCAGTCCCAATGCTGGAGCCAACTCCCTGGCCCAGAGCCACTCCTTCCGCTCCACCCCGGCATCTGTCCATCTGCTCTGCCTTTGAGGCTCCACACTTGCTCCAGGAAGGACAGGGGAGTTGAAACTGTTCCAGCTGTGGCAGAGAGAGCCCTGGTGTTAGGACCCCAGCTTTGCATTTCCCTGGCCAGTGGCCCTTGGCATGGGGCTCATTTCTGGCATCTTTGCTTTGCCTGTAGAACAGGCCTGATGGCTTTCCAGAGACAAGGAAAGGGAGGTGCCCCCTCAGGGCCTGCTCTACCTTCTCAGGCGGCCCTGGAGCTACAGCCCTCAAGGGGTTGGGAGTCTCACAACCCCTCCGTCCCTAGGGCTGCTGGAGACCACAGTGCAGAAGGTGGCCCGGGTGAAGGCCCCCAACAAGTCGCTGCCCTCAGCCGTGTACTGCATCGAGGATAAGATGTGAGTGTGGCGGGGTGTGTGCAGGGCTGATGGGCCTGTGCCAGCTCGGAGCTGCGGGAACACAGCAGGCAGCAGCTCCTCACACTAAGGCCCCCTCTGTCTCGGGCCAGGGCCATCGATGACAAGTACAGCCGGCGGGAGGAGTACCGAGGCTTCACACAGGACTTCAAGGAGAAGGACGGCTACAAACCTGATGTTAAGATCGAATACGTGGATGAGACGGGCCGGAAACTCACACCCAAGGAGGTGAGCAGGGCCTTTTGCAGGCGGAGGCCCAGCCTGCCACAGGGAGGCCAAGCCCAGGGCCATGCAATGCCCCAGGGTCCTGGCTCCATCAGCCTCTGGCCGGGGGCCTGGTGAAGTGCCACAGATGGGGAGGGGGCCCTCAGGGCCGAGAAGGGCTGTGCCTCAGTTTGTCTCTAGTGGGCACAGCAGCCCTTTCCCAGGCCTGGCAGGAGGGTCCAACAGGCACTCGGGACCTCTGCCCTCCTGTCCCCACCCGTGTGAGCCCTTCAACAGCTTTCCTGGCCTGCAGGGCCATTCCAGCATCCAGATCCTTCCATCACTCTCGTAGGCTGCCCGACCCTCCTGCCCCACCACTCAGCTGCCCCCATGCTCTCTGCGGTGTGTCTCCCTCCAGCCCCAGCGTCCAGGCCCCGCGCCTGCATGGCAGGTCTCCAGGTTCCCTGTACTCTGCCACCATGGCAGCACATCCGCTAGCCAAGCTGGTCTCCCGGCCTCTGCTGGGGTCCCGCAGAGTGCCAGGGTCTGTGCCCTTTTCCTATCCCCTTCCCACCACCCCAGGCCTGGCATTGGGGTGAATCAACACCTGCCCTGTTATTACACACCTTGTGGGCACAGGTGGCTCCGGCCCCAGCCAGGGCTCTGCAGCTCCCCTCATGCCCTGTGTCCCCAGGCTTTCCGGCAGCTGTCCCACCGCTTCCATGGCAAGGGCTCAGGCAAGATGAAGACAGAGCGGCGGATGAAGAAGCTAGATGAGGAGGCGGTGGGTGCTCTTGGGGACGTGGGGGGGGCCTTGCGCCTGCCGGGGCAGGGGTGGCTGGTGTGTGGGGCCTGCTGCAACCCTTGTTGAGTGGCCCTGACCCCGCAGCTCCTGAAGAAGATGAGCTCCAGTGACACGCCACTGGGCACTGTGGCCCTGCTCCAGGAGAAGCAGAAGGCTCAGAAGACCCCCTACATCGTGCTCAGCGGCAGCGGCAAGAGCATGAACGCGTGAGTGACTCGAGGCGGGTGGGGTGGGGTGTGTGGGGGGGGGGGGGGGGGGGGGGGGTGGCATGGCCTCTGCCCACCTCTGCAGCCTCACGCCCTGTTCTTCTCTGCAGGAACACCATCACCAAGTGACAGCGCCCTCCCTCCCCGGCCCCGCCGCAACCTTCATATTAAATAAAGCTCCCTCCTTATTTTTTCCTCCCTGGTTGTGGTACAGATTCCAGGGTTAGATCCTTGGTTGGGTGTGGCACAGAGTCTGGCTCCTGCTAGGTGAGACCCGGCTATCGGATGACACAACTAAACGACGGAAGAAAGAGCGAGAAGGGTCCTCTAAGGCTCCTTCCTTCTTCCCTGGCTGTCAGTCACATCTCTGCAGGGCCGGCTCTCTGATAGAAGTGGAAGGCGGTTTTAGAAACTCATCACCCTGCTCTTTCCTGGCCTCGGGGGCTGCACAGGTCACTGTCCTGTAATCTCTCCCTGTCAGAGCCCAGGGTAGCCCAGGACTGCCCAGCCTGGTGGGCTGGGGATTGGGTTTTGGGCAGGGCACAGGTGCCACCTTCTGTCTTGGCTGTCCTGTGCCACCCTGGTCTGTGTCTAGAGGAGTGAAATTCCCAAGGTTGGGCTGGGAGTGTTTTGTCCACGCGGTATGGGGAGGGCTGAGCCCAGTGCCTCCTGGGAGACTTGCCCCATGTGCAGTGACCCTGGCAATGCAGAGATTGCTAAAAAGAGTTTCTGAAACTGTGATACTGTTTAGAACCCATAGGAAAAGTTGCAAGCAATACATGGTGTTCCCCTTGAAGCATTTGACAATCACTGGACGAGGGGATTCCGTACTGCTCCATCTAAGTGTGTGTTTCCTGCAGACAAGGGCGTTCTCCCACATAACGCCACCCAGGACATCGGGAAAAGTACCACTGATGCATCACTTCCACCTCATTTTAGACCCCAGCTGTCCTAATGTCTATTTTTTTTTATTCGAGTCATGGCCTTATTTACTTATAAGCACTGGATGAGTCCCTGGCCACCCCCAGGACAGAGCAACCCTACCCACCCCAGCCCAGTTAAATACTACAGTTGGGAGCTAGGGGGCTCGAGGGAGGAATTAAGGGAAATACAGGCCTAGGGACACGTACTCTGTTAAATGGTCACATATAGGCCAGATCCTGTGGTCTGCAGAGCCACGGCTGTCACCCCCCCCACACCAGGACGTGGAAGGTAGGGAGAAGAGCCTGAGGGAGCCGAGGCAGGCCCAGGGGTGCCCACCCGTCGTGCTCTGGAATGTGGAAGGGACAGGAATGGCTCTTGGGGAGTGTATGGGAAGGACGAGGTTAGAACTGTCTTCTTGTGGGACTCAGTGTTAGGAACAACACCTGTTTTGCTTCTCTGTAAACACAGCAGCCTTGAGGGAGCAGCTGGCCAGCAGAGGCTCTGCCTACCCCAGACCCAAACAGCCCGGCTCCTTCCCACCTCTACCCAGAAAGGATGGCAGCTGCTGGCTCCCTGCTCCCTTGAAGGGGCCAGGCACAGTCTGTGAGTCTTCGTGGGGCTCAGGAGAAGCTCTGGACAGGGTGGCTGACCTTCAGGCAGGCCCAAAAGAGGGCCAGGCCCAAACAGCACAGCCAGCAAGATGACAGACACCAGGCTGTGTGGAGGCCTCTGTCACCTTGCGTGCTTCCTTGCACCAAAGTAGGCAGCAGATATGTCACTTCCATGGATGTCTGCACCGGTAGGTGACACTTTCCTGCAGCGAGGGTGACGTGAACTCTGTCCACGGAAGAGTATTCGTGCAGTGCCCGCGGATGGCCCAGACACCCACCTGAGGTTCTGGACCCCACAGTGATGATTCCTTTGCAGCAGGGCCGAGGTCAGGTAACCCTCTGGGAAGTCACTTTGCAGATGAGACAGCTATGATGACTTCGGACATAATTTCTCCCCGGGGTGCATTCTGGATTGGAGCAGCTTTGTTGCAGGCACTGCCTTGACTACAAGCTGATGAGTCCTGCCTTCCGCCTTGATGAGCAGTGGGCACGCTTGCTTGCCGGGCTGGGCAGTACCTCATAGAAGGGGGTATGCCTGGGGTAGGGCAGGTTTACCGGCTTCACTCAATGGTACAAAGGGGGTCAGTTCCTCGGGGCCCAGCCCCACCCCCATCCCACCCCACTAAATCATTGCCGAGGGAAGCCTCTCCATCTGCAGCCACCACTGGCAGGTCACCAGCCTAGTAATGTCGTTTTTACTGTTTTTAAGACAAGGTCTCGCTGTGTTGCCCAGGGTGGAGTGCAGTGGTACGATCATGGCTAGCTGCAGCCTTGACCTCCTGGCTCAGGTGATCCTCCCACATCAGCCTCCTGAGTAGCTGGGACCACAGCCACATGCTGTCATGTCTGGCTAATTTTTGTTTATTATTATTATTATTATTTGAGACGGAGTCTTGCTCTGTCGCCCAGGCTGGAGTGCAGTGGTGCCATCTCGGCTCACTGCAAGCTCCGCCTCCCGGGTTCACGCCATTCTCCTGCCTCAGCCTCCCGCGTAGCTGGGACTACAGGCGCCCGCCACCACACCTGGCTAGTTTTTTTGTATTTTTGTAGAGACGGGGTTTCACTGTGTTAGCCAGGATGGTCTCAATCTCCTAACCTCGACATCTGCCTGCCTCAGCCTCCCAAAGTGCTGGGATTACAGGCATGAGCCACTACGCCTGGCCAATGTCTGGCTAATTTTTTTGCAAAGATAGGGTCTTGCTATGTTGCCCAGGCTGGTCTAATTCCTGGGCTCAAGCAATTCTCCTGCCTCAGCTTCCCAAAGTGCTGGGATTGCAGTATAAGCCACACCCAGCCAATAGTCTGTTTTAGCAAAAGGATTCAGTTCAGGCAGCTGCACCCATTGCAGTTCTGGCCGTGAGCCACCACATTCAACCAGAATTATTGCAAAAGATTTTACGATAGAATATTTTGACCTCACATCCCTAGTAGGATGTCTATTAAAATAATTATTTAAATTAATATAATGAATTCTTGAACACAGTTAATAGTCTTATTGTTAGTAATAATGATGATGACATTGGCTGGGCATGGCGACTCGTGCATGTAATCACAGCACTTTGGGAGGTTGAGGCAGGAGGATTGCTTGAGGCCAGGAGTTCAAGACCAGCCTGGGCAACATTGTGAGATCCCCATCTCTACAAAAAATTTAAAAATCAGACAGGCGTGGTGACATGCACCTGCGGTCCCAGCTACTCATGAGGTTGAGGCAGGAGGAGTTGGAGACGGTAGTGTTCTAGGATCATGCCACCTCACTCCAGGCTGGACGACAGAGCACGACCATGTCTCAAAAAAATCCCCAAAAAATACAAACAAAAGAAAACAGGCTGCGTAACAGGTACAATGGGGTTCATTATTCCATTCTGTCTACTTTTGAGTATGTTTGAAAATTTCCATTATAGAACTTTGTTTAAAAAGAGAGAGCAAGAACATGTTGGCGTAGCAACAGAAAAGTATACATATGTTCAGCCAAAGACACGAACGAGAATGTTCTTAACAGCACTATTTATAACAGCCCCAAACTGAAACAACCCAGATGTCCGTTAACAGAAGAAGAAATAGCCGGGCATGGTTCTTCGTGCCTGTAATCCCAGCAACTCGGGAGGCTACGGATCCCTTGAGGCCAGGAGTTCAAGACCAGCCTGGCAACCACCTCTAAAAATATTTTTTAAATGTAGCTGGGTGCGGTGGCTCATGCCTGTAACTGTAGTCCCAGCTACCCAGGAGGCTGAGGCAAAGGATTGCTTGATCCTGGGAATTTGAGGCTACAGTGAGCTATCCTCACACTTGTGAATGGCCACTGCACTCCAGCCTGGGTGACCCTGTCTCTAAAAAAAAAAAATCGACAAAGGGTAGACATTCATATAACCGAATGAGTAACATGGATGAACCTCACAGACATGCAATTGTACGTCCTGTCTGCTTCCATTTAATACAAAAACTGGCAACATTATTTTATTCTGTTAGAAGCAGTATAGAAGGCCGGGTGCGGTCACTCACGCCTGTAATTCCAACACTTTCAGAGGCTGAGGTGGGAGGATTGCTTGAAGCCAGGAGTTGTAGAGCGGTCTAGGTAACAAAGCAAGACCCCGTCTCTACAAAAAAAATTTTAAAATTAGGCCGGGCGTGGTGGCTCAAGCCTGTAATCCCAGCACTTTGGGAGGCCGAGACGGGTGGATCACGAGGTCAGGAGATCGAGACCATCCTGGCTAACTCGGTGAAACCCCGTCTCTACTAAAAATACAAAAAATTAGCCAGGCGTAATGGCGGGCGCCTGTAGTCCCAGCTACTCGGGAGGCTGAGGCAGGAGAATGGCGTAAATCCGGGAGGCGAAGCTTGCAGTGAGCTGAGATCCGGCCACTGCACTCCAGCCTGGGTGACAGAGCCAGACTCCGTCTCAAAAAAAAAAAAATTTTTTTTTTAAAAATTAACCGGGCATGGTGGTGTGTGCCAATAGTCCCAGCTACTCAGGAGGCTGGAGGTGGGGCCTGAGCCCCGGAGGTTGAGGCTGCAGTGAGCTCTGATCACACCACTGTACTCCAATCTGGGTAACAGAAAGAGACCCCAGTTCTTAAAATAATAATAATAATAATAATAATAATGATAGGGGTTTGGGGCAGTAGAGAGTGCAAAACCTCACGGGGCTTTCTTTGGGGAGCTGTTTTGTCTCTTGATCTGGGTGCTGGATAAGGGAGTGCTCACTTTGTGAGAATGTATTATTTGTGCACTTTCTTGTATACATAACAGTATTCAAGAAAAAAAATTGATGTTGAGTTCATGTTAAGATATAACAAGCATTGGCTGGGTGCAGTGGCTCACGCCTGTAATACCACCACTTTGGGAGGCCATGGTGGGTAGATCACTTGAGGTCAGGAGTTCGAGACCAGGCTGGCCAACATGGTGAAACTCCATCTATACTAAAATACAAAAATTAGCCGGGCTTGTGGCACACACCTGTAGTCCCAACTACTCAGGAGGCTAAGGCATAAGAATCACTTTAACCTGGGAGGTAGAGGTTGCAGTGAGCTGAGATGGTGCCATTGTACTTCATCCTGGGCGACTGAGTGAGGCTCTGTATCAAAAAAAAAAAAAAAAAAAAAAAAGCATCATTTTACATAATGACATAAATATAAAATTGGCCAGCATGGCTGGGCGTGGTGGCTCATGCCTGTAATCCCACCACTTTGGGAGGCTGAGGTGGGCGGATCATGAGATCAGCAGATCAAGACCATCCTGGTTAACACGGTGAAACTCCATCTCTACTAAAACTACAAAAAACTACTTGGGTGTGGTGGCGGGCGCCTGTCGTCCCAGCTGTTCGGGAGGCTGAGGCAAGAGAATGCTGTGAACCCAGGAGGCGGAGCTTACAGTGAGCCGAAATCGCGCCACTGCACTCCAGCCTGGGCGACAGAGCAAGACTCCGTCTCGGGGGGGGGAAAAAAAAAAAAAGGCCAGCATGAGAATGAGTGCAAGTTCGTAAACTCTTCCTGTGGTGACTCACATATGGCATAAGGAACTAGCTCACTGGTTTTGCCTTCTCCTTCCTCTCTTCTCTGAAGTTCTTCATTTCCTAGGCCTGTAACTTGCTGTCTTCCCACTACAGTGCCTTCTAATAAAGAGCTATCCATTTTCCAAAGCTAAAAACAATGTAAATCTTTGCTGTGGTTATTTTTTGACACATCAAAAAAGGCACCAAGCCTAGATGTTTTTAAAACTTCAAAAGTTTATTGACCGGCACGGGGACTCACACCTTTAATCCCAGCACTTTTGGAGGCCAAAGTGGGCAGATCACCTGAGGTCAGCAGTTGGAGACCAGCCTGGCCAACATGGGGAAACCCTGTCTGTAGTAAAAATACAAAATTAGCTGGGCGTGGTGGCAGGTGCCTGTAATCCCAGTTACTCAGGAGGCTGAGGCAGGAGAATCACTTGGGGTCTGGGAGGCGAAGGCTACAGTGAGCTGAGATCGTGCCATTGCACTTCAGCCTGGGTGACAGAGTGAGACTCCATACCAAAAAAAAAAAAAAAGTTTATTATCTAAAGGCTTTACCTTTAGACAATACACCATTCAAATGCTATTTAAACTACTCCAGATCAGACAAAAAGATGGTAAGCGCTCTTAACATATTTTGTGATATTAATAAAATGCTGATAGTCAAATCTTTTCGTTGTTTCTGGTTTGTTTCCTTCTGTCTGTTGGTGATAAACTCCTATATTCTGTTGGTCTGAATGTCTTCACTGTGGTGTAGGGAGGAGACAGCCGTCCTGGCCCCCACGGCTATGGTGAGAATCAGTGCTGTCCTGCCTTGGGCATGTCTCCAAAGCCCAAACACACTGAGAAGACGGAGTTGGCCCTACTCAGGGTCTCCACTCAGGCCAGGCTGGGTCCCATTTCCTCTCCCTGAGCCCCAGACACACCAATGCTGTCATTGCATGTTGATTCTCTGAGTCCCTGAGCCCCGTACCTCCCGGCCTTAACAAGCCTTGCCAGTGTCCTCCCCACCTCACCCCTGCCCAACATACAAAGCATGCCACCTGCTCTGCCTCGGGTCCCAGACCTTTCCCTCCCCAGGCACCTGTTCAGGGGGAGTGAGAGAAGCAACACAGCCCTTCTGTGCCAGTGCACACTCCACCTTGGGGAGGAGGCAGAGACGAGGGGTCCTCAGAAATGGCTGATTTGTCAACCCTGGCCAAAATGAAAGGGAGAAGCAAGAAGCAGGAGGACAGATGGACAGGTCTCCCTGCGGCCCCACCCCCACAAAAGGAATGTGTGGGCTGGGTGCAGTGGCTCATGCCTGTAATCCCAGCACTTTTGGGAGGCTGAGGCGGGTGGATCACCTGAGGTCAAGGGTTCAAGACCAGCCTGACCAACATGGTGAAACCCCCTCTCTACTAAAAATACAAAAAATTAGCCAGGCGTGGTGGCGGGTGCCTGTAATCCCAGCTACTCAGGAGGGTGGAGCAGGAGAATCTCTTGAATCCAGGGGCTGGAGTTTGCAGTGAGCCTAGATCGCAAAGCAAGGAAGGAAGGGAGGGCAGGAGGAAGGAAGGAAGGGTGTGGCCACAGATCATGAGTAGGATCGATAAGACAGACCTCCATTCCCGAAAGCTGAATTATGGAAGACATGAGGTGCCTGGGGGACCCACATGAAAGAAGGCACTTGGAGCCTTCAGAGAAGAATGCAGGGAGGCAAAACCCCCGAAGGCCTGAAAGCTTCAGCAGTCACTAGAAGAGGAGCTGAATACATGTGCTGAGGGGCGCTGGGGAGAGGATCCCTTCAGAGGCCACAGTTCTTAGGTCTCACCAGCCCCTCCTTGCTGCCAACCTACCAGGTCCCAGGCTCCCTGAATCCTCAGACAATAACTACAGGGGTACCTCATCCTTGTCCAGATACCGATACCGCCACGTGAGTCCTCCTGCACCTCAATTTGGGTGCTTTCTAACTGAAAGACCAGGGCAGCCGGGCATAGTGGCTCACGCCTGTAATCCCAGCACTTTGGGAGGCTGAGGCGGGCAGATCACCTGAGGTCTAGAGTTCGAGACCAGCCTGACCAACATGGAGAAACCCCATCTCTACTAAAAATACAAAATTAGCCAGGCGTGGTGGCACCTGCCTGTAATCCCAGCTACTCGGGAGGCTGAGGCAGGAGAATCGCTTGAATCCAGTAGGCGGAGGTTGTGGTGAGCCATCGCGCCACTGCACTCCAGCCTGGGCAACAAGAGTGACACTCAATCCCCCACAAAATAAAAAAAAACAAACCAGGGCAGTTCCCCACCACCCTCCAAGCACTGTACTCCAGCTTATAAATGCTGCTGGGGAGGAAGGCCACTTCTGACCATACCTGGTGAGTGAATCCATCTCTGCGGGCATGGAGCTTGTGTTCGCAGTGGTTCACCAGCGTCCTAACTGTGGCTGGGGCATGTGGACCTTTTGATTGGACCAAGAATACAGCTCCCTTAGGAGACTGTGTTACTAGGTTCGATATTTTAGGGTTCTGTAGCCCGAGGCAAGGTGCTGACTTGCTGGTTTTACGTGCTTAGGGTGACCTCTGCTGGTGGCTTCTCTAAATGTCAGTTGAATACACAGCCAGGAACTGCCTGTACCTTCTTACATCAGCCAGTAGTTGGAGCCACATTGCTACCAGGAGGAAAAGACAGTGCTCTTCTCATACAAGAGTTATTAAAACAAAGTGATGCCCCAATGCTGTTCAAGAATGAACAGCCTGGTCTGGTTAGTAACAAAGGATTCTGGTACTTGGCAACTTTTTGTGGATTAGCAAGGGTTAAATAACAAAGTGAGTATTCTATCATCATGAGAATCTATCACAATAACTGAAAGAATTGCTGCCAGTACTGGCACCTGGTGTACAGCCCTGGGCACTGCTATTTTTTTTTTTTTTTGGATGGAGTCTTGCTCTTGCCCAGTCTGGAGTGCAGTGGCGCCATCTCGGCTCACTGCAACCTCTGCCTTCCTTCCTGGGTTCAAGTGATTCTCCCATCTCAGCCTCCCGAGTAGCTGGGATTACAGGTGTGCACCACCACTCCTGGCTAATTTTTGTATTTTTTTAGTAGAGACAGGGTTTTACCAGTTGGGCAGGCTGGTCTCGAACTCCTGACCTCAGGTGATCCACCTGCCTTGGCCTCCCAAAGTGCTGGGATTACAGGCGTGAGCCACCACGCCCAGCCTCTACTGCTAATTCTTCATTCTTCAGTGTCAGCAGGTGAGGCATGCGGCATGCCTCCACACCTCCCACAGGGACTTCTGGATTCTCTTGCAAATGTCGCCAGTGGATCAAACACATGCACAGCATGAACCGCTGGTGGTGTCCGTGGTGTCCTGACTTCTTGCTTTATCAATGATTTTCTGAGAGCGGCTCCCACTGAGGAAACCACCCAAACTTCTCTGCATGCTTCTCAGACACAGGTCAGTAGAGATGGCTGGGCCTTGAATGAAGACAAAATCCAGGGTTCTGTGACCCAAGTCACTTTCCTAGGGGACAGCTGGGCAACTACTGAAGATGAAGCACCAGGCCGGGCACGGCAGCTTACACCTGTCATCCCAGCACTGTGGGAGGCCAAGGCGGGTGGATCACCTGAGGGCAGGAGTTTGAGACCAGCCTGACCAACATGGTGAAATCCTGTCTCTACTAAAAATACAAAAAAATTAGTCAAGCGTGGTGGTGCGCACCTGTAATCCCAGCTACTTGGGAGGCTGAGGCAGGAGAATCCCTTGAATCCAGCAGGTGGAGGTTGTAGTGAGCCAAGATCGCACAATTGCACTCCAGCCTGGGCGACAAGAGCAGGACTCCATCTCAAAAAGTAAATAAATAAACAAATAAATAAATAAATAAAATAAGGAAAAATAAAGCAAACCATGTAAAAAGAAAACAAGTGCACACGGAATTTGGATGATGGTTGCCTTGGGTGGGACAGCGGAGAATGGGATGGTCAGGGTAGGATGGGAGGCAGAGTATGTTGCTTGGGTTATTGTTAAAGTCCTAGCTTTTATTTTGTGGTGGTGGGTTTGAAGCTGCTCACATTATTAAAAATAACCAACTAAATATTTAATTATTCTTGACTTTTAATTTTTTATAGAAATGGAGTCTCACTATGTCACCCAGGCTGGCTTTAAATTCCTCAAGGGCTTAAGCAATCCTTTCCCTTCAGCCTCTCAAGTAGCTGGGATTACAGGCATGTGCCACCACACCCAACCAAAATGTTTAAATATAGGCCAGACTCAGTGGCTCATGCCTGTAATCCCAACATTTTGGTAGGCCGAGGCGGGTGGATCACCTGAGGTCAGGAGTTCGAGACCAGCCTGGTCTCGAAACCCCGTCTCTACTAAATATAAAAATTAGCCAGGCATGGTGGTGGGTGCCTGTAATCCCAGCTACTCAGGAGGCTGAGGCAGAAGAATGGCTTGAACCTGTGAGGCAGAGGTTGCAGTGAGCCAAGATCGCACCATTGCACTCCAGCTGGGCAACAAGAGCAAGATTCTCAAAAAAAAAAAAAAAAGTTTAAATATAATAATTTATAGACCAAAACAGGAACCATAATCGAAATTAGAAAATATTCAAAACTAAGCTATAAGTAAAATACTAGATACTCCATACACATTAGAATGGCTATTGTGAAAACAAAAAACAGAAAACAGCAAGTGTCGCCAAGGATGGGGAGGAACTGGAACCCTCGGATGGGGAGGAACTGGAACCCTCGGATGGGGAGGAATTGGAACCCTCGCGCGCTGTTGGTGGGAATGTAAAGCGGTGCAACTGTCATGGAAAACGGAATGGTGATTCCTGAAAAGATTAAAAATAGAATTACTATATGAGCCAGCAATTCCACTTTTGGATATATACCCACATGAACTGAAGGTAGGGTCTCAGAGACATTTGTACACCCATGTTCACAGCAGCATTATTCCCAATAGCCAAAAGGTGGAGGCCACCCCAACATCCATCAGTGGATAAATGGATAAACAAAATGTGGTCTATATGCATTATTCAGCCTTAAAAAGAAAGGAGGTTGGGCGCAGTGGCTCACGCCTGTAATCCCAGCACTTTGGGAAGCCAAGGCGGGTGGATTACCTGAATTCAGGAGTTCGAGATCAGCCTAGCCACAGGTCAGATACCCTGTCTCTACTAAAAATACAAAAATCGGCCGGGTGCAGTGGCTCATGCCTGTAATCCCAGCACTTTGGGAAGCTGAAGCCAGCGGATCATGAGGTCAGGAGTTTGAGACCAGCTTGGCCAACACAGTGAAACCCTGTCTCTACTAAAAATACAAAAAATTAGCCGGGCATGGTGGCGGGCGCCTGTAATCCCAGCTAATCAGCAGGCTGAGGAAGCAGAATCACTTGAACCCGGGAGGCAGAGTTTGCAGTGAGCTGAGATTACACCACTGTACTCCAGCCTGGGCAACTAGAACAAAATTCCATCTCAAAAAAAAAAAAAAAAGTAAAAACTGTATGCATGTGTGCATGTGTAGAGAAATAGAACATGGCAAAATGTTCAACTGGTGACCCTGCTGAAAGGCAAACAAGACTTATTTCACAATTCTTTCACCTTTTTCTTTAGGTTTGAAAATTCTCTAAAATAGTTTGGGGTGAGGGGGAGGTAAAGCTGAAAAGTAACCAAAAGGGTCAGAAAAAGAACTACAGGGGTTGGGCACAGTGGCTCACGCCTGTAATCCCAGCACTTTGGGAGGCCGAGGTGGGCAGATCACCTGAGGTCAGAGTTCGAGACCAGCTGGCCAACATGGTGAAACCCTGTCTCTACTAAAAATACAAAAATAAGCCGGTGTGGTGGCAGATGCCTGTAATCCCAGCTACTTGGGAGGCTGAGGCAGGAGAATTCCTTGAACCTGGGAAGCAGGGGTTGCAGTGAGCTGAGATCACACCACTAAACTCCAGCCTGGGTGACAGAGCAAGACTCCGTCTCAGAAACAAAACAAAACAAAAGAAAGGAGAAAGAAAAAGAACTATAGGATAAACCCAGAGGGATTGGTTTGTTTCCCATTGGTTATGACAGAAAAACAAAAACAAACAAAAAACAAAGGGAGTATAAGTGGGAAATATGGTAAGAGCAGCAATTAATGAAATACCAATGACAAAGAATGACAACAAAAAGCTGGTGCTTAGAAAAGACTAATAATGACCTTCTGCCAAGATTGACCGGGTATAACAGAGAGAAAGCACAAATAAACAATATTACATATAAAAAGGGGGACATAACTTTGGATACAGCCAAGATTACAAACATAAGGCAATCATACAAATAACTCTGTACCAGTAAATTTGAAGCCATAGCAAACATGAGAAAATATGGGGGCTGAGTGCGGTGGCTCATGCCTGTAATGCCAGCAATTTGGGAGGCTGAGGTGGACAGATCACCTGAGATCGGGAGTTTGAGACCAGCCTGGCCAACATGGTGAAACCCTGTCTCTACTAAAAATACAAAAATGAGCCGGGCATGGTGGCGCACACCTGTAATCCCAGCTGTTCGGGAGGCTGAGGCATGAGAATCACTTGAACCTGGGAGGCGGAGGTTTCAGTGAGCAGAGATGGTGCCCCTCCACTCCAGCCTGGGTGACAGAGCAAGATCCTGTCTCAAAAATAAATAAATAAATAATATAAAAATTTTTTCCTTGAAAAGATGACTGAAGAACAGAACACCTGAGTAATCTATCACCACTGACAATTTAGTTTCAACCTACCTGCCCACTCACCTAAAAAAAAAACACCAGGCATGGTTGGTTTTACAGCAAGCTTTACCAAAAATTTTAGAAATGCAAAATTCCAATCTTATACAAACTCTCGTAATGAAAATAAAGGGAAAACACTTTTCAACTTATTTTATGAAGCTGGTATAACCTTGATACAAAACAAAGGGTGGGGGCACTACAGAAAAGAAAAAGCTTAAACCATTTCACCTATACACCTGGATGCCAAAATACCAGAGAACCAAATCCGGCAGTATAATAACAAATCCATCATGACTATCTTCTTCCAGGAATGCAAGGATATTTTAACGTGCGAAATTGATGATATTCCACCACATTTACAGATTAGAGGAGGAAATCCATGTGGTGAGCTCAGATTGCCATCTGTGCTCCTTGGCACACACATAGGGGTGGCTGGGTGGCAAGGGAGGAAAGTGCACTGGGCCACACGGGGAAGCCGTGGTGGAAATGACCTGGCTGTAGAGGTTAGTCCTGAAGTGACAGAGGTGCGGAGTCTGAAGGGCCACAAAGTCTCAAGCATAACTGCAAGAGAAGCCAGTAAGTACTATTAGGCAGCCAGTCACAGGGACTGGCCATGACATCGGGACAAGGGGCTCTTAACGTCAGATCTCAGCTCACTCTGGGAGATCGACTCATACATGGTTGGATCCCACCATTCCGTTGGGAGAACAGAGGTAGAATTCAGCTTCAGAGAATGACACAGGAAAGTATCATGCAGAATACAAGGACCCTGCCTCCATCAGGACCCTTAGTTACAGCCCATAGAAGCTGAATGGCTGGTAAGAGATGAAGAAGTGGAAACAAAAAGGTTTTAGGGGGAAAAGAAAGATGTTACTAGGTGGATCACAGTATCACTGAGAGAGCTGAAGAAAAACATAAGACCAAGCTTACAGATACAAGGCCAAAAAAAAAAAAACACACACACAAAGTGGGCAACAGAGGACTATTTAGAGGAAAACGTATAGCCCTGAATATATTAGAAAACAAATTGAAATTAAGTTAGCTAAGCACACATCTCAAGAATCCAGAATGAGCAAACAAACTCAAAGAAACGAAGGAAAAGGCCAGTAAGGAAGACCTCTTGCAAAGCTAGCCAAATAAAACACAAAATATAAACATGTGTTTCTTGATTTCACCTGCCCTCATCCCTTGCCCCACTTTTTCTGGTAAAAGAACCTCTCTATTCCATGGGAAACATATAAGAATTACTTGTGGCTCATCCTGCCCCACCCCAGTCCTCCACACCCTCCTACCCCCAGCCCTGGCTGCAGTGACTGCTCCAGCACAGCAAGTGACCTGAGGAAGACCCACTGCTCTTCACTGAAATACAGGGATCCTCAAGAAGGATCTCTGTGTATAAACTCAAGCTTCATACAGAAAACATCTGTAAGAGGGAAAGACATTGATCAGCTGGGAGCAGAGATGACAGAGATAAATGAGAGAGCCTGAGGAATCGTGCTGCTGGCATTGGCTTACCCTGTCCGAAGCGTGCCACTCAGAGACTTCAGGTCAACGAGCCTTGTTTACTTCTAATTTAAGTTCAATTTTGTCATTTAGAAGAAAGTTCCATATAGGCCAGGCATGGTGCCTCACACCTGTAATCCCAGCACTTTGGGAGGCCAAGGGGGGCCAATCACCTGAGGTCAGGTGTTTGAGACTAGCCTGGTCAACATGGCGAAACCCCATCTCTACTAAAAATACAAAAATCAGCCGGGCATGGTGGTGGGCGCCTGTAATCCCAGCTACTCAGGAGGCGGAGACAGGAGAATCACTTGAACCCGGAATGTGGAGGTTGCAGTGAGCCGATACTACACCACTGCACTCCAGCCTGGACAACACGGCGAGACTCTGCCTCAAAAACAAAACAAACAAACAAAAAAAGAAAGTTCCAAACAATACAAATATTATGCAAGACCTTTTGCCCAAAAAGTTTAAATATATATGAAATACGATCCTAGAATGATACGAATTATCAAAATTGACTCAAGGATAGAAAACTGTAGACAGAACACAACTGAATAAACTAAAAGGCAAAGATCAACCCCTGAAAAAAGTATCCAGCACAGATGTTTTTGTAAACAAGTTCTACAAAACGATGAAGAAACAAATGCCTGGTCTATAAACAATTCAAGCCTGAAGAAAAAGACGTCTCCAAACTCATTTGCAAGGCTACCATAAAGCTAATACCGAAATAGAACAGGAAGGTCATTTTTTAAAACAAGGGAGGGGACTGGCCCAGGGACAGAGACAAAAACTCCCAAGTAAATAAGTAACATACTGTAAAACTAAGCAAGGTTTATATCAGAATGCAAGGTGCGTTCAACATTAGGAAACCTATTACTGTAATTCAGTACAATCACACAATAAAATCTTTTGATTTGCTCCATAGACGTCAACATTCATCACTGTTAAACAAAAGGGAAGGGGAAAAAAAGAAAAAACCCAATAAGCTAGAACAGAAGAAAACATCTTCAGCCTAATGAAGATCATCTACTGGAAGCCCAGAGCAAGCGTCCTACCTCAGGACGCAACGTGAAAACCATTCCCACTGAGAAAGGGGCAATCAAGGGTGCCATGCAACATCACACTGGAGGTCCTGGCCTCCGAGATTCATGAGAAATAGACATGAGTGTAAAGGAGGAAATGAAACTGCCATTAGTGGGATACCATTTGGCTATCTAGAAAGCCACAAGATCAACTGAAGAACTGCGCATTCAACAAGGTGGGCAACACAAAGAGGGACACACAGGTGGATGCCAGGGATGGGCAAAGGTGATTTCCACAGATCCTTCACTACCAGTAACTAGGACTTTCATAAAACTCCAAAGACTAAATCAAATTGGAAGTAAAAGCCCATCTGAAGATCACACCACCTTACCAAAGAACATACCTCATTTCTGGATAGGAAGATGAAAAACTGTTAATTTTTCTACAATATTTATTTAAAAATAAAATAAAAAATAGGGCCGGGAACGGTGATTCATGCCTGTTATCCCAGCACTTTGGGACACCAAGGTGGGCGGATCACGAGGTCAGGAGATCGAGACCATCCTGGTTAACACAGTGAAACTCCATCTCTATTAAAAAAATACAAAAAATTAGCCAGGCGTGATGGTGGGCGCCCGTAGTCCCAGCTACTTGGGTGGCTGAGGCAGGAGAAGGGCACGAACCTGGGAGGCAGAGCTTGCAGTGAGCCGAGATTGCGCCACTGCACTCCAGCCTGGGTGACAGAGCAAGACTCTGTCTCAAAAAAGATATTTCCAGTGAGCAAAGAATGAACCATCCAAGAAATAGTATAGGGACAAGTGACTTTCCCTTTAGAAGTTTGCTACCTCTCAGAAAAAACAACTTCAGATGAATTATAGATACACACACATACATATCTTTAACCCATGTCTTCTATTTTTTGTATATATATCTATATATTTTATACATGTATATTCATACATATATACAGATGTATATATGTTTAAAGCCACACTATAAGAGGAAGTAAATGAGAAACAGATAAATGAAGTGATACCTGGAAGACGTGGGAATCAGTACAGGTTTTCACGCCTGTTTCTGAAATGGGAGATTCTACAGCACGCTTGGCACTAACACATCATATCCAGTAGACAGGACGGCCAAAAACACAAAACAAAAAAACAAAAGAATCAAACACCCAAACCCAAACAGAACAAAACCCAACAACACATATACCCGACCAAAGTCTTTAAGAAAGCAAAAGAGGCCGGGCACAGTGGCTCACACCTGTAACTTCAGCACTCTAGGCGGCCGAGGTGGGTAGACCACTTGAGGTCAGGAGTTCAAGACCAGCCTGGCCAACATGGCAAAATCTTGTCTCTACTGAAAATACAAAAATTAGCCAGGCACGGCGGCACGCACCTGTAATCCCAGCAGTTTGGGAGGCTGAAGCAGGAGGCTCACTTAAGGTCAGGAGTTTGAGACCAGCCTGGGCAACATGGCAAAACCCCACCTCTCCGAAAAATACAAAACGTTAGCCAGGTGTGGTGGTGCACGCCTATAGTCCAAGCTACTTGGGAGGCTGAGGCAGGAGAATTACTTGAACCCGGTAGGTGAAGGTTACAGTGAGCGGAGACTACACCACTGCACTCCAGTGAGCAACACAGGTAGAATCTGTCTCAAAAAAAAAGGGGGGGGGGGGGCTTTGAAGCACAAGAAGTAAGGTTTAAGTCCCACTGGCTTACAACGGGAAGGTATGTGAGCACATCTGCAGAGGTGGTAACGGGGAGGCAGGTGTTCCCTCTGATAGCTGCTGTTTCTTAATGAGGCATGGGTTGTGGTAACTACCACAAGAAGGGGGAATTGATAGATAAGACAGAAGTTTCGAAATAGACATCCCAGAGTAGATCCACTGGGCAGTGCTTAGTGTCCATCTGAGGTTTGTAACGATAAACTTAAGGTACAACGGGTGGCCAGGCTGGCTGTTTTCTCACCTAATGACGGTGACTTGGGTTTGGGCAGAGGTGAATGACTGGGTTTACCCAGGGTTAGGGTTTTACTAGCTGAACAGAATGGAGGGAGACGGGGGTGTAGGGTGGACCATGGAACTGATGCTACGCAAGAGGGAAGTGAAGACAGAAGGTTAATCATGAGAATGTCAGGGCTGGTTAGAAGGATGAAGGGTGAGAGTGGAAAAGCAGCCTCCATTTAAAAGGTTACAAGACAATCAATGTCCTCAGGGAATAATCAAGTTTCAAATAAAGTCAGATGGCTGGACCATTCAAAACAAAGGTAAGGATAGAAAGATTTGCCAGCCACCTTCTGGAGGTGATGGATGGTGAAGAGTGGTGGGAGAGACGGGATGGCATGTGGGGACGGACACAGTGGCTGGAGGTGAGCACTCCCGTACGCAGGGTGACTAGAAAGGCGGGGAGAAGAGCACGAGGCACCATGGGCTCCTGAGCGTCTTAGAGGCAGGTGGGTGTTAGGTCCTAGGGCTGTCATCCTGAATGCTTGAATCGGTATGAACTGCAAGCAGGCAAGGAAGCAGGAGTGCTCCCAGCTGTTACACACATGCAAGGAGGCCCAGCGCAGGGCCTGGCACTTTCTAAGTGCCCAGTAAGAAAGAACAAACCACCTGGGAAAGTCTCCAGCCATTTCCCATTTCCTTCCCATTCAGCCCACCTAGTCACAAGGTCTCTACCAGGGAGCAGTTCTTCACTTCACCACAAGTCTCCGTCCCCCGAGAGAGCCACTCAGACACCAGAACAAGCTACCAACCCACCAGGGGTTTAATTCTCCTAATCAAAACATCAGTTCAGAGAGGGGCCCTGCTTTGTCCTCACCCAGGGGTGAAGATCTGCAGAGCACCCTGGGAATGTCCAAGCCCAGAAGAGCAAGGGGCCAGTCCCTGAGCAAGTAGAAAAGTGGATCCTGGAGTCTCAGGCAGCCTCCTCCTCTTCGCTCTCCTCCTCACTCTCATGATACTGTCTGCGGTTTGTGTTAACAAACAGGTCAGAATCATCTTCTGAGCTGGACTCCTCTCCTGATAACTGTGGCTCACCTGGGAGTTCTGGTTGAGTTTGTCTGCACGAAGGGAAGAGAGCAGAGTTAGCCCAGCACCTTCTGAGAAAACCAGATCTACAATCAAGGAGTTCCAAAAAAAGGAGGATCATCCGGCCCAGCAGTCAGGGCCCTACAGCACCCTTTAAAGACTAAAACAAGGGACAGAGGCAGAGCAAACAGTGGGGAAACTTGGCCAGAGAAACAGGCTAAAGACTGACCCCACTCCCCAAACGTGTGCCACAGCCATTTGTTTCAGTCAGGAATGATTCTATGACCACCAACTAACGCTTAATGAACCTGCATCACACACCAGATGCTGCACTAAGCAATTTTACAAGCCATCCACTTCTTTAATCCTCACAACACTCCCATTTTATATATAAGGAAAATAGAGTTTGAAGGAATTAAATGACGTGCTTAAAGTCATTCAGCTTTAAGTGGCAAAGTCAGGATTTTAACCCAGAGAATCTGACCTTCAAGCCACATTCATAACTATGTACCACATACGTAGGAGCTCTCAACAGATACCCTATGTAAGGAGGAAAAAAGGCTCTATTTTTCCCTCAAGGCACCAAAGCATGAACCCCTCATTTTCCATGTGCCCCACCGCAAGGCTTGTTCCTCACCTGTTCCTGTTGTTGTGTTTCTCAGCCACTTCAGAGAAGGCCTCAGGCCTATGCCAAGAGATGAGCAAAGTCAGGGAGGACAAATCAATTTCTCACAAAAGAGCTGTTTCCAGCTGTCTCTGCCTGGGATGCCATGACCTTCCCTCCCCTAATTCCCAAGCTAGGAAGGCAATGCCTTCAGAAGCCAGAGAGTCAGTGATCAAGGGGACCACCTACCAAAAGCCCTCCTTCTGCAGGGAGCGCACGTGGTCCTTGCAGAGCACAAACGAGATCTCAGCCTTCACCTTTTCTCCCTCTTCAATGGGGTCAACAATGAGAAAGTCCCCTGTAGGTAAGAAGAGAAAAGGCAAAGTCAGGCCTGCCTGCAATAAGGAAAGCCAAAGCCATAGGAAGTGATTCTATCTCCTACAGAGGGCTGCCTCTCTCACCTCCCTTTTTCTTTTTTTTTTTTTTTGAGACAGGGTCTTGCTCTGTTGCCCAGGCTGGAATGCAATAGCATGATCAGAGGTGACTGCAGCCTCCACCTCCCAGGCTCAAGTGATTCTCAGACCTCAGCCTCCCGAGTAGCTGGGATCACAGGCACGTGCCCAACTAATTTTTTACTTTTTGTAGAGACAAGGTCTCATTATGCTGCCCAGGATGGTCTCAAGCGATCCTCCCACCTCAGCCTCTCAAAGTGCTGGGATTACAGGAGTGATCCTCTCACCTCTCTTGATCCAGATGTTCTTGCGGTATTTGGAGGGCATGCTCACCAGGAAGCGCTGCCCTTGGGCTGTCTCCACCTCATGCAGATTGTTCCCTGGGGTCCTGAGTACCTGGTTCAGGAGAGACCAAGAATCAGTCTCATCGGTCAAACACTCTCTCAGCCACGCGCACCCTGCCACCACCCCAGGAGCCCTCCAGGGCTGGAGGGGTGGGGAGCAGAGCAGCTTGTGCCCAAAGCCACTCACCCTGACAATCTGCTGCTGGTCGGAGGGCACGATGTGCTCCCCCAGCACCTCCTTCACCACATGCTTCCTCTTGGTGGCCTGAGACATGCTGAAGTTGTCCCAGAGTGGTTAGGAATGAAGAGGCTGTCAACTCCTCCTCCTGAGTTCCTTGGATGGCAGGCTCAGAACCCAGGACTGTTCTGAAGATGGGGAGGGGCCTTTTACTGAGGGGTGACACGGTGTCTTGGTTAAGAACATGGGCTCTGAAGTCTAACTGCCTGGATTCAAATCCTACCTTCGTGTATTTCCTAACTATTCAACTTCTCTAGGTCCCAGAAAAATAACAGCTAACACAGCACTGTTACAGAATGGGACAATACAGTGCATGTCATGTAAAAGTAACTCCGGCAGGGAGCAGTGGCTCACGCCTGTAATCCCAGCACTTTGGGAGGCCGAGGCGGGCGAATCATGAGGTCAAGAGATCCAAACCATCCTAACACAGTGAAACCCCGTCTCCACTAAAAATACAAAAAATTAGCCGGGCGTGGTGGCGGGCGCCTGTAGTCCCAGCTACTTGGGAGGCTGAGGCAGGAGAATGGCGTGAACCCGGGAGGCGGAGCTTAGAGTGAGCCGAGATCGTGCCACTGCACTCCAGCCTGGGCGACAGAGTGAGACTCCGTCTCAAAAAAAAAAAAAAAGTAACTCCTACAATCTTACGTGCTGGTGTAATATAAAACTATAGGCATGTTCCAGGAAATCATCCTGGCAACCTCTCTGGAAGGAGTTTGGAATAAATCATATCTTTCTCAACACGCTTGTACACCCCAAGTCTGGCATAGTCACACAACAGAGAAGTTCAGTCTGGCAACACACTACAGCCGGAGACAAATTAGGTGGCCACCGTGATGGTCCAAGCCAGGAACTAGTTAATTAAAGGTTGAGGTGAGCAGGCTCGTCTGCGACATCTGCATTTTTCTGACTTGCGTACTTAGAAGACGAGGGCCAGTACCCTTAAGACTGATGGTTTCCGAAGGAAACACTGTCATCTCTAGTTGCCATTCTCCTTCCTCCTCCCTGTCTATCCCGGAGAAAAGACCCTCAGAGAAACACCCACACTCAGTCTCTGGCCCTGGGCTCCCAGGAACGCTGCCGGAGCAACCCCGCTGTCCAGGCTGGACGCTGAGAGAGGATCGTCCACGACTCACTTCAAGGCTGAGCCAAGAAAACACAGTAAAGGAACTTGCCGGCGGCCGCGACGGTAGCGTCACCTTGAAATCAGGTCTCCAGCGTTCCCAGTTCCCATCAGTCCCACTGCGAGGAGTGCGACGTGAGTCTGAGTCAGATCCCTCCGAAAACCGTCTTCCGGCGCTGTCTCAGAGGCCTCCCGGCCACCCGTCCCCTCCCTTGTCCGTCTTCTAACTCTTCCCCACGCCAGGTCGGTCAAGCCTAAGTACTTGAGTTCCGGGTCCGGGCAGCACAGAAAGGAAGTTCTCTCCCTGGAGGCCTCTCTCCCTCAGAACTGCTCGAGGAGCGAGACCTTAGAAGACAGGGCTTCCCGCGAAGAAGCGGAAAGGAGCGCCTACTAAGGACGCCGTCGAGGTCCGTGGCTCCTCAACTCTATAGCTCTAACTGGCTAGAAGGGCCCAACGTGGAAAGTTTTTTTTTTTTAAAGGCGGCTGAGGCGACCCGGAAGCGGAAGTGGAAGAAAGTTCTAGTGGCTTGACGTATCCGCGGGAGCGGTAGGGTGGCGGGAGGAACCGTTACGGGAACTGAAGCTGCCGGTGAGCGCGAGCCGCGGAGCAGGGCCCTGGCTGGAGGCCAGAGGGATTGCGGGGAGAAGGGGAGGAGAGGGGCCGCAGGCGCTGTGGCGGGCCCTGGGGGAGACCTTGGCCGCGCTGCGGGGAGGGGGCGGGGTGCGGCGCGTGGAAGCCGGGCCGCGGGAGGGGGCGGGTCGCGGCTGCGCGCGGTGGGGGCGGAGCTGGGGTGCGGCGTGAACCCCGTGGGCGCGTAGCGGGTGTTCGCAGCGCTCGGTGTGCGCTTCGCCCTGTAGGTAGAGAGACCCTTTGGTTAGCTTTCCACGCTAAGTGGCTGTTCCAGGCAGTCAGTGCCTTCTTGGCTCCGCCAAGGTCACAGAGGGAGTGACAGCTTCCGGGCAGTCCTGGCTACTGCCTCTGGGAATCTTCCCACTGCCCCGCTTGCGCCACCTGTTAGGCAAGATCGTTTTTTCTCTGGGGCAAGATCAAAATCCAGGTCCTGCAGGAAGAAACTCCTTTTCAGAATAGTAGGGAAGAGTCTCCCTGGATCTCAGTTTTCTCCTTTCAGGATGAGGGGGATGGAGCAAGCCATCGTAACCCCTGGCTTGGCTGCCTCTTACTGTGAGATTGCTAATGGGCTCTTAGGAGTTCCAGGTCTTCAGCCCTAATCTGCCTTTCTTTTGGGATTCCTAGATTAAGCCTGATCAAGATGACAACCTCCCAAAAGCACCGAGACTTCGTGGCAGAGCCCATGGGGGAGAAGCCAGTGGGGAGCCTGGCTGGGATTGGTGAAGTCCTGGGCAAGAAGCTGGAGGAGAGGGGCTTTGACAAGGTGTGGGGTGGCCGCCTGTACCTGGTGCAGGCGGGGGTGGGAGGGAAGTGAGTCCATCTGCTAGGGGGTGGACAGTGGGGTATAATCTGAAGAGGCTGCCAGAGCCTGGGCACCTGGTGGAGAGGAGACGGGGGCAAAACCCACGCTGCTTCTTGGGCTTGTGTACTCTGAATGGCACAGGAATGGCCGCCTTGCTCTTATCCCTCACTGAACACTGAGCAGCACACCCTTTTCCCCTGTTTTGCAGGCCTATGTTGTCCTTGGCCAGTTTCTGGTGCTAAAGAAAGATGAAGACCTCTTCCGGGAATGGCTGAAGGACACGTGTGGCGCCAACGCCAAGCAGTCCCGGGACTGCTTCGGATGCCTGCGAGAGTGGTGCGACGCCTTCTTGTGATCCTCTCTGGGAAGCTCCCAATCCCCAGCCCTCATCCAGAGTTTGCAGCCGAGTAGGGACTCCTCCCCTGCCCTCTACGAAGGAAAAGATGATTGCTGTTGTCGTACTCGCCTCCGACGTACTCCAGGGTCTTCTGGGAGTTTTCTCCCCTAACCATTTCAACTTTTTTGGATTCTCGCTCTTGCATGCCTTCCCCGCCCTTTTTCCCTTGCCAGTTCCCTGGTGACAGTTACCAGCTTTCCTGAATGGAGTCCTGGCCCCGTCCCTCACCCCCGACCCTCACTTTCAGTCCGTTTGATACCATTTGGCTCATTTTTGGGCAGAACAGTCACTGTCCTTGTAAAGTTTTTTAGATCAATAAAGTCAGTGGCTTTCATGACTGGGCTTTGTGCACTGAAAAGCAAGTGGGCTGGGAGTTGCCTCTCCTCTAGGGACGGACCATGTCTCTCTCACTCCTTATCAGTAGAGACCGAAACTGGCAGCTTCCCTTCCACTCCCAGAGGGCAGTCACCCTAGCCATGTAGGCCTCAGGCAGGTGACTTGTGTCTCAATCTCCGAGCGATGTGGGAGAGGGTGTGGGTGGATCTTTTCCTGGGAGCCAGATGGACTGTGCTCCAGCTGTCAGTTAAGTCAACAGCTGGGCTAGGCAGCACCTGATGGAAAAGTCAGTGGGAGTCAGAGGTACCAGACAGGGTGGGCCAGATGTGGGTGAGAGTTCACCTGCCAGTCATCATATCATCTGCTCTCCTGGCCTCGGCAAGGGTGGGCAGGGCGCTTGCCATCTTCCGTGATGTCTTAGGTAGGAGAAGGAGCACAGGCATCACAGCTGAAAGGATGTGAGGGGAGTACACCTCAGTACATTTTAGTCCTGTTCTTTTTGTTTACTGTTTAACTTAATAGAGACGGCCCTTCTGTGTTGCCCAGGCTGGCCTCAAGCGATCCTTAAGCCTCCCTAAGCGCTATGACTATAGGTGTGAGCCACCATGCGCGGCCAGCCCTATTATGTCTTGAACACTTAGTAAGAACCAGACTTGAAGCTAAAAATCTTTGCAAACATTTTTTTCTTTCACAATAATTATTTTCTCTTTTACAGGTGAGGAAACTTGAGGCTCAGAGAGGCTAATTTGCCTGTGAACTTGCTCCTGGGAAGTAGCCAGACTGGAACTCAGAACTAGCTTGGAAATGCATGGACCGGGCCATGTGTTCCTTGGTCATGTGGCTTATCCTCTCTGAGTCTCAGTTTTCCCACTTGGAAAATGAGGTGGTTGTAGGGAAAGGATATTTGCAGCAGTATAAACAACAAAGGAGTATTTCCGTAGCACAAATACAACTGCAATCAAGAAAAAGGTGGACTGGCTGGGCGTGATGGCTCACGTCTGTAATCCCAACACTTTCAGAGGCCGAGGTGGGTGGGTCACCTGAGGTCAGGAGTTCAAGACCAGCCTGGCCAACATGATGAAACCCCATCTCAACCAAAAATACACAAAATTAGCCGGGTGTGGTGGTGCATGTCTGTAATCCCAGCTACTCAGGAGGCTAAGGCAGGAGAATCGAATTTGCAAGGCAGAGGTTGCAGTCAGCCAAGATCATGCCATTGTACTTGACAAGGCAGGGTGACAAGAATTAAACTCTGTCTCAAAAAAAAAAAAAAGAAAAAAGAAAAAACAGCACAACAGAAAAATAGGTAGAAGACCTAAGATAGCCACAGAGGAAGGTTCCCTCCCAGTAAATAAGCACAGGAAAGGTGCTCCATATTGCTAGTAATAAGACATCACATGCCATTAACACCCATCTGACTTGCAAACACTTTTAAGTTGGACAATACCAAGTATTGATGAGATAGTGAAGCAACAGGAACTGATACCCAGCTGGTGGGAGTATAAATTGGTCTAAACAATTTGGGAAGACAGTTGGGTGTTATTTAGTAAAACTGACACACCCTGTGACCAAGCAGTTCCGCTCTCAGGACTGTGCCTTGAAGAAAGTCCCCAACACCTGCAGCAGGACCGAGATGAGTTCACAGCTGCAACGTTGGGAGCAACAGTGGCCGCTGTCAATGCTAGAGTAGATCAATCCACATTCGTGCCACCCACCGGGCACTGAACAGAGGTGAACATGAACAAACGATAGCTGTGAACAACACAAATCTCAATAGCAAATGAAGCCAAACAAATTCGTAGGAATTCCTACATAGATGGTAAAACTAGAAGGAAAACAAAGGAAATGATTATGGTAGATGGTAAAGGAAAAAGTCTACAGTGATTATCTTTGGGGGAGGATGTGGAAGAGCTCAAGGGTAGGCTTGGCCTGCCCTGACCTGTGTTTCTGGCCTGTGGGGCGGTGGTACAGGCATTGACCAAAAGAGTGTGTTCTGCACCCTTTTCTGTGTATTAGCTATACCTCAGAACAATAAAAATATAAAAGGAAAACCAAAAATAAAGCCCTGAGGCTGGAACGACCATGTGATAGGTCAGAAACTAAATTGTTATTTGTAGGGATGAGAGTTCTGGGCAAGGCTGGGACTGGGAAGTGCGAGTAGCCCAGCCTAAAAGGGACACTGGGTGGCTGCAGCAGGGCCTAGCATGTGCTTCCTGCTGCTTCCTGGGAGGCTGCTGGTCTGAGGCCTGGCTGAGGTCATGAGGGCTCTCTCTTGAGTTTCATACTGTTTCTGATGTCTTCCCGGGTAAGTCCCCTCAGCCTTGACCCTCATGCTATGATGCTGTCGAGGCCTGGTGTGCTTAGGTGGGGACTTTGTAGGGCCCTGGCCTCACCCACACCTCGGCCCTGATGCTGCCAGATTGTTGCTGGTGCTCTGTGAGGTCATGGAGACTCCCTCCTCCTCCACGAAGCCCTTGCCTGGGCTCCTGCCCACACTGGCCTCCTGATTTGGCCTCGCCTGACTCTGGCACTGGGAGCCTGCTGGAAGCCTGCGGCTCATGCTGTCTGCTTTATTGTCATCTGCCTTTCCCAGCTCACCCACAGGCTTTGCCTTAGAAGGGGCTTGAACCTGCCTTCTCTCCTGTCCCTTGGGGTGCAGGCAGTGCATACACCAGGTGGCAGACCACAAACCCTTTATCAGGACTCCATATGGCATCCCACACAAGTTCTTGGCTCTGTCCTGGGACGGCAGTAGACAAAGGGTATCCAGAATGTACCTTGTGACAGTGTGGCTTCTCAGATCCAGCCCGACTCAGCCAGCAGGACAAAGGGACCACAGCTTGGAATACTGGTGCAGAAAGCAGACCTGGTGGTGAGGGGTGGGAGTCAGGTTGTCTAAGTGTCAGCCCGTGGTGCCCAACAGGACATGCCTGGCCATCCGCTAGCCTGGGACATGGGTGGGCCCGGAAATCAGCAAATACTGACCCCGTGCCCCCATGCCCTCACACCCAGCCAGAGCGTGACACCCCTCAGCCGATCTAGTCATGAGTGCTCAGAGCCCGCCTAGAACCTGGTGTGAACACAGCCCATGCACTCTGGGGTCCCGAAGGGCTCCTGCTGCCCCCAGAAAGGAAGTAAGGGGAGGCTACCTGGACCACCACAAGTCCTGCCCCACGGGAGCCTGCTGAGCATGGAAGGCTCCCAGCAGGTGCTTGTGACGGCTGATCCGCTTCCAGGCTGGCCCCTCCCTGCAGGGACCAGGGCTCTTTCCTGTCACTCCCAACCTTGACTGGTGGCAGCCTTGAAGAGCCAGCCAGGCCCGATTCTGGGCCTTTGCTCCCCATGCAATCTGGAGCAAGTTGCTTCACTCCCCTGAGCTACAGCCTCCTTGCCAGCTGGTGCAGGGTTGTGACGATTCAACCAGTGAATCAGCAGCGCTTAGGAGCGCGTCTCCCCAGAGGGGAGCTTTAATCCCTGTTGGATTACAGGTTTCCTTGCCGAAAGATCTCCTTTTCAGGATATGGGACTGCAGAGCCCTGGGGGAGGGCAACATCCTCTGCCCAACTGAAGGTTCAAGGAAGAGGGTTCTGGGAGAAGCACCAAGGCCTTGGAGGGCCTGATCCCAGAGGGAAGGAGATGTCAAGAACCTGCCCTGGTCATCTCTACCCATCAGGCCAGGGGCAAGCGAGGGGTGCTTTGGACAACCTGGGTTGGGATGTCTGGGCCACCGCAAAACTGGAGGCTGTGCCCTGTGGTCAGTACATTTGACCGACCTCAAGCTCACGTTTGGCCCAAACCTCCTGGAAGCCAGAGTGGTCCAGACAGGATGGAGTCAGGCTCCGGGAAAGTCTGCTCAGGGACACCCCACCTGCAAGAAACAACCCCTACACCATGCACAGTAGCCCTCATACCCCTGTAGAGCAGCCAAGGACTCATGCACCAGAACCCACCACTATTTCCCCTTTGACCTCCCATTTCCTCCTTGTAGGAAGAGGTAATAATCATTGCCTCTGCAGCTGCTATGGGAAAGAAAGAACATATATTGAATCCCTGGTGCAAGGCCTGGCACACAGCAAGAGCTCTTATCATTGTTAACCCCACCCCCCACCTTTTCTCACCAAGATACCAATTCCAGCTGTGTGACCTTATACAAGTGTCCCGACCTCTCTGATTAACTTTTTCATCTGCAAAGTGAGGATAACGTGTACTCCCTCAGGGTGCTTGTGAGAATTAGTGGGTGAAAAGTGCTCAGAAATTGCTAGGTTGTACTGCAAAAGAGTCCTTGGCATCAGCACAAAGCAGTGGCAGGTGGGGTGAGTGCCCTTGGTGAGTCGAGTCGCAGACAGGCCTTGGCTAGTTTTTGAGAGCGTGTTGGAGGTACCTGTGGCTATGGCTAAGCTCCAAGTGATGAGCCGGCAGGCCTAGGGGAGCTGCCTCTCCCACTTCGCCCCTGTGGCACAATCCTGGGCCTCTTCCTCTACCCCTCCCAGGCTCTCAGCTCAGAGTCCTGGCCAGGCGTCATCCTTCTGATCAACTCAAGCTTGGCCAGCACTTCCACAAACTGGAGTCTGTCCCTTTAAGCCAGACACCTGAGGCCGCTAGGAACTTGTGACGGTTGTTTGGAATCCCAGGAAGATGGCAGAGTTGGTTTTCCACAGCTGGGCTGAGGAAGTGAGGCAGGTAGCAGGCTGGCAGCTGCCCTGGGCAGAGTGACTGCTCTGGTCTAGGTCTCTGTGTGGGAAATCACTTCCTTTTGTGGTCCTGGAATTCTAAGGCCCAGAATCAGGAAGGGAGGGTGACACACTGGATGCCTATACACAATATCCATCAGAGTGAGGGCTGCCAGCTGCTCTTTACGTACTGTGACCTAGCACCTCTTCCAAGCCCCAGTGAAGCCCCTGGAGGCTCTAAGCACTGCAAGATCTTAGTGGCCCAGGGACAATAAGCCTCTGCCCTCCAGCAACATGGAATTACAAGTACAAACTACAGTGAACTCTAAAATGCAGACAAATAATTCCAGCAAGGCCTGCCTGTAATCCCAGCGCTTTGGGAACCTGAGGTGGGAGGATCTCGTGATTTCTTGAGGCCAGGCATTCGAGACCCACCTGGGCACTACAGTGAGACCCCCATCTCTACAAAAAAATTTAAGAATTAGCCAGGTGTGAAAAAAATTAACCAGGTATAGGGGCATGCACCTGTGGTTCCAGCTACTTGGGAGGCTGAGATGGGAGGATTGCTTGAAGCCAGGAAGTTGAGGTATAGTGAGCTATGATAGTGCCACTACACTCTAGCCTGGCTGACAGAGCTCTGTCACACATACAAAAATTTTTTTTCAACAAAATCCAGACTTTTCCTGCGTTGACTACTTCAATGCTGCTTTTCATCTGGTTTTTTTTTGTTTTGTTTTGTTTTGTTTTTTGAGACAGAGTCTTGCTCTGTCACCCAGGTGGAGTGCAGTGGCACTATCACTGCTCACTGCAGCCTCAACCTCCCAGACTCTAGTAATCCTCCCACCTCAGCCTCCCGAGTAGCTGGGACCACAGGCGTGCACCACCATGCACAGCTAATTTATTTTAGATTTTTTGGTAGAGATGAGGGCTCACTATGTTGCCCAGGCTAGTCTCAAACTCCTGGCCTCAAGTGATCCTCCTGCTTCCGACTCCCAAAGTCCTGGGATTACAGGTGTGAGCTACCGTGTGATTAATAGATCACCACGTGATTAACAGATCACCACCCTGATCTATTAATTATTGGAGTCTTTTTTTTTAAGATGGAGTCTTGCTCTGTCACCCGGTCTGGAGTGCAGTGGCGTGGTCTCAGCTCATTGCAACCTCTGCCTCCCGGGTTCAAGTGATTCACCCACCTCAGCCTCCCAAGTAGCTGGGACTACAGGTGTGCACCACCACACCCAACTAATTTTTGTATTTTTAGTACAGATGGGGTGTTGGGAGCCAAAAAGGCCAAAGAGATCGTGACCAACTCGGCATTCCACTGAAGGCTATATGATCAAATAGCAAACTGTTTATCACGAATGCAGGGTGTGGGCACACTCCCACTGCCCTGCCACCAAAAGGTTTGCTGAGGGCCTCACTCCCTTGTGCTGTGCTCCTTCAAGTTATCTACTGAGAAAATTAGCGCCTATTGTTCAAAGGATGCAGTCTCGCAAGCCTGCTATGGGCCAAATGGCTGACTGACAACTACCTGACATACCCGACAAACATCCCCCCTTTCTCGCTATCTCTTTTGCCTAATAAATACAGAGGGCTGGGTAAAGCTCAGGGCCCTTGTCCACTAGAGGCAAGGTGCCCCCTGACCACTTCTTCCAAATAATACTCTTTTGTCTCTTGTCTTTTATTCCCACGTTTGCCTGGCTTTGTTCAGTCCCCCAGGTCCCTGCGGGCTACAATGGGGTTTCACCATGTTGGCCAGGCTAGTCTCGAACTCCTGTCCTCAAATGATCTGCCCACTTTGGCCTCCCAAAGTGCTGGGATTACAGGCATGAGCTACCGTGCCTGGCAATTATTGGAGTCTTTAAAACTTTAAAAACACAGTCATGGGCCTTGTTTGCTGGTACCTCCAGGACATGCTCACTGTATCTACAGGAGAGCCAGATTTGAAACATCACTATCAGAACAAACTTAGGAGATAAGGTGTCTTTCAGACGAGGACACAGAGGCTCTGTCTGGGAGGCTGAGGGACTTGCCCAAAGCCATGCGGTCAGTAAGATGGCAGACCTGACATGACTGACACCCCCTCCTTCTGGGCAGTTTGTGTCCTTTGGGCTCAGTCTGGTTTAAGATCACAGATTTGACTTAGACTGCCAGCACACCGAAACCAGGGTCACCATTTATTTTCCACCAGTGTCTCTGGGCAAATCCATTTTCCCTTCTCTGTAAAGTGGAGACTTTTTTTTTTTTTTTTTTTGAGACAGAGTCTCTCTCTCTGTCACCCAGGCTAGAGCGCAGCGGCGCCCTCTTGGCTCACTGCAACCTCCACCTCCCAGGTTCAAGCAATTCTCCTGCCTCAGCCTTCTGAGTAGCTGGGATTACAGGTGTGCACCTCCACGCCCGGCTAATTTTTGTACTTTTAGTAGAGAGGGGGTTTTACCATGTTGGCCAGACTGGTCTTGAACTCCTGACCTCAAGTGATCTGCCTGCCCCAGCCTCCCAAAGTGCTGGGATTACAAGCGTGAGCCCTCACACTTGGCCCTCTTTTTTTTTTTTGAATCAGCATCTAGCTCTGTCGCCCAGGCTGGAGTGCAGTGGTGAGATTGCAACTCACTGCAGCCTTGAACTCCCTGGCTCAAGTAGTCCTCCCACCTCGGACTCTCAAAGTGCTGGAATTACAAGCATGCCTAGGCGCCTGGCCAGGTGGAAACATTAGTCACTCGTGCTCCAGGAAGGTTGTCAGGCAGCGCTGAGCAGTAATACGTCCTACTCACCTGCTGTTTATGCCAGGCCTCTTCTAAGAACTTTACCTGTTTCAGCTCACTGAATCCTCACAACACCCATTGTACAGAAGAGGAAACTGAGGCAGCGAGTGGTTAAGTGACTTCTCCGAGGTCACACAGCTAGGAAATAGTGGCAACAGTAAGAGCCCATGAAGAGCTGCGGTTGGTAGTTCATTCTGAATAGCCCTCCCCTGAACCGTCCCTTTACTGGCACTTGTTGCTGGGGTCCTTCGTTGTCCTCTCCCTCCCTGGGCCAGGTGTGTCCTGGAGGGCAGGGAAGCGTCTTGGCACGCGGGTGCGCGCCGCCCCCTCGACCTCCTGGGCTCCCTGAACCTCGCAGGACCCCGGAAACCGGCAACTTCGAGCCCCGCCCCAACTCCGGGCCGCGGGGGCGCACCGCGGGCGTTGGGTGGGGCGGCCCAGCAAGTAAAAGCTGAGCGGCCACGGGCTCGGCACTCACGGCTCTGGTGGTTCCGATGGCACTGACGGCCATGGCGCGTTCGAGCCTCCCGCTGGCGCTGGGCCTGACCCTGGTCGCATTCTGCCTCCTGGCGCTGCCCGGCGAGGCCCGGGCCCGGCCGCAGGAGCGCATGGTCGGAGAACGCCAGGACCTGTCGCCCGACGACCCGCAGGTGCAGAAGGCGGCGCAGGCGGCCGTGGCCAGTTACAACATGGGCAGCAACAGCCTCTACTACTTCCGAGACACGCACATCATCAAGGCTCAGAGCCAGGTGCGGCGGGCGGGGTGCTGGCAGGGGATACTGGCCCAGGCGGGGGAGGCTACAGGCGCTGCCTGGGCTTGCATGGAGGGGGCCCGAAAGCGCTACCGGGATATTTTCATGCAATATTTAAAAAATCGAATTAATGCCAAAACTCCGCAATGGGCAACCGTCTAAATTTCAAGGAAAGACATCATTCAATCCTGTATTGCACTACCTGCCTTCCTGGCCTGCCTGGTCCTAGTCTCTGCCCTGATGGGGGAGAAGGCAGGCAGATGGGGACAGTGGGCAGTTCCCCAGGTGGGGCATGTCTGATGTCTGCCCAGGCTGCTGGTGGGGCTCAGCCTCCAGGCCTCTCCACCCTCCACACCCACCAGAACTTCCACCACCTGCGACCCCAGGTCTGAATCATCCCTTCCCCCTCTCTCCCCACCTGAGTGCCTGGGCGCAACAGGAGAATATGCTGGGAGGTGAGAAGTGAGGATCAAGGCTTAAGACCCCCGACCTGCCCCTACCCTATGTCCCCAGCTGGTGGCCGGCATCAAGTACTTCCTGACGATGGAGATGGGGAGCACAGACTGCCGCAAGACCAGGGTCGCTGGAGACCACGTCGACCTCACCACCTGCCCCCTGGCGGCAGAGGCGCAGCAGGAGGTAACAGCTGGGCTCCTCCAGCCCCAGCCCTCCCCAGAGCCTCAGGCACTCAGGTCCTCCAGCCTGAACTGGTTTGGCTGGACATGCAGATGTCTAGATGTCTGGCTGAACCTGTCGGCCTTCTGGATGAGTCAGCCTCTGGGCCAAGATGGGGTGCAGAAAGGAAGCTGGGGCTTCCTCGGGGAATGGGGAAGTTGGCTACCAAGATCTGGCATCTAGTCCCGGCCATGTGGCTTGACATCCGTTGGGTCAGTGATTGCCCTTCTCTTGCCCTGGACTGGCCTGGCAGGCAGAGGGCTGGCTATTGGGAGGAGACAGGTCGAGGCTGGGCTCACCCCTCCTTCTCCCCTATATTCTCTGTACAGAAGCTGCGCTGTGACTTTGAGGTCCTTGTGGTTCCCTGGCAGAACTCCTCTCAGCTCCTAAAGCACAACTGTGTGCAGGTGTGATAAGTCCCTGAGGGCGAAGGTCATTCGGTTTGGGGCCACGGTGGAGGGTACTTCAGGTCCATGGGCCATATCTGTCACAATAAATGGCCAGTGCTGCTTCTTGCATTGGTTTCTTCTCAGTGCTTCACTTCCGCCCCCATCCCCCCCCCCCACTTCTGGCAGCTCCCAGCTCCCCCGCCCAAGCTGAGAGGTCACCCTGCCACCTGCAGCAGAGCTGCTGCTGTCCCAGCCCAGACAGTGCTGAAGGTGCAGGGCTGAGCCTCCAAATGTGGAGCCCCCCAAACACCCCAGCATCACAGGCATAGAAGAACAAACCTTGGAGCCCCCACACACAGCCAGAGACTCCCGATATTCTCAGAGGTAAGGGGTGGGGGCAGACTCACAGAGCGGGGGCGATGCCCTGAGATAAGAACAGGGCCGGCTGCCTGGGAGCACTCCGAGGAGGAGTCTGTGCTCTGCTCCTGCTCAGTCCCAGGAGGAGCTCATGGGTGGCATGTGGGGCTTCAAGCAGGCAGGGTCCTCACCCAGTACGCTGAGCTCCCAGCCTGTAAGATTCCTCCCCCTGGCCGGGCGCGGTGGCGCAAGCCTGTAATCCCAGCACTTTGGGAGGCCGAGACGGGCGGATCACGAGGTCAGGAGATCGAGACCATCCTGACTAACCCAGTGAAACCCTGTCTCTACTTAAAAAAATACAAAAAACTAGCCGGGCGTGGTGGTGGGCGCCTGTAGTCCCAGCTACTCGGGAGGCTGAGGCAGGAGAATGGCGTAAACCCGGAAGACGGAGCTTGCAGTGAGCTGAGATCTGGCCACTGCACTCCAGGCTGGGCTACAGAGCCAGACTCCATCTCAAAAAAAAAAAAAAAAAAAAAAAAAAAAAAAGATTCCTCCCCCTGCATATGGCCCAATGATGGCAGAGTCCCTGCAGGCCAAGAGACTATGAGGGCTAGGACAGTGCTTCTCAGTCCAGGCTGTGGGCTCCATACCACAAGGACGCCTCTCATGCCTTGCCCTGGGCAAGATGCCTGAAAGGGGCTAGACTGGGAGCCCTAGAGGAACAGAGCTTGTCTGCCGCCCACAAGAGGGGTGAGGGGACAGATTCAATGTAATGTCATTTAAAGAAAACAGCATTGTGGCTGGGTGCAGTGGCTCATGCCTGTAATCCCAGCACTTTGGGAGGCTGAGGCGGGTGGATCACCTGAGGTCAGGGGTTCAAGACCAGCCTGGCCAACACGGTGAAACCTTGTCTTAACTAAGAATACAAAAATTATCTGGGTGTGGTGGCGGGCCCCTATAATCTCAGCTATTCGGGAGGCTGAGGCAGGAGAATCTCTTGGATCCAGAAGGCAGAGGTTGCAGGGAGCCGAGATTGCGCCACTGCACTCCAGTCTGGGAGACAGAGCAAGACTCCATCTCAAAACAGAAAGCGGCATTGCAACATTTGCACACCTGAATTTGTGCCTGCAATTCATACTCCCCCATACATATACACACGCACACACCCAAAGCACAACACACCAGACATACACACACAGACACCCACAGCATACACTCAGATGCTGGCAGATATCACATGCATACCCAGAGAAACACAGCCTAGCAACTCATGAGCACAGAAGCAACACACCCTAGAGAAACAACCTGGAGATGTACACACAAAACCCAAACACAACCAACCCAAGGACCCACGTGCCACACCCAGAGGTGTTCCTCAGATGCACCAGCACACACCCACACTTGGGATATGGGCCTTGGGGGTGCTAGGTGTCGGCATCATCAGGCCCAGGCAGGCAGCACCACAGTGGCTGCGGAGAGCATCCCACAGCCCTTCCTTTCTGACAAGGCCTCACACCCTGCTTGTGCCTGCCTAGTCCCCTGCCCAAGGCTAGGGCCTAATGAGCAGCAGCCCCAGCTCCCAGGCCCTGCCACCTGCCTTCGGAGCCCATATTGGGGTAGGGACGAGGAAACAGGAAGTAGATCCTGGGTCCCATCTGGGAGTGAGAAGCTGAGAGGTGGCATTTGACAGGAGCTGGGGACCCGGGAGACGACATCCAGCCCTGTTTCTGCTCAAGCTTGTCAGATGTGGCAGCTCAGACAGCCCAGGGTGTGTGGGGGGCCTGCTGCTTAGAAGGGCTCCCATGTGCCACCAAGCAGGGGCTCCCAGCATTGGGCAGGCACAGGGTGGGTGGCAGGAAATGCCTGCTGAATGAATGTGTGAGGTATGAGGTGGTGGAGAGAGGCAAGGCCCAGAGACACCTGCCCGGTGACCTCTCTGCCCCTGGCATCTGTTCCCAAATCCCACATGGCATTTCCTCCACACAGTCTATTCCTGGGTCCTGGGCCAGCCAGTGCCTTCAGCCAGACCAGGGAAGAGAGGTGCTTATTCTTTCCTGGGGCCCTGGAAGCTACAGCACTGACTGGTCTGGCCCAGAGATGGGAGGGTTGGCAAAAAAACGATTGCCCTTCAGCTCCCGCTCCTGAATCCCTCTGGCCTGAACTGCACCATGGATTCACCTCTACTAGAGGTGAGATGGCTATTGTAGATAATGGAAAACCCTCCACTCAAGGAGAGACCCCTGGGGCCAGGGCAAGGCTTGCACTTTACTCAGTGCTAGGTCTCCAGCACCCAGCATAAGCCAGTGTCCCACTGTCACCCCCAGCCATGGGGACAGGGGCTCTGGACATCCAGCCTAGGCTCAGGCTATCAGTCCGGGAGGTCATCTAAGTCCTAGGGCAGGCAGTGGGGCGCAGCCTTTAGCCTCATTCCCTGCTTCCCTCTCCCAGCAGCAGGGTCCTCCACACATCCCTGCCCGCCCCTTGCTCTGAGGCCAGAAGGACTTGAGAAGCCCAGACCCCACCTCCCCTCAGTGGGCTCTAGAGTCTGACCCCAGGAAGGGCAGGATATGACAATGACCTCTGACCTCTGGGTTCATGACATCCCCATCTGGTTGGTGCTCTTCTCCTGGAGCTGAGGGTCCTGGCAGGATTGAGTTCCCAGGCTCTGAGTCCTCATTCCTGGCAACCGTGGGGTGTTCAGGCCTATTCTTTTTCTCCTGACTCTTGGGCCAGATGGGCCTTCCTCCCCAAAGCAGGGTTACTACCTCCTCAGCTCTCCCGGCACCACCGACACCTGAGCTCAGCCCACGTTCTGCCTCACCCCTCCAGCTGCTGTTAAAGCCCTGCTGGGCTGAGCTAGCATGTGGGCCCTGGTAGGGCTGGAGGAATCAAGAGCAGCCCCTTTCATAGGGAGCACCAGCTCACACTCGTTCGTGTGTGTGCACCAATTCCCTTCCCTGTGCCTTGGCCTAGCCAGTGAGGACATGGAGCCTCCTGGGGTTTAAAAACTCTGTTGGGGCCCCCGCTCTGCAGGGCCCAGACAATCCTTCCAGCAGATTTGGGGATCCGTCCCAGTGCACCCAGGTGGGCAGACTGCCAGGGGTTGAAGTCTGTATCTGGTGTCTTCCTGGGGTCACTGCCTGAAGTCCTCTTCTCCAGCCTGCAGGGGTTAGGGGGGCACGGGTGGGTGAAGGAACCAGCCTCTGCCCTCCCCGATCCCCATGGGACTGTTACTTGGGGACACTTCTGGCTACAAGCCCCTCGCCAGCACCTTCCCACTCCTGCCTGGTTCACCTCAAATGTGGTGTCCACAATCTCATTGATGAGGGCTGCCTGGGAGCGGAACTTCTGCTGCTGCTGCTCCACGCTTGCCACCAGCTGCAGGTAATGGAACAGGAGCTGCTGCTGCCTGTGGGTGGTGGGTGGGGGTCGCAGAGATGGGCTGGGTTGACCTGCTGGCTGGGCCTACTGGACCCCAGAACCACCCAGAGGCTCTTCTTGCCTGCCTCCTCCCCGCAAAATTTATATGACTGCAGACCTCTATTTCCAGGAGGTCTCCTTTTCCAGATACGAGAAAGTACCCAAGTCTGCCTGTAGCACAGAGGCTTCTGGCTTTGTTTATCCTCCTAACCACCCATCCCTCCACCCACCCATTTATCTGCCCCATTCCTCCCCATACGCCCACTCGACCATCTGCCCATCCATCCACCCACCTCCTTATCCAGTCACTCACCATCTGGCCCTCTAGCCACTCACAACTCACCTCCCCCTCCATCCACCTGCTCTTCCGTGTAGCCACCCCCCACCCACTCATTCACACTTTCACCATGCAGTGTAGTCAGTCATCCCCCTGTCCATCCACCCACTCATGCGCCCACCACATTACCCATTGTCCCATTCACACCCTCCGGCCATCTTGTCAACCCATTCATCAAAGAACACTGGAAACAATGAACACAGCAAGGTGCTCTGAGGAGCTGGAGATGAACAAGAGACAGCTTGGCCTCAGAGGAGATGGAGATTAACGAGAGACAGCTTGCCCTCAGAGCCAGACAGCTGCTGACACCTTGAGATGTGAAGTTGGGTTCTCAGGGGCCCAGAGGAGGGAAACCTTGCCCGGTGCTGGGGGCCTGGAAAGACTTCTGGAGGCAGCGTCAATGAGCTGAGTTTGAAAGATAAGTGAGAGGCCAGGCGCGGTGGCTCACGCCTGTAATCCCATCACTTTGTGAGGTCGAGGCAGGCGGATCATTTGAGGTCAGGAGTTTGAGACCAGCCTGGCCAACATGGTGAAACACTGCCTCTACTGAAAAAAACCACGCACAAATAGCCGGGCGTCGTGGCGTGTACCTGTAATCCCAGCTACTCGGGAGGGTGAGGTGGGAGAATAGCTTGAACCCAGGAGGCAGAGGTTGCAGTGAGCCTAGATTACATCACTGCACTCCAGCCTGGGTGACAGAGTCCCCAGATGTCCTGGCCCAGCTGGCCACTCAAGTGGACAGGAATGGAGGTTGAGCATCTGGCTTCCAGGCCTTGATCTAAGCTGTTCCTCCAACTGCCTCATTATCCCTCCACTTGGCTGAAGTCTACTCATCCTCCATGGCCCAACACAGGTCTTTAGAGGTGAGGTCCTCATGGGCAGGGGCTGAGTCTGTGTCCTCTTTGGGTCCCTGGAGCCTTCACAGGGCCCAGACCTGACAAAGGTTGGGAATGGCTCTGGGGTGAAGGAATGGGTGGAATCTCTGCTGCTGGGATTAGCCAGGTGGCACACACACCTCTGGGTGTGCAGAAGCCACTCAGGGTCTCCACATTGCACCCACAGGCTCATCCACAAGCCTCAGCGCTCCATCCCCTTCTAGAGGGGCAGGCAATGTCCCTTTCCCTCCCAACCCTCCAGCCAGGCCCCCAGGCCTCACCCTTAGACCCCAGGCCTCACTCCCTTCCTGTCTCCTCACTTCTCAGTCATGGTCCCAAACTTTTTCTCAATGAGTCGCTTCAGCATGGTGCCTTCACTCGCCACCTCTTTGGGCTCTGGATGTAGAGAAAGAAGGGTGAGGTCAAGGCCTGGATTTGGAGAGGAGGCAGAGGAACGCCATGTGTCAGGAAGATAAGGGCTAACGGAGTTTCTGTCCGGGCTGCTCCAGGAGGTTGCTTCTCCGGGCGTGCCGCATGATACAGTTCCCTTTGTTTGCTCGTCCAACACCCACCCCACTTCTGGAAGAAGTACCCCAATTTTCCTGAGGAACAAATCACTTCTACCCCCTTTCAGTCCAAGTCCTCTGGCTGAGTTTAGCCCCACCCGCCAGCTTCAAGGACGGGTAACTTAGGCCTAGCCAATTAGAACATGTTTTTTTCTTTTCTTCTTCTTTTTTTTTTTTTTGAGACAGAGTCTTGCTCTGTCGCCTTGGCTCACTGCAACCTCTGCCTCCCGGGTTCAAGTGATTCTCCCACTTCAGCCTCCCGAGTAGCTGTGATTACAGGCGCCCACCACCACGCCCAGCTAATTTTTGTATTTTCAGTAGAGACAGGGTTTCACCATGTTGGCCAGGCTGATCTCAAACTACTGACCTCAGGTGATCCGCCTGCCTCGATCTCCCAAAGTGCTGGGATTACAGGCGTGAGTCATCATGCCCGGCCCCCAGTAGGTCTTTTAAGATTTGACAAGCACAGTCAGGTGTGGTGGCTCACACCTGTAATCTCAGCACTCTGGGAGGCTGAGGTGGGAGGATCATCTGAGGTCAGGAATTCAAGTTTGAGACCAGCCTGGCCAACATGGTGAAAACCCATCTCTACTAAAAAAAAAAAAAAAAAAAAAAAATTAGGTGAACGTGCTGGTGCATGCCTGCAGTCTCAGCTACTCAGGAGGCTGAGATGGAAGGACTGCTTGAGCCTGGGAAGCAGAGGTTGCAGTGAGCAGAGATTGTAGCACCACACTCCAGCCTGCACCACAGAGCAAGACTCCATCTCAAAAAAAATAAATAAATAAATAAAGATTTGACAAGCAGTTTAATTGGCGTTGGGAGGATTGTCCTGGAGTCCTCTGGACTAAAGTCCTCCTGAGTCTCAAATTCTCAAACTCTAAAACTGAGCCTGGACTTCTGTATCTGTGGAAGGAGGTTAGGGGGATGGAGAGACTGGCCTCCACTGGCAGGTGAGGCCAGGGCGGGCCGAGCTGGTACCTGTGGCTCTGAGCTCTGTCAGTGAGTCTTCCAGCAGCTTCTCTTGGATCCAGGCGGCCCTCTGGGAAGAAGAGGCCACAGATCTGCCAGAGTCCCAGGCCTGCTCAACCCTGGAGCCCCATGGCCTCGCTCCTCCAGCTTCCTGATCTGGTCTACCTGTCCCACCCCACTTGGTACCTCCTGCTTCATTTTCTTGGGGCCTTTGAACAGCGCCATCTCGAAGCTATCCAGCAGGACAGTAATCACCAGGCTGGAGAGGGGGACAGGAGTGTGCCCTCAGCGAGGAGGCCAGAGTTGGGGGGCACTTGTACTTCCTGTGGGTTCAGTGTGGCATGACAAGGGTGAGAGGGCTGGGGTAAGGGTCCCGGGGGGAGGAGGAAGCATGGGTGGTGCTGGGCAGCACAGCAGGGGCGAGTCCTCACTTGAGGAAGATGAAGTACTGGATGACGATGTAAATTATGAGGATGGGAATGATGTACCAGGCGCCTATTGGGAGCAGGCCAGAGGGCACAGTCAGGCTGTGCTTGCCATCCCCAACCACAACCTGCTCCCTCCCCACACTCTGACATGCAGGCATCAGAAGCCCCACTTTGCCGATGGGGTCACCAAGCCCTGGCCGGTCCACCCCGCCAATCCCTCGCCCTCCCTGCAGCCTGGGGCCTGTCCTACCCTGGGCACGGCTGTCTATGTAGATGAGGGACCAGTCATCCAGAGTGAGCAAGGCGAAGAGGGTGAAGATAGTGGTGAAGATGTTCTGGAAGCGCTTGGCGTCAGATTTGTGGAACAGTGCCCGGAGGACCGCGGAGAAGAGGACTGGCTATTCAGGGCCAAACTTGGCGCTCGGTCCTATCCCTGTCCCAGCGCCCCTCCTCCTGCCCCATCCCTGCTCCCCGCACCCCTTTCACCGCAACCCCTCAGGCCCCCACCCCAGCCCCTGCAGCACCAGGATACAGAGGAAGGTAAACATGAGGATGAGGATGGCTGCGATGGATGGCAAGGACTGGCCCAGGGTCCCTGTCACTTCCTGGATGCTGGTCAGGAATCTGTGGGCAGAAGTGGAGCGGGGGCTGAGTCATCAGTGGGGCAGGGGGGTGTTTGTGCCTAGCAGCCACAGCTGGCACTGAAGGCAGGAGGCTCCTGACTTGCTGATGACGGGTGAGTCCTGGCCCCTCTCTGGAAAAATGAAGGGGCTGATTCCAGTGCATGGCAGGAGGCAGAGCAGGCTGGGGTCAGCGGCCTCCTGCGTCCCCATCCCTTGAGCAGGTCACAGTGGATTTCTTGGGGGCCCTGGTCTGTGTCCCCTCTTCCTTTGGAGTCCCCAACCCAGGTGGGAGCCGTGGCCACCTACCTGAACCTCCGCAGGACCCGGATGGCCCTCAACGCTCGCAGGCTCTTGAAGACCTTGAGGATCCGGAAGAGGCTTTGGTGGTAGATGGCGAAGGAGTAGGTCTGCATCAGCAAGAAGTCCAGCACAGCCATGGCCATGATGAAGAAGTCTGAGGGCACAGGGTTCCTGAGCCTGGCGGGCACCCAACGGCAGCGCTCCCTTCCCCACCGTTCTCTCATCCTGAGCCTCCCCAGACTAAACACACACGGCCTGGCCCCGGCTCCACCCACCCAAATTGTTCCAGAAGTCATAGAAGTAGGAGAGACCCAGGGCGACGATCTTGAGCAGGGCTTCCACCACGTAGATGCAGAAGAATATGGAGTCCAAGGCCATGAAGTACCACTCTGCAGGGACACAGCAGTGCACTCAGAGCTGTCCCGAGCACCCAGTGTCCTCTCTTCTCCTCAGCATGAGCCTCATACAAGCCCAGGTTCCCAGGCTCTCCCTGGCTCTACCTAAACAGCTCTGCGACTTCACTACTGCTCGTTTTCTTGTCTTTAAAATGGGTTTAATTGTGTCCGGGAGCAATGGCGCACGCCTGTAATCCCAGCACTTCGGGTGGGTGAGGCAGGCAGATAACCTTAGGTCAGGAGTTTGAGACCAGCCTGGCCAACATGGTGAAACCCTGTTTCTACTAAAAATACAAAAATTAGCTGGGCGTGGTGGCGGGCACCTGTAGTCCCAGCTACATGGGAGACTGAGGCAGGAGAATCACTTGAACCCGGGAGGCAGAGGTTGTAGTGAACCAAGATCACGCCACTGTACTCCAACCTGAGCAAAAGAGCGAGACTCCGTCTAAAATAAAATAAAATAGGGATTATTGAAGTCCACTTGATAGAGTTGTGAGAATTAAATGCATGAACACAAGCGAAGTGCTTAGAATAGAGCCTGAGACAGCGAGCCGGGCAGCTCCTGTCCTTCACCCTGCTCCATGACATTGGAGGGCCCAGCCTTCCCCGGCCTTCCACCCTCGCCCCTCCAGCGCCTTCCACCCTCGCCCCTCCAGGGCCTTCTCGGGTTCCCGGCCCTTCCCGCGAAGCTTAGGCTCCAGGCGCCCGCCCGCCCTCAGTCGCACATTTGGAGCAGATGCGTCCCCTAGTGGCTGCAGCGCGAACAGCACCGCCTCCTGCCTAGCTGGTCCTTCTGTCTCGGGCTAGCTGACCTCAGCGGGGTCTTTAGGAGACGCTCTCTAAACGCTGGGCAATGCCATCTACTTCCCAGGGGTAAGGATCTAGTGAGCTGAGTCCTATGAACCGCCCGGCACTGGATCAGACCCACGGAGGTCCTGGAACAGCATCGGTGGCTTCTCCATTGTAACAGGGCTGCCTGGCTCTTACCGCCCCGGATCTCGACTTCAGCGAAAGTCTGGGCCACCAGCATGAAGGTGTTGAGGCAGACGACGAAGAAGATGAAGGTTTCAAAGGCCAGGGATTGGATCAGCTTCCGGATCATTTCCCGGAAGCCCTGAATGAGGAAGGTTAGCTTTTCCCACAGCCACTGCAAGAGATTAGTAGAGTGTCCCTTCTTGTGGATGCGCTGGAGCCGGCCGGCTGAAAGGAACAGGGCCAGAAAGTCAAGTGTGTGCAAGTGGGGGACACGAGGTCCCAGGCACCCCCAGCCTGGCTCAGCATCCATAGTCACTCCCACCTGCTTGCTGACCCTCTGCCTCTGGGGTTCAAGGAATTCTCGTGCCTCAGCCTCCCAAGTAGCTGGGACTACAGGTGCCTGCCCCATGCCCAGCTAATTTTTGTATTTTTGGTAGAAACAGGGTTTCACCATGTTGGCCAGGCTGGTCTCGAACTCCTGGCCTACACAGCTTCCACCACATAGATGCAGAAGAATATGGAGTCCAAGGTTATGAAGTACCACTCTGCAGGGACACAGGAGTGCGCTCAGGGCTGTCCCCAGCACCCAGTGTCCTCTCTCCTCAGCATGAGCCTCACATAAGCCCGGATTCCCAGGCTCTCCCCGGCTCTACCTAAGCAGCTGAGATTACAGGTGTGAGTCACCACGCCTGGCCTGTTGTCACGTTTATTGAACTACTTACTAGGAAGAAGGTTCGGTGGAGTGAGAGCTAAAGCCCATGGTCCCTCCTTGCCCTCCAATAAGGCCCTCATTCAGGCATTAGTTCCTAATCTCTGCCCTCAAGCAGCTCACGGTTGAGTGGGAGAAATCTGGACAGATAGGATGCACTGTGGTCAATGTTCTGAGGAGGGCAGGCCTCGAGCACAGGATGATCTGTGGTTGGCTAAGTGACTACCCCCAGTCTTGGGCCCCTCGAGGGCAGCGACTGTGTTGAATTTTTCCCTGTGCTGCCATGGTCCAAGCAGGTCACGCACCCACATTGAATGAGTGTCAATGTTTGACTGGTGGACATATGAATAAAGAAGGCAGTGACTGAATGAACAAACACCTCATGGCCTAAAGAAGTGCATAATTCAAAGAATAAAAGATGGGACCATGAACAGTCAGGAGAATGAATAGCCAATGGGGGACATATGCAGGAGGTTCAGGCCTTACGATCTGTGGAAGGTCAGTGCGGGGCCGAGATCAGGTCTGGAACCTGTGCCAGGCAGCAGGAGTTGGCACAGGGGACCCAGCAAAGACTCACTTTTGCGTCTCCGAAACTGCCCCTCTTCTTTGTCCAAGTCTTTTGAATCTTTGGTGGAGATATCCCAGGGATGAACTTTTTTGGACCTCCGGGTGGCACATGAGTGGACTGTGCTGACAGACCGAGTCATGCTGTGGGCCGAGCCCCGTGGGTGTGCCATGTGAGGGGGAAAGGCTCCTGTATGAGAAGCAGCAGGGCCGGAGGCATCATGAACCACGCTCCAGGACGTTTGTGGGATGGAGAGCTGGGAAGTGCTCTGGACGTAGTCCCTGTACTGGTAGTCGCCATCAAGGTGACTGGAATGATGCGCACCGTGGTGGTCTCGGTGCCGGTGGGTCCGGTGGTGGTGCTGTGTGTGGTGGGCATGCTCACTATGGTGGTACTCGCTGTGATAGTCAGATGTCCTATGCTGGTAGGACACCACAGAGGAATGAGGGGAAAGGATCTGTCCATGATGAGGAGGACTTCCATGCTGGTGGGCTTCGTGATGACGGGACCTGCCATGGTGTTGGCCTTGGTGGTGGGGGGACCAGCCATGGTGGGTGACTTGGTGATGCTGGGACTCGTTGTGTTGGAGCCCGCTAAGGTAGGAAGCCTCGCTGTGGTGGAAGGACTCACTGTAGGGATTGGCTCCATGGGGCAGGTAGGACCCACCATGGTGGGAAGCCTCGCCGGGGTGGTGGGGCATGCCAGAGGAATAGTAGGATAAACTCTCACCGAGATATTGGCGTCTGTCATGGTGAGACTCCTTATGGTAGTGGGAGTCATTCTGCTCGTGGAACCCATTGTACTGGGACCCGTCATGATGCCTTCTGCCAGCACGGTGGAGCTCATCAAGGTAGTCCTCACCGTAGGAATGGTGGGAGGGGACAGCGCCTTGAGAGGGAGCCAGGCCAAAGCCTGTGGGGCCGTGGGCTCTGCCATGATTCCACGCCTCGCTGTGGTGTTGAGGTTGGTGGACGTCGGAGGAGGAGGCTTGGTCGTGGAAGTCTTCGGACTCCGGAGGGTGGTGAGATTCACCACGTTGTTGAGGCACGCCGTGATGGTGGAGAGCTCCGCTGTGGCCTGGCCTGTGGTGTGGGGGTGATGAGTGGGAGGGAAAGAACGTATCTGTGTTATTGGTGTCTGCCTCATTCTGAGCCTTTTCAGGCACTGAATTTTGATCCATGACTGTGCTGGGAACTCTGGAGCGAACAGAACTCCAGACCTGGGCCCAACAGGCCCCGCCTGGATTTCCCTTCCTTCCTGAGCCGAGCTCAGTGCAGACTGTGGCACTGGGCTTCCAGAAAGGCCTGACTATTCTCGTGGAACTCCCCCCTCTATGATGTCACTAGTAGGCCAGGGCCTCATTCCCAAATGTCTCTTCCTGGACTACAGTTCAGAATCAAGAATTATTGTGTCAAACTCCTTCATTGTAAATGAGGAAACCGAGGTCAAGAAAAGGGAAGGACTGGACCTAGGGGACCCCACAGGTCACTGGCAAAGCTGGACCAAGAAGTCCATGGGGCGCCATGGCTTCATCAGCTGCTTTAGCCCTGTTGTTGGAAAGAAAATGGTCCAAGTGGTCCAGTCTCCAGTCCCATCTAGAGATCAGTTGGCTCTGGGGTGAAGACTGCCTGACTCCCTCATAAATAGTTGTGTGACCTTGGGCTTGTTGCTGAACTTTCCCATGCCTCAGTTTCTTCCTCTGTAAAATGGGAATAATAACACCTAGCCCACAGGACCAAAAAAGTTAAGATATGTAAACCTTATATTAACAGCATAATACAGGGTTTTTGTTGTTGTTGTTTGTTTATTTCTTACTTTGTTTTTGAGAAGGAGTCTCGCTCTGTCACCCAGGCTGGAGTGTGGCGGCACAATCTCAACTCACTGCAACCTCCGCCTCCCAGGTTCACACCATTTTCCTGCCTCAGCCTCCCAAGTAGCTGGGACTACAGATGCCCGCCACCTCGCCCGGCTAACTTTTTGTATTTTTAGTAGAGATGGGGTTTCACCGTGTTAGCCAGGATGGTCTTGATCTCCTGACGTCGTGATCCGCCCGCCTTGCCCTTCCAAAGTGCTGAAATTACAGGCATGAGCCACCGTGCCCGGCCCATGTTTTTTTTTGTTTTTTTTTTTTTTTTTTGAGACAGTCTCACTCTGTCACCCAGGCTGGAGTGTAGCGGCATGATCTCCACTCACAGCAATCTCTGCCTCCCGGGTTCAAGTGATCCTCCTGCCTTAGCCCCCTGAGTAGCTGGGATTACAGGCACCTACCACTATACCCCACCCTGGCTAATTTTTTTTTTGAGACACAGTCTCACTCTGTCACTAGGCTGGAGTGCAGGGGCGCAATCTCCGCTCACTGCAATCTCTGCCTCAGCTTTCCTAGTAGCTGGGACTACAGGTGCGCACCACACCCAGCTAATTTTTGTATTTTTAGTAGAGACAGGATTTCACCATATTGACGAGGCTGCTCTCGAACTCGTGACCTCAAATGATCCACCCACCTCGTGCTCCCTAAGTGCTGGGATTTCAGGTGTGAGCCACTATGCCTGGCCAATACATGTTCATTGGCATTATTGTTCTCTTCTTGATCCTGGAAACCCCCTATTAGGGTTATTACCAAAATAAAACTATCAGCCATCATTTATTGAGGACTGCTTCATACACATTTTCTTTTCTTTCTTTCTTTTTTTTTGAGACAGAGTCTTGCTCTGTCGCCTAGGGTGGAGTGCAGTGGCATGGTCTCAGCTCACAGCAGCCTCCACCTCCTGAATTCAAACAATTCTCCTGCCTCAGCCTCCCAAGTAGCTGAAATTACAGGCATGCACCACTACGCCCAGCTAATTTCTTTTGTATTTCTAGTAGAGATGGGGTTTCACTTTGTTGGTCAGGCTGTTCTCGAACTCCTGACCTCAAACAATCTGCCCACCTCGACATCCCGAAGTGCTGGGATTACAGGCCTGTGCCACCGTCCCCGGCCCATACACATTTAATTTAATCCTCACAACAGCCCCACATGGTGGATATTGTTTATCCCCATTTGACAGACAAAGGTGCTGTGGCTCAGAGAGTATAAATGAGTTGCTTGATGAATGAAAACTTAGCGTCAGTGCTATCTCACTCCAAGTCTGTGTCCATAACCTTCATGCTTTCCTGTCTTCCTCCTGGAATCCACTGCAGAGCTTGCCCTGTAGGCTGAATTCATTTGTGCACAGCGCAGCTCTTCTGGAAGCTTACGGGTCTTAGCTTCTTGAGTGCTTGGTCAGAGCCATGTCCATAGTGGCTACTGGGTTCCCAGTGATGAAAGAGACATGGCTCCTGTTTTAAGGAGCTCACTATCTGTTGCCAGCAGCAGACAAAGAAACAATTTGTGTGGGCCGGGCGTGGTGGCTCACACCTGTAATCCCAGCACTTTGGGAGGCCGAGGCGGATGGATCAGCTGAGCTCAGGAGTTTGAGACCAGCCTGGGCAACATGGTGAAACTCTGTCTCTACTAAAGTACAAAAAAAATAAGCTGGATGTGGTGGCGCGCGCCTGTAGTCCCAGCTACTTGGGAGGCTGAGGCACAAGAATTGCTTGAGCCCAGGAGGCAGAGGTTGCAGTGAGCCGAGATTGCACCATTGCATTCCAGCCTGGGTGACAGAGTGAGATCTTGTCTCACAAAAAAAAAATTTAAGAAAAGGAAAAAGAAAGAAAAGCAGGACTGTGTTCATTCAGCTGAGTCTTTCTCATTTTTTAACATGACATCAGGAAGTCTGCTGATAGTATGTGAGCACGCATGGCCTGGGGAGGAGGTTGAGGCTGATGATATCGTCCTTGCTCTACTGAATTCCCTCCCCAACCTCCTTTTATGCACCAGCAACTGACTTATGGGAACAGACAAAACTCAACTGGTGTAACAGAAAATCAGAGGAAAATTTCCTTCTAAAGAAAGAATTTGTAAGTGCTGTGACTCAGCTGCTTCCCTGCTACTTTGCTGTTGATGTAAACATGATAAAACATGAATTAGGCAGGTTAGTATTATAGTAAAAAAAATTTTTTTTCTTTTTGAGACAGTCTTACTCTGTTGGCCAGGCTGGAGTGCAGTGGCATAATCTTGGCTCACTGCAACCTGTGCCTCCCAGGCTCAAGCGATTCTTCTGCCTCAGCCTCCCAAGTAGCTGGGATTACAGGCGCCTAGCACTGCACCTGGCAAATTTTTGTATTTTTAGTAGAGATGGGGTTTCACCATGTTGGCCAGGCTGGTCTCAAACGCCTGACCTTAGGTGATCCTCCTGCCTCGACCTCCCAAAGTGCTGAGATTACAGATATGAGCCACCGTGCCCAGCCCAAATAGATATTTTTTAAAAATGGCACATTTACTTGTCGAGTGGCTGTGATTTGCAGTTAGACGCGTAGCAATGGCTCCAGCAAAATGGAAAAGAACCTAACTGCAATTAGGTTGTAATTCTTTATCACTAACCAACCTTACCAGATTTGTCCATGGACCTAGGCCTAGAATTCTCCCCTTTCATTTCACAGGCCATGTTTTTAAAAACCCCACGTTAACTCGTTAGACTCATTTGTAAAACACAGAGGCTAATAAGGTATAAAATAGAAGGGCAGGACAGATGACTAAACAAGAAACTTGCAAAAAATGTGAAATCCTCACAATAAAATGTACTATAATGGGCCAGGAACAGTGGCTCCCACCTGTAATCCCAGAACTTTGGGAGACCAAGGAGGGAGGATCACTTGAGGCTAGGAGTTCAAAACCAGCCTGGAAAACAGAGAAAGACCCTCTCTATAAAAAATTTAAAAATTAGCCGAGCACGGTGGTATGCTATGGTTCCATCTACTCCAGAGGCTGAGGCAGGAGGATCACTTGAGTCCAAGAGGCTGAGGCTATAGTGAGCCGTGATAACTCCACTGCCTTGGTGACAGAGCAAGACCTTGTCTATTTAAAAAAAAGAAAGAAAAAGAAAATAGGCCAAGCATGGTGGCTCACACTTGTAATCTCAGCACTTTGGGAGGCCAAGAAGGATGGATCACCTGACGTCAGGAGTTTGAGACCAGCCTAGCCAACATGCTGAAACCCCGTCTCTAATAAAAATACAAAAATTTGCCAGGTGTAGTGGCAGGCGCCTGTAATCCCACCTACTTGGAAGGCTGAGGCAGGAGAATTGCTTGAACCCAGGAAGCGGAGGTTGCAGTGAGCCGAGATCACTCTACTGCACTCCAGCCTGGGCAACAACAGCGAAACTCCGTCTCAAAAAAGAAAAAGAAAAAGAAAGAAAGAAAGAAAAGACTCTACCCTGAGAGAGAACAACAACCTCACATATTGACGACATGATCTCTGATACTGAACAGGATTTTATTTTTGTTTTCTTGATAATAAACTGAAAAACGACTTGATCTTTTTTTTTTTTTTGAGACAGAGTCTCACTCTGTCGCCCAGGCTGGAGTGCAGTGGTGCGATCTCGGCCCACTGCAAGCTCCACCTCCCGGGTTAACGCCATTCTCTTGCCTCAGCCTCCTGAGTAGGTGGGACTACAGGCACCCACCACTGTGCCCAGCTAATTTTATTTTTGTATTTTTAGTAGAGATGGGGTTTCACCGTGTTAGCCAGGATGGTCTTGATCTCCTGACCTTGTGATCCACCCGCCTTGGCCTCCCAAAGTGCTGGGATTACAGGCGTGAGCCACTGCGTCGGGCTACAACTTAATCTTTATCCTGGCTGATGAGTCAACTGATCTCACCAATAAAATGGTGAATGCTTACCACGCTATAGCACTAGTAAGATCTGTAAATGGTCAGCATGATCATCAAGAAAATTTTTCAGCTTTCCCAAACAAACAAAAAGCCAAGATAGATTTAATGTCATTTCATATGAGGAATCATCAAAAAGTCTGTCTTGGAAGAACTACCTTGGCATTTATGCTGATGGTTCAAATCAGTGGTTGGCTCCATAAGAATTTTTACTGTCCTTGGAAAAAAACAAAACCAACAAACAAAAACTTGATGTTGTCACAACACACTGCTTTCTTCACAGAGAGGCACTGGTGTCAGAAACTCTTGGAGATGGAAAGTAATGATGCAGCAAAATGTTTGCCTTTATTCAACAAAGACTAGCTAACCTGAAAATGTTTTAAAAACTGGCCAGGCAGGCTGGGTGCAGTGGCTCACGCCTGTAGTCCTAGCACTTTGGGAGGCCGAGGCAGGCGGATCATGAGGTCAGGAGATTAAGACCATCCTGGCTAACACGGTGAAACCCATCTCTACTAAAAGTGCAAAAAATTATCTGGGCGTGGTGGCGGGCGCCTGTAGTCCCAGCTACTCGGGAGGCTGAGGCAGGAGAATGGCATGAACCCGGGAGGCAGAGCTTGCAGTGAGCTGAGATCGCACCACTGCACTCCGGCCTAGGCGGCAGAGCAAGACTCTGTCTCAAAATAAAATAAAATAATAAATAAATAAATAAATCTGGCCAGATAGGCTGGGTGTGGTGGCTCACGACTGTAATCCCAGCACTTTGGGAGGCCGAGGCAGGCGGATCACCTGAGGTCAGGAGTTTGAGACCAGCCTGGCCAACATGGTGAAACCCCATCTCTACTAAAAATACAAAAATTAGCTGGGTGTGGTGGCGCACGCCTCTAATCCCAGCTACTTGGGAGGCCAAGGTGGGAGAATCACTTGAACCTGGGAGGTGGAGGTTGCGGTGAGCTGAGATTTAGTCACTGCACTCCAGCCTGGGCAACAGTGCTGGGATTACAGGCGTGAGCCACCAGGCCTAGCAATATATTTCTTTTTAATTTTAAAAACTAAAAGAAATGTCAGCATGGTGGCTCACACCTGTAATCCTAGAACTTTGGGAGGCCAAGGCAGGTGAATCACTTGAGGCCAGGAATTCGAGACCAGCTCGGCCAACACACCAAAACCCTAGCTCTCTACTAAAAATACAAAAATAAAAACAAAATATAGCTGGGCATGGTGGTGGGAGTCGGTAGTCCCAGCTACTCAGGAGGCTGAGACCTGAGAATTGCTTGATCCCAGAAGGCGGAGGTTATAGTAAGCCAAGATTGTGCCACTGCACTCCAGCCTCGGTGACAGAGCAAGACTCTGTCTCGGAAAAAAAAAAAAGAAACTTAAAAAAAATGAAAACGAATTAAAAGCACTGTATAAAAACTTAGACAAAGGCATTCCTTTTTTTTTTTTTTTTTTTGAGATGGAGTTTCACTTTTGTTGCCCAGGCTGGAATGCAATGATGTGATTTCGGCTCACTGCAACCTCTGCCTCCCGGGTTCAAGTGATTCTCCTGCCTCAGCCTCCCAAGTAGCTGGGATTACACGCATGAGCCACCGCACCTGGCCTGAGCACAGCCATTTTCTTTTCTTTTCTTTTTCTTTTTTCTTTCTTTCTTTCTTTTTTTTTTTTTTTTTGAGACGGAGTTTCGCACTGTCGCCCTAGCTGGAATGCAGTGACACCATCTCGGCTCGCTGCAAGCTCCACCTCCCTGGTTCAGGTTCAAGGGATTCTCCTGCCTCAGCCTCCCGAGTAGCTGGGACTACAGGCACCCACCACCACGCCCAGCTAATTTTTTGTATTTTTTTTAGTAGAGACGGGATTTCACCATGTTAGCCAAGATGGTCTCCATCTCCTGACCTCAAGTGATCCGTCCGCCTCAGCCTCCCAAAGTGCTGGAATTACAGGCATGAGCCACCACGCCTGGCCAATTGAGCACAGCCATTTTCTAGCATGCACAGACGTCTGGTGGTGGAGCACTCTGTGTATGGGACCATTGAGAAAGCATGGGTCTGGCCGGGTAAAGAGGCTGACACAATCTATGGCGAGTCATCCTATCTCATCACCGAGGGCTCCTCCACCGATTGCTCTCTGATGGGCATTTCATATGGGAATCTTCCCACCCTGTGACTATTTTGAGAAGCTGTTCACGGTCCTGTCTCCTAGGCCACTGGATTGCCAGTTGTGCTCTTTTCAAGTCTCTGCAGCTGGCTAGCCTATCAGATGCTGCTCACGAGTCTGTGTAAATCTGTACCTTAGGCCACCTTTCCTCCACAGAAAGCATCCACAGATGTATTGCCCCAAAGTTCCACCCACTGGGAGAATTTTCCTTCACCACTGTCTGTAACCTCAAACTCCTGGGCTCAAGCAATCCTCCCTCCCCCTTTAGTCTCCCAAGTAGCTGGTACTACAGGTATGCACCATTACACCTGGCTAATTTTTAAAACTTGTTTTTGTAAAGACTGGGTCTCACTGTGTTGACCAGGCTGGTGTGAAACTCCTGGGCTCAAGTGATCCTCCCATCTCAGCCTCCCAGAATGCTGGGATTACAGGCATAAGTGACCATGCCTGGCGCGCTTTTCTCTCTTTCTTTTCTTTTCTTTCTCTCTCTCTCCTTCTTTCCTTCCCTCCTTCCTTCCTTCCTTCCTTCCTTCCTTCCTTCCTTCCTTCCTTCCTTCCTTCCTTCCTTCCTTCGTCTTTTTGATGGAGTTTTGCTCTTGTTACCCAGGCTGGAGTGCAATGGCATAATCTTGGCTCGCTGCAACCTCCACCTCCCGGGTTCAAGCAATTCTCCTGCCTTAGTCTCCCAAGTAGCTGGGATTACAGGTGCCTGCCACCAAGCCTGGCTAATTTTTGTGTTTGTAGTAGAGACGGGGTTTTGCCATGTTGGCCAGACTGGTCTCGAACTCCTGACCTCAGGTAATCCACCTACCTTGTGCTCCCAAAGTGCTGAGATTACAGGCATGAGCCCCCAAGCCCAGCCTCTTTTCTTTTTTTAAAAAAACTGAGTTTCACTGCGTTGCCCAGGCTGGAGTGCAGTGGCACAATCTTGGCTCGCTGCAACCTCTGCCTCCCAGATTCAAGCAACTCTCCTGCCTCAGCCTCCCAAGTAGCTGGGATTACAGGCACCTGCCCCGACGTCCAGCAAATCTTTGTATTTTTAGTAGAGACGAGATTTCACCATGTTGGCCAGGCTGGTCTCGAACTCCTGACCTCAAGTTATCTGCCTGCCTTGGCTTCCCAAAGTGCTGGGATCACAGGCATGAGTCACCATGGCTGGCCCCTCCAGTGTTTTCTTAAATCCAGGCTACAGGTCAGCAAACTCCTTCCATGAAGTGGTAAATGTCTTAGGCTTTGGGAACTATGTGATCTTATTGCAGTTACTCAACTCTACCAGTGTAGTGCATAAACAGCCTTAGACAAAAAGTAAATACATGAGTGTGACTGTGTTCCAATAAAACTTTATTTACAAAAACAGGTGGTAGGCCAGATTTGCTTATAGTTTGCTCATCCCTGGTCTAGAAAGTCAACAAATCAGTAAAACTTCTGATGTATAATGTTTGTTGATTTGTAGTGTAAATACTCTCATGATGGCTGATTTCAGGTTACCAGTGTAACACCACCAAGTGCTGTCCTGGAAGAGATAGGCCGTAAATAACACACCACTGGCTGGGTGCGGTGGCTTATGCCTGTAATCCCAGTGTTTTAGGAGGCCAATGTCAGCAGATCGTTTGAGCTCAGGAGTTTGAGACTAGCCTGACTAACACAGTAAGATCCTGTCTATTAAAAAATAATTAGCCCAACACGGTGAAACCAGGGGTGCCAGCTTGAGGTGAGAGGTTCACCTGAGCCCAGGGAGGTCAGGGCTGCAGCGAGCAGAGATTGCACCACTCTACTCATCTGGGCAACAGAAGTGAAACCCTGTGTCAAAAAAAAAAAAAAGAAAGTAAATTGTAGTAAACTAATTAGTAGTGATGAGTTTTGAGTATTTATTGTCTTTATTATTTGTTTGTTTATTTATTTGAGATGGAGTCTCACTCTGTCGCCCAGGCTGTAGTGCAGTGGTGTGATCTTGGCTCATTGCAACCTCCGCCTCCCAGGTTCAAGTGATTCTCCTGCCTCGGCCTCCTGAGTAGCTGGTATCACAGGCACACGCCACCATACCTGGCTGATTTTTGTATTTTTAGTAGAGACGGGGCTTCATCATGTTGGCCAGACTGGTCTCAAACTCCTGACTTGAAGTGATCCATCTGCCTCGGCCTCCCAAAGTTCTGGGACAGGTGTGAGCCACCATGCCCAGCTTGAGTCTTCCCATTTGTAATGGAGCATGAGAACTTGACTCCTTCACCCTCTGTTGCCTGGGTGTTGTAGCAATCCCATGAGATCAGGATGAATGTGGAGGATGGGAGTGGTGGAGGGTGATCCTGTCCTGTCCTTTGCCCACTGGAGGGCACCACGGGAACTCTTGCTGGGGAGAAGAGGATTGGCTGGCAGGGATCCTCAGATTTCTGTAGCCCTGCTGGGCCAGAGGAGCTAATATAGAGTCTACGAGGTGGAGAAAGGGGCTCCCCTTCCTGTCCTCCATGCCCTCCTCTAGCTGGGACTGACTGTCTAGCCCCTTTCTTCAGGCATCTCTGCCCCACAGCCCCTCTCCACGCCTCTGGCCCATTCTGGGAAGCTGCCTGGTTGTGTTGGCAGAGCACCAGCTTCTCTCTCTGTGCCCCGCCTCACCTTGGGCTCCCAAAGCACTTGGGCTCTCTGCCCCTCCCTCCCACTCAAACCTGCTCCCAGGAGGCTTTTATAATGAGGCTCTTTAATAAAGAGACTGCAGGGATGGCTGAGAGGGTGTTTCAGGGGGTCGGGTAACGTATTGTGGTGGAAGGGCCTGGCTTTGGAGCCTGAGCACTCTGGTTTCTATCCTAGCTCAGCTTCTCCCGGCTGTATGAGCCTGGGCACTTCAACTTTTTGTATCTCAGTTTCCTCTTCTACAAGAGGGAGTATAGATGGGTGTTCAGTGGTACCCTCCTGTAATCCCAGTTACTCAGGAGGCTGAGGGAGGACTGCTTGAGCCTGGGAGTTTGAGGCTGCAGTGAGCCAGGATCGCACCACTGCCCCCTCCGAGTAGCTGAGACTTGTCACTTGGGTGACAAGTGAGACCCTGTCTCTAAAATAAATAAAACAGGGAGAGAAGAGTAACAGCTACCTCTTAGGGTGTTGTAAAAATCAAGTAAATTGGCTGGGCCTGCTGGCTCATGCCAGTAATCCCAGCACTTTGAGGGGCCAAGGCAGGTGGATTGTTTGAGGCCAGGAGTTTGAGACCAGCCTGGCCAGTATGGTGAAACCCTGTGTCTACTAAAAATGCAAAAATTAGCCGGGTGTGGTGGTGGGTGCCTGTAATCCCAGCTATTTGGGATGCTCAGGCAGGAGAATCACTTGAACCTGAGCAGCAGAAGTTGCAGTGAGCCGAGATCTTACCACTGCACTCCAGCCTGGGCAACAGAGCTTGACTCCATCTCAAAAACAAAACAAAACAAAAATCAAATAAGTTAAAATACATAAAGTGTAGAGAAGAGCACCTAGCACAGGGGTCCCCAACCCCTGGGCCATAGACATTACCACCTGAGCTCTGCCTCCTGTCAGATCACCATTAGATTCTCTGAGGTGTGTGAATCCCCTATTGAGAACTGCATGTGCGAGGGATTTAGGTTGTGCACTCCTTATGAAAATCTAATGCCTGATGATCTGAGGTGAAACAGCTTCATCCTAAAACCATCCCCCTTTACCCCTCACACCATGGACAAATTGTCTTCCACAAAGCCACTCCCTGGTGCCAAAAAGGTTGGGGACCACTGACCTAGCATATAGTAAGTGATATGGTTTGGCTGTGTGTCCCCGCTGCCCTGCCAAGATCTCATATTCAAATGTCATCTCCAGTGTTGGAGGTGGGGCCTAGTGGGAGATGTTTGGATCATGGGGTGGATCCCTCATGAATGGCTTGACGCCATCCCCTTGGTGATCAGCGAGTTCTTGCTCTGAGTTCACAGTGATCTGGTTGTTTGAAAGTGTGTGGCACCTCCCCTCAGAGGGCACTGACCTTGTTCCTGCTCTTGCCATGTGATAAGCTTGCTTCCACTTCACTTTTCATCACAATTGTAAGCTTCCTGAGGCCTCCCCAGAAGCTGAGCAGATGCCAGCACCATGCCTGTACAGCCAGCAGAACTGGGAGCCAATCAAACTTCTTTTCTTTTTTTTTTGCTTTGTAGCCCAGGTTGGAGTGCAATGGTTGATCTCGGCTCACTGCAAGCTCTGCCTCTTGGGTTCATGCCATTCTCCTGCCTCAGCCTCCCAAGTAGCTGGGACTACTGGTGCCTGCCACCATACCCGGCTAATTTTTTTGTGCTTTTAGTAGAGACAGGATTTCACCCTATTAGCCAGGATGGTCTCTATCTCCTGACCTCATGATCCACCCGCCTCGGACTCCCAAAGTGCTGGTATTACATGCATGAGCCACCGTGCCCAGCCCCAGTCAAACCTCTTTCTTTAATTACCCAGACTCAGGTATTTCTTCATAGCAATGCAAAAACAGCCTAATACAGTAAGTGCTCAGTAGAAGCTAGTATCATTGTTCTTATTAACGTGCCTTCTCTCAGTGGCATTTGCAGCTTTTTTTTTTTTGGATGGAGTCTCACTCTGTCGCCCAGGCTGGAGTGCAGTGGTGTGATCTTGGCTCTCTGCAACCTCTGCTTCCTGGGTTCAAGGCATTCTCCTGCCTTAGCCTCCTGAGTAGCTGGGATTACAGGCATGCCTAACCAACCCAGCTAATTTTGTATTTTAGTAGAGATGGGGTTTCACCATGTTGGCCAGGCTGGTCTCAAACTCTTGACTTCAAGTGATCCACCCCCACTTGGCCTCCCAAAGTGCTAGGATTACAGGCGTGAGCCACCACACCTGGCCATGCAGCTTGTTACTAAAGGCCTTTCTCCTGCTTACCTCAGTGGCTCCCCATCACCTACAAGAGAGCTGTCCTTGCATGCCACGGCACTCTCTTGTGCCAGGAACAAGCTGTAGATGGACAGAGACAGTGATCTTCTCAGCTCTGGGGACAGCCTGGCCTCCCCTGCTGGTCATCTCTGGCCATTCCACTCATGCCAGCATTCCATGCAAAACAATCCCAACTTTTAGAAAAAATATTTTAAAATCTCCCTCCTGATTTGGTCCAACAAATAAGACTGACTGACATAGTATGGCCTTTTGAATCATTCTCAGAGGAATTCAGCTGGGATCGGGAGAAATGGATAAATGTTTTTTGAGAGAACAGATGACATCTGGGGCAAGAGCCCACCCTCCCAAAGAAAAAAATCATCTTAAATGTTCATTGTTCCTTTTTTTTTGGCCTCAAAAGTCACATTTATTCAAAGAAAAAAATGACAAGACTGAGTGCAGTGGCTCACACCTGTAATCCCAGCAATTTGGGAGGCTGAGGAGGATCACTTGAGGTCAGGAGTTCGAGACCATCCTGGCCAACATAGTGAAACTCCATCTCTACTAAAAATATAAAAATTAGCCAGGTGTGGTGGCACACACCTGTAATCCCAGTTACTCGGGTGGCTGAGGCAGGAGAAACACTTGAACCCGGGAGGCGGAGGTTGCAGTGAGGGGAGATCTTACCACTGCACTCCAGCCTGGATAACAGAGCGAGATTGAGACTAGGTCTCCAAAAAAAAAAAAAAAAAAACCGCTGACAAGATGTCCATCCCTCAGCTCCCTTCCCTCCACCTCCTGCTGCTCCTCAGCCCTGAGATTTTTTTTTTTTTTTTTTTTTTGAGACGGAGTCTCACTTTGTCACCCAGGCTGGAGTGCAGTGGTGCGATCTCAGCTCACTGCGAGCTTCGTCTCCCAGGTTCACGCCATTCTCCTGCCTCAGCCTCCTGAGTAGCTGGGACTACAGGCACCCACCACCATACCTGGCTAATTTTTTTGTATTTTTAGTAGTGACGGGCTTTCACTGTGTTAGCCAGGATGGTCTTGATCTCCTAACCTCGTGATCCGCCCGCCTCGGCCTCCCAAAGTGCTGGGATTACAGGCGTGAGCCACTGTGCCCAGCCTCAGTCCCAAGATTGACACCTGGCTGGGGCCAGGTGGCAGATCAGCTCCCCTCAGATGTGGTCAACAGCACTGAACCATCTCCTCAGTGGGGGGGATGTACAATGTCTTGATGTCTAGAGGAGTCCCCCTGTCTTCTGGTGTTACTGTGTTAGGAGCCACACCCTATGGTCAAAACATCCACCATGACTGACTCTCATTTTGAATATCATTTTCCCTGTTGGTGGAAAAGTCATAGCTGATGATTAAAGAAAGCTGGCACATTCTCTGGCCAGGAGACCAGCGGTAATCAATGCTCTGCTAGGGCCAGAATGGAACTCCTCATGATCATATCTTGTTCCTTTTGCTTCATATCTCCATGCATGGCAGAAACGGTTAAGTCTCTGGCATGTATCTTCTCAGTGAGCCAATCAGCCTTCCTTGGGGTATTGGTGAAGATGACTGCCTGGATGATGATCAGGGTTCCATACAAGTCACACAGTGGTCCCAGCTTCCACTCCTCTTGTTTTATGCTGATGTAGAATTGGCAGATACCCTCCAGGTGAACTCTTCCTTCTTTTTTTTTTTTTTTTTTGAGAAAGAGTCTCGCGCTGTTGCCCAGACTGGAGTGCAGTGGCGCTATCTCGGCTCACTGCAAGCTCCGCCTCCCAGGTACACGCCATTCTCCTGTCTCAGCCTCCCGAGTAGCTGGGACTACAGGTGTACGCCACCACACCTGGCTAATTTTTTTGTATTTTTAGTAGAGACGGGGTTTCACCGTGTTAGCCAGGATGGTCTCGATCTCCTAACCTCGTGATCTGCCCACTTCGGCCTCCCAAAGTGCTGGGATTACAGGCATGAGCCACCACACCCGGCCGAACTCTTCCTTCTTGACAAGGATTCTGGCAGGGTCCCTCATGAACTTCTTGGTCACCTCAAGTGCATCAAAAGGCATTATAGCTGATAGCAAAACCATCTGAGTGTTGCTGTTGAGCTTTATTTATTAATTATTGTTATTTTTAGAGACAGATCTCACTCTGTCACACAGACCAGAATGCAGTGGTGTGATCATAGCTCATTGCAACGTCCAACTCCTGGGTTCAAGTGATCTTTGTGCCTCAGCTTCCCAAGTAGCTGAGACTACAGGTGCATGCCACCACGCCCAGCTAATTTTTAAATTTTCTTGTAGAGACTGTGGTCTCATTCTGTTGCCCAGGCTATTCTCCAACTCCTGAGCTCAAGTGATTTTCCCTCCTTTGCCTCCCAAAGTGCTGGGATTACAGGTGTGAGCCACTGTGACTGGCTGAGGTTTTGGAATATGGCATAGATTTGGTTCTTGAATCTTTGGCTTAACATTTCATCAGCTTCATCCAATGCAAGCCTCTTGCTGTATTTGGGAGACAGATGTCTCCAGTGAAACGTATCAAATACATGGCCAGGAGTACTACGATAACATGGGGAGCTTTCATCTGCAGCTTCTGCTTCTACTTCAACATGCATGTGCGTGCCCCCAGTGCAGGTGTGACAGGAGGCACACACATAATCTAATGCCATGGCCATTTTCTGCATCTACTGAACCAATTTTCAAGTGGGTTCCAGGACCAAGGCCAGGGTAGCCTTAAGATTCAATTCAATCTGCTGCAGAATGGATATGGCAATTGTAGCCATATTCCCAGCCCCAGATTGGGCTTCAGCAATCAACCACAACATAACCTTTGATAGGAGGAAGACTGGTTTGCAGCTGGAAGTCAGAGGCCTTCCCAAAACCATAGGCATAGAAACCATGAAGGAGGGACTCCAAGAGGTCCATGTCGTCAAAGCTGTTGACAATCTCATTCCAGATACTCTGGGTGATGCCTTCAGGCTCCATCCCCTCAGGATCATTGTGTTTGGACTAGGAAACTTGATTCATACACATGATCCTTAGAAACTAGCCCATCTGAACTTCTCTTTCTCCTTCTTCTTCTTTCTTTTTTGAGATGGAGTCTCGCTCTGTCACCCAGGCTGGGATGCAGTGGCGCCATCTCAGCTCACTGCAACCTCTACCTCCCAGGCTCAATCAATTCTCCTGCCTCAGTCTCCTGAGTAGCTGGGATTACAGGCACCCGCCACCATGCCCAGCTAATTTTTGTATTTTTAGCAGAGACAGTGTTTCACCATGTTAGTCAGACTGGTCTGGAACTCCTGACCTCAATCTGCCTGCCTCGGCCTCCCAAAGTGCTGGGATTACAGGCATGAGCCACCATGCCCGGCCTCAATCTGAACTTCTAAGCATGACATTCAAGGGTTTTCATAATCTGGCACTGGCGCATTTCTCCCCAGCCAGATGGCCCAGCATCCCTGTCTCACAGGGCCCGGCATCTCTGCGTGTTGCATGTATTGTTCCCTCTGTCCAGAGCCCCTTCCTCCATCCCTGTTCTCATCTGGGACATCTCTTCTCCAGAGAACCTCTCCTGACCTCAGGCCGGCATTCCTGTCCTCCTCTTTGCTCCTTACACACTTTGTGCTCCTACATTCATGAAAATCAAGGCTGGACTGGGTGCGATGAGTCACACCTACAATCCCTGCACTTTGGAAGGCCAAGGCAGAAGGATCACTTGAGTCCAGGAGTTTGAGACCAGCCTGAGCAACATACTGAGAACTCTGTCTCTACAAAAAAAGTAAATAATTATCTGGGTATGGTGGCATGAGCCTATAGTCCCAGCTACTCAGGAGACTGAGATGGGAGGATCACTTGAGTTCGAGGCTGCCGTGACCTATGATTGCACCACTGCACTCTAGCCTGGGCAATAGAATGAGACCCTGTCTCAAAACAAACAAACAAATAAAAAGTCAAGGCTGCTCATAGTCCATACCATGGCTTTGGGGAAAGTAGAAAAAGTCACCCCTTCCTCAAAATGCTTTCTTCCATCTGTGGAAAAACTCTTCGAATAGATGTGTCAAACTGTAACATCTACAACATGAAAGATGTTGACCCTGGAGGAGTCCTGATGAAACCAGAGATGCCATCTTGGGAGAACCTCTGTGTGCCAGGCCCTGTGCTAGGGGCCTGTTTATTTCACAGGTGAGGAAAGTGAGACTCAAAGGCTAAGTTCAAAGTATGTAACTGGTAGATGGCAGAGCCAGGGTTTGAACTCCAGAGCCCCAGTAGTTAATCACAAGGCAAGATCATCCCCATCGAGTCATTGTTGGCCAGGTTTGCTGCCTCCATATCTTCTCTAGACCTTAGGGTGAGCTCCTCAAGGCAGGGACCACGTTTCACTCACTGCCAAAGTTCTGGGACCATTCTAAGTAGGCACAGAGTGGGCAGCACCCAGTGTTTGTTGGTGGAAGGAGCCTCTTTGCAGGAGTCCTAGGGGTTGGGGTCCCAGGGGGCCTGTTCCCTTGGGTTGTGGCTGAAGCTGGAGATGTTCCCACCAAAGAGTTCCAGAGCCTCTGCTCAGCTTTAGGATTTGCCCTTGCCCCTGAGTCAAACAGAGAACCTTCTCCTAGTACCTGATGATTCCATTTGCTCCTGATTCCAGATTTTTCTGAGACCAGAGTTGTGCTCTCTACTGAGGTGGGGCAAAGTTTTTAAAGGAGGGCCCGCCTGCCTGGTGGCCAGGGAGGCCAGGGGAGGCCTATTGCAGTGGTTTGGCTGTTTGTCCCTTAAACCTCATGTTGACATTTGATCCCCAATGTTGGAGGTAGGCCTAATGAGAGGTGTTTGGCTCATGGGTGTGGATTCCTTATGAAAAGATTAATGCCTTCCCTGAGGATTAAGTGTGTTTTTTCACTCTCAGTTCCAAGAGCTGGTTGTTAAAATGACCTGGCACCTCCTGTGACCCCCTTGCTTCCCCTGTGGTCTCTGCATACTTGGGGTCCCCAGCAGAAGCAGCCTGAGACCCTCACCAGATACAGATACCAATCCTGAACTTTCTAGTCATCAGGGTTGAGTCAAATCAACCTTTTAATTTACCCAGCCTCAGTCATTTCTTTATGGCAACACATAATGAACTGGGACACTTATCAAAGCAGACTTGGCCAGGCGTGGTGGCTCATGCCTGTAATCCCAGCACTTTAGGAGGCCGAGGTGGGCAGATCACCTGAGGTCAGGAGTTCGAGACCATCCTGGCCAACATGGCGAATCCCCATCTCTACTAAAAATACAAAAATTAGCCAGGTGTGGTGGCAAGCACCTGTAATCCCAGCTACTCAGGAGGCTGAGGCAGGAGAATCCCTTGAACCTGGGAGGTGGAGGTTGCAGTGACCCGAGATTGCACCACTGCACTCCAGACTGGGAGACAGAGTGAGACTGTCAAAAAAAAAAAAAAATAGATTTAAAGGCATGTTTGAATTTTCCAGGCCAACTGAGGGCAAGGTGAAGGATGTTCCCGGCAGAGTTACGACCAGAGGCTAGGGCTGGGGGTGCAGATGGAGACAATGGCAAGCACCTTATTGGCTGGGGGCCAGAGGACACCTGTTTTTGGATAGAGCACTTTGAGTCTGGTACAATTCTTTACTGCTGCTTAATGTCAGAAAAATAACTATGCTTTTGCATGATTCTAATTATCGCCTTTTTCAGAGCTCTGCTGGTAAAAAGTGGGGTGCCATACCAATAGTCCCCTTCAAGCCCAGCATGTCATGCATCCATGCACTGCAATGTTCATTGTCCAAAAAGGTCAACCGTTGTTTCCATGAAAAACAGGATAAAGAGTTGCTGATAGCAGTGTCTTGGTTCTTCCCTTTACATTATTTTGGGGGAAGGTGCTGGGAGTCAGCCTAGCTTGTGGCATGTGACCTTTTTTATTTGAATGGCACTACAGACAGCGTTTGTGAGCACAGACTTTGAAGCCACACTGTCTTGGTTCAGATCCTAGTGGCCACTTTCTGGCTGTGTGACCCTGACTTAATCTCCCCCAAGTTTCAGTTCCCTCACCTGGAAAATGGCACCCATCTCCAAAGTTAATATACATAAAGCCCTTAAACAGTGGCTGGCACACCGTAGACCATAATAGCTATTGTTTTTATGACTTGTCCAGATATGTCGATATAGCTCTGAAGAAAGTAACAGAAAAAGTCCCGATTCTCTGCTAGTCAGTCTGAGGGAGATTGCACCTCGAAGTGCTGGGTATCTTGCTGTGTTAAAGGAAATCGCAGAAAGGGAGTGGTCTTCATCTGAGTCTGAGTCGTCTTCTTGTGAGGGATGCAGGCCACAGTGAAGTCAGTGATTCACAGGGGGAGGTCAAATTCTGAGTTAGGCAGCTCCTTACCTGAAAATGATCCTCCTTCCACCCAAGGAGGTGTTTTGCTCTAATCCCTCCAGTCCTTCCTCTTTGCTTACCTGCCTTGCTCCTGTTCCAAAGTTTCCCCATGAGCTGCATGAAAATAAGGCCCTATCTGCCTGGTTCACCTGTATCTCCAAGTTACAGAGATGATGCTCAGTAAATGTTGCAGAATTTTGTGAAAAAGAATGAAGTGGAAAGTGAGTGGGGCTGAGGTGGCCAGTCTGTGTTGGGGGCCTAGTCAGTCAAGCAGTTGAGGAGGGTTGTGGGCCTATGCCAGGTGGCGGGGGACCTTGAGTCCACGCCCCCATCCTCATGGCTCCAGCCACAGCTCCTCCTGGGAATCCGTTTCATCCTCAAATGTGGGGAATCCGGCTTCTATGACTGACATACGACTCGCACATTTTAAAGATGTTTTATTAAAAAAAAGAAAAACCAACCAGACAAAAATCCCAACCCAAGAACTCTTGGTTCTGAGAGACTGGGAGCAGCTTAGGTCTGTGGGTAGGGTAGAATCTGGAAGACAGAAAAGTATAGGGAGCCTCCAGCCCTGGGAGGGAGAGCAAGAGCAGCCTTTCCCCAGGGCTCAGCCTCTCTCCGCGGGGCCTGGGCTTATCCACTTGGAAAAGACAGGTCGGGGGCGCTCAGCCCCCAGAAAAAGGCAGAGTGAGCAGTTCTGGACAGCCCTCAGGCCTCTCCTCAAAATCACCAACCAGCTGGGAAGAAGAGGGTGGCCCAGTGCTGGATCCAGCCTATCAGTGCCGTGCCCGAAGGCGGGGTTCAGCCCACGATAGGGAGGCGTACCCCAAAGTTCAGCGAGGGACTCAAGCCCCTTGAAAAGAAAGAGCTCTCATGGGGCAGGACATGGAGGCAGCCCCTGGCTGAACTCCTGGGAGGGCAGGGCAGGACCCAGGACCCAGGACCCATACTCCTAGAGGCCTGCGGAGCTCAGGGACCCTGAGGGCCGCGAGGCAGCACTCGGATGGGCCGAGGGGGGGGATTGTCCAGGACGGGCTCGGGCCGAGCCCGCGCACCGCCCCGGCGCTTCTGCTTGCGCAGCAGGTAGTTCGAGTACTGGACCTCGGGCATGGCCAGCTTGAGGCAGGCCTCGGTGGCCGGGCCGGCGCCGCCGCCGGGCAGGTCGTAGCCCATAATGTCCACCTTGCGGCTGGGCTGCCACGGCTGCAGCTGCTTGGTGCGGATCTGCGCGGCAGGCCGCAGCACTGGCTCGTCCCCAAAGCAGCGCCGCAGTAGGCGCTGGCGGGCCTCGCGCAGCTCGCGAGCCTCGCGCTCCACGCACGCACGGCCGGCGCGCGCCACGCGGCGCCAGAAGGTGGCGTTGAAGTGGTCGTAGAGGCCGGCGTCCAGGGCGTTCCAGGTGCGCGCCGCCCGCGCCAGCGCCGCGGGGATGGCTGCCAGGCGCGAGCTGGCGGCGCGCGCGTTGAGCTTGGCGTAGAGCACGTCGTCCAGGTCCCATGCCAGCAGGCGCCGCAGCAGGACTAGCGACTCGTCGAAGTACTCGGCGATCATGACGAGCGAGAAAACCTCCTCCACCTGGCGGATGAGGCCTGCCAGGTAGGCGGCGTCGTCGCGCGGGCTGCGCTCATTGTCGCCGCCCAGGTCGTAGGCCAGCGTGTTGTGTGCGAACATGGCGAAGTGCTCGCCGGCGCGGTAGTAGGCCTCGGGCGTGCGCAGGAAGGCCTCGAGCGAGGCGTTGGGCACACGCCGGAAGGCCGGGCAGTATTGGTTGTAGTAACTGAAGAGCGACTCGAACATGGCGGCCGGTTCGCGAAGGATGGTGACATAGACGGTGCCGGGCGGCATGAGGCGCTCCAGCTCCGCACGGTCGAAGCGCAGGTGGCTGGCCAGCACGTGCGGCGGCCGCGTGGCCGGGTGCACGAAGTGCGCCGAGAAGTTGCGCGGGTAGCAGAACTGGTGCTCGCAGCTCGGGTGCGGCAGGGCCACCGTCAGGTTGTGGCGCTCGGCGAAGCGGAACAGGATGTTCTGCACCGTCGTGCCTGCCGTCTTGTGAGTCTTCAGGAAGGCCACGGTCATGTGCTTGGGGCGCGGCTGCGAGTTCCGCAGAGGAGGGCAGCTCAGGGGGAACAGCTTGGGGTACCTGCCAGGCCCAGGGGGTGTGCAGAGAGGAGGGTGTGAGGGGGCTGCCGCTTGACCCTTGGCCTTACCCAAGGACTGGGGGATGCCCCACGGTGCAGCCTGCCTAGTCTGCACTCATGGAAAGGTCGAGGGCAGTGCTGGGTAACCTCTAAGATGCCCCCTATGATACCTGCTAGCCTCCTGGTATTCACGCCCTTGAGTATTCCCCTCGCCTGTGTTAGGCTGGACTTATCAGTGCATCTAAAGAGAAGAGGGCAGAAATGATGGGATGTCACTTCTTAAATTTCATCATAGAAAGTGACTGGCTGGTATCTTGGTGTCTTTCACTCAATCCGGGATGACAGATGCTGGGGGAAGCAAGCTGCCGTATAGTGGGCAGCCCTATAGGGAGCTACCACTAAGTGGGAAAAGCCCACAAGGACCTAAGGCCCTCAGTCCATCAGCCCGCTTCAAGACCTGAAGCCTGTCAAAACCACGTGAGTGAGCTTGGAAGCTGCTCACTTCCAATCAAGCCTTCAGATGAGACTGCATCACCAGCAAACACCTTGGTTGCAACTCCATGAAAGACCTTGGTCCAGAAGTTCCCAGTAAGCCGCACCTGGCTTCGTGACCCACAATAACAGATGTTTGTGTTTCCAGCTGCTAAGCTTTAAGATAATTTGTTTACGCAGAAATAAATAAAGGACAAAGACCCCTGGAGATCTTTGAGGAATCCCACTTTGTATATGTAGAAACTGAGGGCCAAAAGGAGAACGATCACTTACACAAAGTCTAGAGACAACTCACATGGTTACTAAATCATTTTGTTCTTTCTCATTTTTACTCTTTAACTGGCTCCTCACTTTGTAGATGGTTGGCACTGGGCTCTGCAGCAACCCATTGTTATGTTTTTCTTAAGGCCTCTAAAGCCTCATTCATTCAGTCATCAAATATTTTTTGGGTCTCCACTATGTGCCAGGTTATGCTAGGCTCAAGAAATACAGTAATATACAAAACAATAATCATAGCCCTCGTGAAGCTTTCATTTCTGTTGCTTCATTCTTAAAATATGGGTGTTTGGGATTTCAAACCAGCAAATTATCTGGCAAGGGGGGCTGGGCCCATTCACACCATTCTCAGGGGCAGACAGTGTAGAAAATGGGGACATCAAGTCCCCGAAGAGGTGCAGGGATTTGTTGGGCTCACACAGTGAGTCAGAATAGGGTCGGGGTTCCCATGAATCACATGGTATCCTGTATGAGGGTGACTGGCTGCGTCACACACATCATGTCTCACTTTATTTTATTTGTTTATTTATTTTTTGAGACGGAGTCTGGCTCTGTCGCCCGGGCTGGAGTGCAGTGGCCGGATCTCAGCTCACTGCAAGCTCTGCCTCCCGGGTTTACGCCATTCTCCTGCCTCAGCCTCCCAAAGTGCTGGGATTACAGGCTTGAGCCACCGCGCCCGGCCCCATGTCTCACTTTATAGATGCGAAAACTGGGGCTCAGAAGTGAGGGGACTTGGCCTTGCCCAGCACTAGGGAAGTCGCGCGAAGTTGTTTCCACTGCGGAGATGCTTAGCTGCATGCTGTGGGAAGGAGTTGAGCTGGATTCGGATCTCAGCTAACTGATTCTGTAACTTTGAGCTAGTCACTCAACCCTTTCATTGAAGAGCAGTCCCTGTCCAGGGAGGCTGTGTGGCCCTAAAGGGAAAGCACGTTCAGAATAGAGGGAAAGAGCCAAGCCTAGCAGGACTCTTCTGGCAGGTGGGAGAACTGGGAGGGGAGCTCTGGCCCCCTGGGGCCCCGCCCCCTCGCCGAGGCCACGCCCCCTTACCAGCTGAGCTGCGCCCCCTGGTGGATGAGAAGGCTTACGGTGCTGCACCCTAGCACCAGCAGCAGGATTTTCCGGCGGCTCATCATCTTGGTGGCCTGCTGCAGGCGCTGGAGGATGGGTGGCATGGCGGAGTACCCACCCCTGGACCAGCCAGGGTCTCGCTATCCAGGACTCCCTTCACAGGCACTCATGGGGGATCCTGTGGCTCTGGTAGCAGGGCCAGTGTTCCCGAGAAGCCTGGCAGAAGAAGGCAGATGGGTTTGCAGTGGGCAGAGGAGAAGGCCCCAACAGGTCTGATGCAAAGAGCTCCAAGAGGTGGGGTGAGCAGAGAGGCCAGGGCAGATCAGATTCCTCCCTCCTGCTACCAAGACCCTATCTCCTCACTGCTCCAGATAACCTAGTATTGGGTGGAATTACATGGTCTGGGGTGTAGCCAGCCCTTCAGGCCGTAGCCACTCCCACCCCTCAGCCCTGTCTCTGTCTCTCTGCCTGCTCCTAACTCGTCTTTGTCTCATGGTCATTTGTACATGTCTCCCCAGTGGAGTGGCTTCAGCGCCAGGGCTTAGCTCAGAACAAAGAAGTCTCAGCTCAAAGTTTCCTCTCCTCCAGGACTCCTTGCACAATTGCTGCAGCCCAGGGTTTGTCCTGACTCCCCAGAGAAACCGAGCTTCTCAGAAACACTGATCAGGCCTTCACCTCCTTGGATCGATACGGCTTTGAGTCGATACTGCAGGCTTACTCTATGTACTATATTATTACATACTTATTCCCATTTAGTCCTCACCACAGCCCTGACATAGGTATTATTCCCACTGTACAGATAAGGAAACTGAGGCTCTGAGAGATGGTGGTATCACTTGTCCATAGCTACACAGCTGGTAACAGTAGAAATGAGATTCATACCTGCTGTTTCTGGCTCCGAAGTCCATGCCCTTAGGCACTGTATACGCTATTTCTGTAGAGAACTGATTTCCCCAACCTTGCCCTAGACTCTGGCAATTCTGCATGCTTCTGAGTCCTGAGTGCTCCTAGCTGGGCTCCTGACCTGAGGGTCCAAGACTGAGAAATTCATGAGGGAAAGGAAGGTCTTGAAATTCTGGAGCCCTTTCTGGATTCCATCCCCAGACACCTGAAACCCAGGCAGCCCCATCAGCTGACTCTGCAGGGAAAAGTGCCTGACCAAAGCAATGGGATGGCAGCCTGGGCGGGGGTGTGGGTCGGGTAAGAGGTGGCTCCTGCTTGTTGCCCTACTGAGGATCTCCAGGAGAAGGTGAGCTTCCATCCCAGGTAAGCCCAGGAGTGAGAGAAGGGAGGAGGGCTTGGTCTCGCACGAGTCTCCTTTCCCCACAGGAATGCCTTGGCTTAAGGGCAGCCCAATCCTGGGCAACTTCTGTGGAAAGTCCGCTTCAGCAGTGATGCCTGTCCCCGAGCTAGGGTGGGGCCTTAGTCTCCAGGTTCAAGTTCAGCTTCAGCCCTCACACATATCCTTCTCCATGGGGGAGGGGGAGCCTGGAACTTGATGGGCATGTGCATGTGGAACTAGGACACCTGGGTCCCAGGAGAGGTGAGGTAATGTGAAAACCCTTTTGATCATCACCTTTTCCAGGAGCCCTGGGCTTGGCTTCCAGTCTCTCTTCTTGACCCCACTGCCTTAATCCTGGATTACATTTAAACCTGTTTGGGTGGAAAGATGTCCTGCTTATGCCTCCCCTTGTCTCTAGGCCTTATCGCTGCTTCCCTCCACCTGCCTGCAGACGGACTTAATCTGGCCGGAGCCAAGGGTGAAGAGTCCAGTCACAGAGGGCAACCAAGGGCACAGCAGAGGAAGTCTAAGGCCTTCCCTGTTTCTTCAAGGATTGCTGGGGCAGAGAAGGGCTGGCCTGGCCTGGCTGGGGTTGCTTGCAGGAGGAAGTGAGAGCCCTCGACCCTCTAAGGATACACACCTTTTTCCTCTGTCATTCCTGCTGCTTAGAGAACTTGGTGATTAGACAGAAGTGTCCCAAGAGGGGAAGGGGTGAGTCTACATCCACTTTTGCTAAACTTGCAGAAACCACCCTATTTCTCAGAGGATTCAGAGTCAGCCAAGGAAGTCAAGCCTAGCTATGGGGGACCTTTCCCGGGGCAGAGCTTCAACTGGCTTCACAGAGAGAGTGACAGGGGCCTGGTATCCCCCTCCCACTCCCAGGCCTTTCCCCACTTTCCCACATGGCTGAGCTCTGGGGAGCTAGCCAGGCCCCTGTCTGAGGCCTGCTTAGGGGTAGGGGACAGGGCATCCTCAGTGCAGGAATTCCCTGGACACCAGCCCCTGAAGGTGGGCACCAGCACCTGTATGGCCACTGTCAGTGACAGGGTTCATCACCTCCCGATACAGCCTGGTCCATTTCTGAGTAACTTACAGCTGTTCAGGTTCTTTCTGGGACAGCCTGGATTACCCTGCCAGTGGTAGCACCCGCTTCGGCCTGCCCCTTCCACCTCCCATTCTGCACTCTTGGTAGTGCTGCCCTCCTAGAGCACACAGAACATTTTTCTCCATGACAGACCTTCAGGTATTTGGAAGCAGTAACCCTGTCTCCTCTGGGCAGGCACTTGGCCAGGCTAAACATTCCAGGTCCTGAGAGAGGGTGCTGCTCGGACATTGTGGGAGGCCTGCCTTGCCTTGGCAATTTGACTCCAAGATGCCTGTTTTGGAGATGGGGCCAAGGCAGTGCCTGTCAGGGAGGGGTCATTGGGCTGGGTTTACATCTGATTTTCTGGCTGGTATGGGGTGCATGGTGGTGCTGCTGGAGCCGAGCTTTAGAGCAGTGGCCCTGGCTCCTGCCTTCAGATGCTTCGCACGACTCCCCATTCTGCCTGGTGTCTTCCCCGTGGAGAGAGTTCTCCCAGCTATCCCAGGCAGGTCAGGACGCCCAGGCTCATCAGAATGTCAGTGCTAATTTTAGTCAGAACAGTCTACCTCACGCTGCTGCCCAGTCTTGCAAATTGCTTGCTTTTCTCTAGGGAACCAAAGAAATAGTAGAGCCTACCAGAGCTTTGAAAATGGGCCTGGGTGCCCACCCTCCTAAAGGAGCCCTTTCTCCTCTGTCTCCTCTGAGCTCCAGAGCTGAAACTGATGCACTCAGAGGAAGGGCCAGTCCTGGACTGGACTACTTGGCCCTGACTGCTGGATGGCCCGGAGACTCCATCCTGTCCTGACTTGAGGGATGGGACAGCCCAGTGTTGAGGGATCCTGACCCAGGGTGCTCTAGAGGAAGCTGCAAATTACTGAGGGGTAATTTCAGGGGGTCTGCAGAGTACTGGCCCAGGAGAGCAAATCTTTCCACCTCCCTCTTTTTCCTCCTCCCCCACCCCCCAGCCTGCACCAGGTCTGCCCCTGGTCCCCCAGCCTCCTGTCTCTCTCATCCACCCCCGCATCATCCCTGCCTCGGAATTCCCTCCATCCTCCTGTCTCCATTAGTGCCCCCCCGCACCATACCTCCCGCTCCCTCAATTTCATCCCAGCATCCCCCGGGGATCCTGCCAGTGGGATCTGGTCACCATAGGGGATAGGCCAGATTGGCCCGCTCACCCTATCTTCTCCCACTTTCCAGGGGTAGAGCGCCCCCCTCCTCATGCTTTCCAGGCACTAGGCCCCCAAGATACTCTCTCGCCCGCCTCTCGGCCCCCGTCCCGGTCTGGTCCACTCCCACTCCCCCAACCCCAGGCCGGCCACTGCAGTACTCACACCGCGCGCCTGGGCTCTGCCTTTTGCCCGGGCTGGGGGCGGCCGCCGCTATCTCTGGACCCTTGTCTTGAAATCTGCACGGGGTCCGAGGGTGCCCAGGGCCCTGCGCGCCGAGTGCCGGTGGCTTGCCTCTCAGCGCCTGGATGGGATCAGGTGGCGGCGTCCGCTAGGCTCGCTCCTCCCGGCTCTGCCCGCCCCCCGCCCCCCATCGCACACCGGAGGAAGGCGAGGGGCGGGGCCAGGCCGCGAGCAAGTAGGGGAGAGGGGAGGGGAAAGAAAGCGGGAAGGGGGGTGGTCCCCCGGCTTGCCCGCTGGCTGTCGTGAACAGTCTCTGGGTGGCATCTTCAGATGCAGTTGTCTTACTCTGGCAACCTTGGGGAGTTGGACACTAATGTGGCCAGCTACCTTCTCTCACTCAGACAGGGAAACTGAGGCCAGGAAGGTGTCTGGATACTCCTGCATTGCTGGGTATTCCGGGGCACCACCGGTCATACTTGGGCTCCTGGGTGAGCGAGACACAGGTACACTTGCAGGTACCCACATCCTCTCTATCCTCCTCCAGCAGAGAAGCAGTGCTCCAGCCTTGTCTGGTCCCATCTGTGCCCACACACCCACTTCCCTTCCAGCGTGTCCCCCATACCTTCTGATGTAGCTTCTGGCTGCTCACCCATTCTTCCTCGCTAGGACTCCAGACCCACTCACTCCTGATCAGAGCTATAGTGAGGCTGGGACCCCTGCCTAGGCACCTGCCATCAGGCATCAAAGAACCCAAGTTCGATCCTGGTTTGCTCTTAAATCCCAAAGTCAAGAGGCAACTCCCTGAGCCCCGTTGCTTCCAGCTCTAAAATGGGAAGCTGTTCTGAGGTAGCAGAGATAATACACACAAAGGATCCATGTGAACTTCTTATCCTCAGTTCCTATCACCTGGGAGCTGGGCAGCAGCACCTCTCAAAGCCACGCCAGACACTGAGAGCCCCACATTGAGTTCTGTGGCTGACCTGCCCACCTGCTTTCTATTTTGCTCTGGGCCTGGTAAAGCAAAATACCAGGTAGTCATCCAAAGGTGGGACTGGAGGGGGCTGGATACGCCCTTCTAGGTCCACATAGGAAATAGGTAGTATTGTATGAGGGTCCTTGTTACGGTTAAGGAGGAGGAAATAGGGATTCTGAGAGTCAGAAGGACTGCTGGTGGCCCCAGTTCGGCCCCTTGGGCATGTCGCCACCTCTGACCATCAATCCTCCACTGTGTCGGGGGCGGAGGAGGATCTTGATACCTTGCCTCTTTCCCAGAGCTGTCATAAAATGAGGCTCCACCATCAGCCTTTAGTTTATCCTGCCTCAGAGACCCCGCCCCCTTCCCTAGCACCTACACATCCCTTGAGGCCTTCAGCCTCAGACGACCTGCCTTGGGCTCTCCAGTTACAGGGAGCAAAAGAGCCTTCCTTCGGGCTAGAAAGGTTCTGCCTGAGTGGGCTGACACGCTGGAGGAAGGGCACATTGTTCTGTCTTCCTTACTGTCCTTTCCAGGTTTGGCTTCCCCTCTGGGAGTGGCAGCAGGAGCCTGCCATAGTGATATTGATGCAAAGGGGAAAGGTCAAGGTTTGGGTAGGAAGAAGAGGACTTCCCACCCAGTGCTAGGATGTGAGCCAACCTTTCTCAACCCAGTCCTTTTCCCTGTCTCTCCCAAACCTCACCTTCCCCAGACCTGGTGCCCCATTCTTTTTTCCCCTGTTCCCAGCTTCTTCTCCACGGGGGGCAGTTGGCAAAATGGAGCTGGAGAAAAGATCTGAAGGGGATGTTTGGGGGAAAATGAGACCATTTCACTGAAGTCTCCCCATTCCCGTACTCAATACACATAAAAACACACACAGTGAGTCTGGCTGTTAGTGAGAGGCCAGAGCTAGTGGCAGGCAGAGGTGGGGAGAGAAACTGAATTGATGGTGTGGGACAGCGAGAGGTGGATGCTAGGCAGGCAAGAATCCCTACCAGTATCTGCCTCTGTCCCCAAAGACCACGGGGAGTTGGGGTGGGGAGTGGGAGGCAAGGTGGGCCCCCAGTTCAGGTGCGGCTGAGGGAAAAGGGGCCTGAGTTTATTTTTGAGACTAAAAGACACAAATACTGTCACCAGAAACATTGTTCGTTTTTCCCAGTAATCATTTATTGGGCGCCTCTTGAACGGCAGGTGATGCGAGACTGAAAAAGATCAAGTCCCTGCTCACATTTTTGGGATGCAGGTAGGAAGAAAGGGCAAGAAAGACTTAACAAACGGTGGAGATTCGAATGTATTATGGGAACTCTAAGAAAGGAAAGCGGGAGAAAGCTTAGTGGAGAAGACATTTGAGCCGGCCTGGAAGGTGGAAAAGGGGGCTTTAGTATCGCCCTTCCCCCAGGTCGGCAGCTGGAGCTCAGCCCGGGCGGGCCCGCTCCTCTCCCGGCTCGGATCCCCTTTCAGCCCATTCATCCGGGCCTGGGCCGGGGGTGGGCGGGCAGACAATCAGACACTGTTTTATCCCGGGCATTGGCTCCAGCCTCCCGCTTGGCGCCCGCAACGCGGAGCCGCCGGGGAAATGAGTCTCTCGGGACTCCCTGGGAGCTTAAGCGTCCGAGGATCTGACCCGGGAGCCGGGACGGAAGGCTTGAGAGCCTGCGCTCCAGCAGGTGAGGCGCAGAAAACACTCCCTCGGGGCAGGGCCAGCCCTCCCCGCAGCCCCGCCCTCCGGCCCGCCGCCGGCCTTCTGGGCCGTAGCCGGGCGCAGGGCCCGCAGAGACCGAGACCTGCGCACTACAACTCCCAGGAGGCCTAGCGACCAGACGGCCGAGGGGCCACTGGAGAAAGGGGCGTCTGCGGCGAATCCCGTCGCCCAGCGCACCTCAGCGGGTGGGCCTCGGTGCGCGTCGCCTCCCAACCAGAGAGGACGTGGCGTACGTCGCCGCCGGAAGTTCCGGAAAGTGGGCCCAGAGGCCGGCCCGAGTTTCCGGGTTGGTCGCGCGCCTTCCTGCGGCTAAGATGGCGGCCGAGCATCCCGAGCCTCCCAAAGCGGAATTGCAGCTGCCGCCGCCGCCACCTCCAGGCCACTATGGCGCCTGGGCTGCCCAGGAGCTTCAGGCCAAGTTGGCAGAGATCGGAGCTCCGATCCAGGGTGAGGAATAACAGGAAGTCGAGGGGACTTTACGGGCCTGCGGAGAAGCGGAGCCTGGTTACCCGGGAGACCCGGGCGCGAGGGGCGGAGGCGGGCCGCTGGGGTCTCACCTGGCTGGGCTTGCCTGCTCCATTGATCGTGTACTTTGCCTCGCAGGTAATCGCGAGGAGCTGGTGGAGCGGCTGCAGACCTACACCCGCCAGGTAGGTGTTGGCGGCGGGACGTCAGGATAGGCCGAGCTTCTCCAGGATACCTTATATACCCCATCACGGCTCGGTCTTCATTCTTTCTTTATCTCGGCACAGCAAGGCGGAGGCTTGCTCTTTTTGGCTTGTTCTTGCCTTTGCCAGCTTAATTGTAATTTCTTGTATCCATCTTGGTCCTCCTCAGTGCCCAGCCGGAGCGCTGGCAGACAGGCACTGGATAACGTTTTGTTGAATGAATTGGGAGAGAACGTCGATTAGTGAAACAGCTAGTTTTGGACTGACCTAGAGTCCTTTCTCTTTTGCAGACTGGCATCGTGCTGAATCGGCCGGTTTTGAGAGGGGAAGATGGGGACAAAGCCGCTCCACCTCCCATGTCAGCACAGGTAGGGAGGTTCTTCCATTTTTTAAGATTCCATCTGCTGATCCTTTTGTAGCTCATGAGCATGATGATTCGGTGTTCGCGTGCATGTGTGAGATGTCACACCCTTGCACATTACTCGCCTGACCTGAGTGGGGAATAAAAAGATTCCATATCTTCAGGGTAGCCCTTCCTCTCACTTGCAGTGTACTTGGGATGCAACTGACTGATTGGGCAGGGAGGTACTGCCATGACAGAATTGTGAGCTCTTCAGTTCTCTCTTTGATGCTGATACTTGCCTCCTTTTCCACTGTCTGCTTCTCCAAATTCTGCCTGTCATTCAAGATTCAGCTTGTGGCCAGGTGCAGTGGCACATGCCTGTGATCCCACCATTTTGGGATGCTTAGATGGGAGGATCACTTGAAGCCAGGGTTCAAGACTAGCCTGGGCAACACAGTGAGACTCTTGTTACTACAAAAAATTTTTAAAAATTAGCTGGGCACGGCGGCACATGCCTATGAAGTCCCAGCTACTCTCTAAGCTGAGGTTCAAGGATTGCTTGAGCCCTGAGGTTCAAGGCTGCAATGAGCTCTGGTTGCGCCACTGTACTCCATGTACTCCATCCTGGGTGACAGAATGAGACTTTCCTTCTCTGGAAAAAAAAAAAAAAAAAGGTGGGGGAGTGATGGGGTAGGGGCTGGGAGAGTGTCAGGAAAAATAGCAAATGCATGCCAGAATTAATACCTAGGCAGTGGGTTGATAGGTGCAGCAAACCACTATGGCACGCATTTACCTATGTAACAAACCTGCACATCCTGCACATGTGCCCCAGAACTTACAATAAAATAAAATTAAATAAAAAAATAGGGGGAAAAAAGAGGCAGGGCATGGTGGCTCATGTCTGTAATCTCAGCACTTTGGGAGGCCAAGGCGGGTGGATCGCCTGTGGTTGGGAGTTTGAAACCAGCCTGGCCAACATGGTGAAACTGTCTCTACTAAAAATACAAAAAGTAGCTGGGCGTGGTGGCACATGTCTGTAATCCCAGCTACTTGGGAGGCTGAGGCAGGAGAATCTCTTGAACCCAGGAGGCGGAGGTTGCAGTGAGCCGAGATCAGGCCACTGCACTCCAGCCTGGGCGATAGAGCAAGACTGTCTCAAAAAAAAAAAGAGAGAGAGGCAGGGCGTGGTGGCTCACGCCTGTAATCCCAGCACTTTGGGAGGCCGAGGCGGGCGATCACTTGAGGTCATGAGTTCGAGACCAGCCTGGCCACCATAGTGAAACCTCGTCTTTCCTGAAAATGCAGAAATTAGCCAGGCATCGTGGCAGGTGCCTGTAATCCCAGCTACTTAGGAGGCTGAAGCACGAGAATTGCTTGAACCTGGAAAGCGGAGGTTGCAGTGAGCTGAGATTGCACCATTGCGTTCCAGCCTGGGTGACAGACTCTGTCTCAAAAAAAAAAAAAAAAAAAAAAAAAATTCAGCTTGAATACAAGGAAGCCTGACTTGTCCCTACCCAACTAGAAGCAATCACCGTCTTCTTTGCCTGCCCCAGGAACAGTTCCCATGTTCTTTTGTGAGACATTGAGGGCTCCCTGATTTGATTTCATACTCCTTGCATTTAGCAGTCATTGGGGTTTGCATTGCCCTGGTACAGTGGTTCCTGTTTGTTTAAGTCCTCTCAATTTCCATGTTGCTTCTGATCCAGGATTTGCCTCTGATCTGGGATCTGTTGATCCCAGTAGTGGCTCTGACCTGGGATCTGTTGATCTCTGTGTGTAGTTTGAGGAGTCCCTAGATGGCCTCGGAGGTGTCTTTGAGTCTCTTGGAATTGTATGCAGAATCTGTATTCAGGATATCTTTCTGGAGAGAGTGGATAGCTTCCTGTGGTTGGTGCCGGAAGTTAACATTCTCATATCTTTATAGGGCTATGGAGCATTCTCTCTTATGAAGTAGGAACTATGTATCATTTGACTTAGAATCCCAGCTCCTGACTCAAAGTAGATCCCCCAGATATGTGCAGATGAGTAGATAAATAAATGTTTCCTAGTTTTATGATCATATTTTCTCCACAGCTCCCTGGAATTCCCATGCCGCCACCACCTTTGGGACTCCCCCCTTTGCAGCCTCCTCCACCTCCCCCACCACCTCCACCGGGCCTTGGCCTTGGCTTTCCTATGGCCCACCCACCAAATTTGGGGCCCCCGCCTCCTCTCCGTGTGGGTGAGCCAGTGGCACTGTCAGAGGAGGAGCGGCTGAAGTTGGCTCAGCAGCAGGCGGCATTGCTGATGCAGCAGGAGGAACGTGCCAAGCAGGTAGGGCAGGTGGAAGCCCTGGCCTGGGCCTCATTAGGTCCCTGAAGAGGCAGTGGAGCCTTAAGAGAAAGCTGGGTCCTAGAACTAAGGCTTCTGGGAAGGTCGGGAATAAATATTGGAACATGGGCCCTTGACTGGAAGAGGATCTCAAGAAGCAAGAGTTGTGGCAGATAGGCCCGTCAGGTATTGGTATGAGCTTGTTTTCTTTTTTAAGCAGGGAGATCATTCGCTGAAGGAACATGAGCTCTTGGAGCAGCAGAAGCGGGTAATACCCCTCCCCCTAACCTTTGACCTCATGGTCCAATCCATTGGCTGTCATTTATAGTGCTTCGAGTGCACCAATCAAGTTTTCCTTGGAGGCTACTTTGTTCCCAACTCAGTACTAGTATCTTCCAAAGCATTCAATTTTTCTTGAAGTTCAGGAATTGACAAACTATGACCTGTGGCCTGTATGTGTATGGCCTGTGAGCTAAAAACAACTTTTAAATTTTTTAAGGATTATAAGAAAACCCAAACAAAAATATGTACCAGAGTCCATATGGTAATCCACAAAGCCTAAAGTATTTACCTTCTGACCTAGTAGTAAAAACTAAATACTTTTTGAAGTATTTACCTTCAAAAAGAGCATGCTGACCTCTGCTCACCTTACATGACATCATTCTAGATAGGACTCTGGGTAATTGAGTTATTTGTATTGGATTTAGACAAAATAGGACTGTAAGTCTGGGAATGTTATATAAGATGTTTGGCCCCAGAGGTGCGTTGCATTAGTCATTACACAGTGGATTACTCAGGAGTATTAAAAACTGAGCGTTAAAAGCAACAAGTATGAGCTGGGCATGGTGGCTCACACCTGTAATCCTAGCACTTTGGGAGGTTGAGGTGGGCAGATTGCTTGAGCTCAGGAGTTTGAGACCAGCCTGGCCAACATGATGAAACCCTGTCTCTATCAGAAATACAAAAATTAGCCAGGTGTGGTGGCGCATGCCTGTAGTCCTAGCTACTTGGAAGGCTGAGGTGGGAGGATGGCCTGAGCTGGGAAGGCAGAGGTTGCAGTGAACTGAGATCATGCCACTGTACTCCAGCCTAGGCAACAGAGCCAGACCCTATCTCAAAAAAAAAAAACAACAACACAAGTCTCGACCTGTGGATAAAGTACTGTCTTTGCCCAGATTGTGCTGGATTTTGAGGGGTAGATATAAGAAAAGAGCTCAAAAGTTTCTAATGTATCTTTTGGGGAAGAAAACTCTCTGAAAAGTAGAAGGCACTGTTTGGCTCAATATGAAATTCTCTGCTAGGAACCAGAAGTTTCCTGGGGTTTTCGTTGGTGTTACTTCTAGGGATTTTCCGTTGTGATGAGAGAGCTCCTCTGTTTGGATTAGTAGCCTGGAAGTGTGGGGGTGGAGGGGATGTCAGCACCCAAGGGGTTTGTGATTGTTCTCCTTGGGCCCATTACCCGGCTGAAAGAATGCATTTGCCAGGGGCTGCCTGCCAAATGAGTTTTCAGGCAGTGTCTACTCCCACTTCCCTCCCGTAGGCAGCTGTGTTATTGGAGCAGGAACGACAGCAGGAGATTGCCAAGATGGGCACCCCAGTCCCTCGGCCCCCACAAGACATGGGCCAGATTGGTGTGCGCACTCCTCTGGGTCCTCGAGGTGAGACCCTGGGATGGAGGGGAAGAGCAAGAAAGGTGATGTAGACATTTTTAAAAAGACTTTTAAAGTATCTATCACATTTAAAAAGAGCATATATAATAAACATACGGTTTAATGGTTTTTTACACACTGAACACACCCGTACAATCAGCACCTGGACCATGATCAGCACCCCGAAAGCCCCGCCACATGCCCTCCTCCCCGCGGGTTCACCATCGCCCTTTTAGCAAGAGAGGGAATTTTGTATGTGAGTGTTTTGTCTCTTCTGACATTGGATTTCTTTTTCCCATCTCTCAGTAGCCGCTCCAGTGGGCCCAGTGGGCCCTACTCCTACAGTTTTGCCCATGGGAGCCCCTGTTCCCCGGCCTCGTGGTCCCCCACCGCCCCCTGGAGATGAGAACAGAGAGGTGAGACTAACGATTTCCTCCTAGGTATAAGAGAGTGGTAGTTTAGGAGGGGACTATTTTTGGATTTTTAGAGAAGGGTTCTGTGAGAAGATGGGGGGCTTAAATTCCTGGGGGGAGTGGGGAGCCGTACTTATTTAAACTAAGGGTACAGCAGAGGGATTGGGGAGACATTACTGAGGCAGAGTCTTGGGGTCCCTCTGAGGAACACTGAACCTCACTGAGCCCAGTTGGTGTTGCTCACTCTCTGCTGCTTACATCAGCTGGGCAGCAACCTTTCTAGTCCAAGAGGTAGAAGCTGGTGGTAAAAGGGCACTGTGATTCGCCTTCTCTGACTGGTTGTCTCTGGCAGATGGATGACCCTTCTGTGGGCCCCAAGATCCCACAGGCTTTGGAGAAGATCCTGCAGCTGAAGGAGAGCCGCCAGGAAGAGATGAACTCTCAGCAGGGTGAGTGCCAGGCATCTGAGGCTGTAGCCACAGAACCTGGAGAGGCTGAGCTGAGTCCTCGTCCCTCTGTCCCTTTCCCTTGCCTCTTGGTAAAGGCAGGTTACTGTGAATGAGTGCAGGGTGCAGTGGCACCGTGAAGACTCATTACCACCTTCTTCCTTATAGAGGAAGAGGAAATGGAAACAGATGCTCGCTCGTCCCTGGGCCAGTCAGCGTCAGAGACTGAGGAGGACACGGTGTCCGTATCTAAAAAGGAGGTAGGGGTTGGAGCTGAGTCTGGAAGGAAAGGCAGGAGATGGGACTTGGGTACGGAAATAACACAGTTTATAAGTGTTCAGTAAGTAATAGCTTCTGTTTTGTGCCAATTTCCGCCCTTAGCATCTTACGGCTATTTTACATTTAATTGCTTTTGAGTTTCAAGTACTATGAATGCCTACATTTTACAGCTGAAAAAGCTGAGGTTCTGAGACGCACAGTAATTTACCCAAAGGCACACAGCTTGTGAGTGGCAGAACCTTGGAGTCTGCCTCCAAGGCCCCTTCGCAGCCACTTCATGAGATGGCCTCCGAAAAGCCTGACCGCTGAACTGTGGGGGAGACCGGGGGAGGGGTTTAGGGTTTGGGGTGCTGGCACAGTGCTTGGATTCCCTGACCCAGCTGGTTTTCCTCCTCTTGACAGAAAAACCGTAAGCGCAGGAACCGAAAGAAGAAGAAAAAGCCCCAGCGGGTGCGAGGGGTGTCCTCTGAGAGCTCTGGGGATCGGGAGAAAGACTCAACCCGATCCCGTGGCTCTGACTCCCCAGCAGCTGATGTTGAGATTGAGTATGTGACTGAAGAACCTGAAATTTACGAGCCCAACTTTATCTTCTTCAAGAGGATCTTCGAGGCTTTTAAGGTACAAGGAGAGCACACTCGGAAGGGGCAGTGCCAAACAGGGAAGGGGCTCAGAGGTGGGTGCGAGGCAGCAGTGAACAGGCATGTTTTTAGTGCTGGCTTTAGGAACTGGGAAGGGGCTCAGAGGGCGGGGGTTTCACCTTGTCTGCCTCCTCAGCTCACTGATGATGTGAAGAAGGAGAAGGAGAAGGAGCCAGAGAAACTTGACAAATTGGAGAACTCTGCAGCCCCCAAGAAGAAGGGATTTGAAGAGGAGCACAAGGACAGTGATGATGACAGCAGTGATGACGAGCAGGTCAGGCCCAACCCTCCTGGTGGGAAGCAGGGACTCTGGGCACAGGTGACTGAGATGCATCTACAGAGGGACCATGGTGAACACTTGCAGAGCTTTGGTGGCTTAAATTTGGGGTGGGTTGGGCAGTTTCATTCACATCTGAGTCGTGCTCAAAAGAGATGATTGTTCTGTTCTAGGAAAAGAAGCCAGAAGCCCCCAAGCTGTCCAAGAAGAAGTTGCGCCGAATGAACCGCTTCACTGTGGCTGAACTCAAGCAGGTAAGCCCTGAGAGTATCCTGCAGGCCCTGGATCCCAGCTGGGAGACCACCTGGGGAGCCAGGGAGGTGAAAAGGAGTTCTTTGAAGGAGGTGGGAGTGATTTGGGTTTAGGTTCTTTGAGGAAGAAGAGCTTCAGAACTGAGAAGTCGGGGCTCTCGAGAACATGCATTGCTATGTGTTTTCCAGCTGGTGGCTCGGCCCGATGTTGTGGAGATGCACGATGTGACAGCACAGGACCCTAAGCTCTTGGTTCACCTCAAGGCCACTAGGAACTCCGTGCCTGTGCCACGCCACTGGTGTTTTAAGCGCAAGTACCTGCAGGGCAAACGGGGTATTGAGAAGCCCCCCTTCGAGCTGCCAGACTTCATCAAACGCACAGGCATCCAGGAGATGCGAGAGGCCCTGCAGGAGAAGGTGAGGGCCTGGCAGGGCTCAGACCTGCCCTCGGGTGTCCCCATCCTTCACAGCAGTGTGCTTCAAAATGGGAATATGGGTTGAAACCCACCTACCACCTACTTGTTACTTGTCTAATTATCCTTTTGTTTTCCTCCTCTGCTCTTCCTCCCCTCTGCCTTCACTTTGCCAGCTCACCTGGTGACTCCTTTCTCAGATGCACTTTGTGGCTAGGGATTCATGGTGGTTGTGTAACTTCTTAATTTTAAAGCTTTTAGTTAAATGCTCTGAACTCAGGAGGTACAAAAGAACACGGGGAAGTCTCTGCCTTCCAGAGAAATGATGAGATTCATCTCTTGATGAGATGGTTTAAAAACTAGTTATTGATATACACAGCTGAGGCTGATATTGTGTAGTCTGTTTTGTTCAGTATGGAGTATGTAATTTTGAAGAGTTTGAGCAGGAAGGATTTTGGTGACTTTCGGGGTGAGATAATTGAGGCTTCCCTTGATCTCTTTTGGAGTTGGGAGCTGGATTCTCTACATGAATTTGGTGAGTACTTGTTAAGGCTTGTCTTCTGCCATTCTCTACAGGAAGAACAGAAGACCATGAAGTCAAAAATGCGAGAGAAAGTTCGGCCTAAGATGGGCAAAATTGACATCGACTACCAGAAACTGCATGATGCCTTCTTCAAGTGGCAGACCAAGCCAAAGCTGACCATCCATGGGGACCTGTACTATGAGGTTTGGAAGGGGGCTGGGAGAGGTCAGGCTGGGCCTTGGGGTTGAGACTGTCTAGGGCTTTTTTTTTTTTTTTGAGATGGAGTCTTGCTCTGTCACCTAGGTTGGAGTGCAGTGGCGCGATCTCCACTCACTGCAAGCTCTGCCTCCCGGGTTCACGCCATTCTCTTGCCTCAGCCTCCCAAGTAGCTGGGACTACAGGCGCCCACCACCGCGCCTGGCTAATTTTTGTATTTTTAGTAGAGACGGGGTTTCACCATGTTAGCCAGGGTGGTCTCGATCGCCTGACCTCGTGATCTGCCCGTCTCGGCCTCCCAAAGTGCTGGGATTACAGGCGTGAGCCACTGCGCCCGGCCTTTTTTTTTTTTTTTTTTTTTAAAAGATGAGGTCCACCCTGTTACCCAGGCTGGAGTGCAGTGGTATGATCTTGCTTCACTGTAGCCTCTGCCTCCTGGGCTCGAGCAGTCCTCCCATCTCAGCCCCCCGAGTAGCTGGGACCATAGATACACCACACCCAGCTAATTTTTTGTATTTTTGGTAGAGACAGGGTTTTGCTATGTTGCCCAGGCTAGTCTCAAACTCCTGAGCTCAAGTGATTCACCCGCCTCAGCCTCCCAAAGTGCTGGGTTTACAGGCATGAACCACTGCACCTGGCCCAGGAGGGCTTCTGAAGCAACTACAATAGTTCCTCAGCCTTAGAATTGCGCATTGACTATCCTTGGATGAGATGGAATTTAAAATGAGGTCCTGTTTGGAGGAGAGATGCAGATCTGGTGGCTTCTTTCCCTGATAGACTCTTCATATCCTGTCTTAGAAGTGATAATGGTGGTGGGTGGTTTAGGGATGGAGGGGCCAAGGGACAGTTGCTTTTAGAAAACTTTTAATATTGGGGGTGGTAGAGAAGTTGGTATTTTTTTCTGATCCTTGAAATCGTAGTCCCCTTGATGTCATGGAATTTATGAGGTGGAAGAATTTTGCAGATCATCCTGTCGAGTGCCCTCGTTTTACTGATGAGAAGGCAGGTCCTAACGTTGGCTGTGTTCTCATAGTGGGTTATTGACAGCACTGGGAGTCTGGCCTGGTTTTTATTCCTTCCCCGACTTTGGCCAGGGAAAGAAGTGATGAGAATCAGAGTGGGAGCCAGGTAGCCCTCACTGGGATTTTATATCTGATGTGGGTTAGGTCTTCTCGCCTTTGTTTTCACGTCCTCTTGCCATTGTGCTCCCACTGAGTGTCTGGGTCTGCAATGTAGCATGCTTTGTTTTTCCCTTAGGGGAAGGAGTTCGAGACACGACTGAAGGAGAAGAAGCCAGGAGATCTGTCTGATGAGCTAAGGATTTCCTTGGGGATGCCAGTAGGACCAGTGAGTGTCAATTAGCTTTCTGGGGAAGCAGCGAAGAGGGTGGGGATTGGAGCGGAAGGCAGTGACAGGGATAGGGTTTGGCAGATAGTATCCTGTTCTCTTTTTCCTGCAGAATGCCCACAAGGTCCCTCCCCCGTGGCTGATTGCCATGCAGCGATACGGACCACCCCCATCGTATCCCAACCTGAAAATCCCTGGGCTGAACTCGCCCATCCCTGAGGTGAGCATTGTCCTTTCATTCATTCTTGGCCGTTTCTGCTTTTGAACTGGAAGGTGATTTTTTTGTTTTCCTTCTCTAACTCTACCATGTGTCTCTTTATTTAAAAAAATTTTTATCGACACATAATATTTGTCATATACCATGGTTATGTGTGGAAAAAACAAGTAATGGTTTTTGTTTTTTAAAAAACTGACATGCTCATCGTAAAATATTCAGTCAGAGTTGACAAGTACAAAGATGAAAGCAAGTCACAATTTGACCACTCAGAAATAGCCAAATTCACTATTTGGTGAATGTGTTTCCAGATATGTCTCTGAATATAAGAATGGCCAGAGAGAAATAATTTTATCTCAGCCAGATGTGGTGTCTCAACACCTGTAATCCCAGCACTTTGGGAGGCTGAGGTGGGAGGATCCCTTGCGGCCAGGAGTTTAAGACTAGCCTGGGCAACATAGTGAAACCGCACCCCTACTTTAAAAAGTAAAGAAATAATTTTTTTTTTTTAGCTTCACTTCAATCTATCAGAAATAATTTTATCTCAAGAATGTCTTCAAATTTATTCTTATTTTAAAATAAGCATTAAAAAATTTGACAGGTAAGAGTCATTAAAGTAAAAAAAGTAGTATTGTTCAACTTTAGTATTGTTTAAACTTCTGCCCCTTAAGATAAATAGATTCTGAACAAGCTAGCCTTTCAAAGTTAGGAAAACTCAGTAAGAAATTGAAGTCACGTTTTCAACGTACATGTTTTGGTTTCAGACAGCAGAGACTCTGCCATGACAGAAGAGGTTATTAGCATACTTTCTGCCTCCTGTCTCCTTATCCTGTTGCCTCCAGATTTTAGTTGTTTATTAATTTTGGTTTCTAATGCTTCATAACATTTAATTTTATTCTGCAGTCGTAATTTCCGGAGTTCCCAAGTGTCAGCTCTGTACTTTTGAGTGTGCCTTTCCTCTAGGGCTTCAGAATTTCTTTTGCAGCTAAGGAGTGAACTGATTGTGCTCACTGTCTTGCAGAGCTGTTCCTTTGGGTACCATGCTGGTGGCTGGGGCAAACCTCCAGTGGATGAGACTGGGAAACCGCTCTATGGGGACGTGTTTGGAACCAATGCTGCTGAATTTCAGGTATGGGCTATGTACTGGCGATCTGGGTTTTACTTAACGTCATGAAGGTTAGAGATTGTTGGTTTATAGCTTCATTATCAGGGAGTTGTGTGTTCTGACACAGCAGAGCCTGGAAGAGGGCAAACATTTTCCTGAGATGTTAATGCAAGGCCCTCACTAGAATTTGAGCTCTAGGTAGGTAGGGATTATTGTCTGTGTGTTGACTCTTAACACCCCTTCAGCTTAAAACAGCCTGGTACATAATAGGTACTTAGAAAACATTTGTTGATTGATTAAGTGATTTCTTTCAGACCAAGACTGAGGAAGAAGAGATTGATCGGACCCCTTGGGGGGAGCTGGAACCATCTGATGAAGAATCCTCAGAAGAAGAGGAAGAGGAAGAAAGTGATGAAGACAAACCAGATGAGACAGGCTTTATTACCCCTGCAGACAGGTGGGGGAAGCAGAGAATGCCTCTCGGAAATGGCTTATCTTTGGGGGCCTTCTCTTTACTTCAGAGCTTGTTCCTCTCTTCACAGTGGCCTCATCACTCCTGGAGGCTTCTCATCAGTGCCTGCTGGAATGGAGACCCCTGAACTCATTGAGCTGAGGAAGAAGAAGATAGAGGAGGCGATGGATGGGTGAGGGTGCCAGACAGGGCTTCACTTCCCGTTGGCTGACTGGCTGACTGTTGTTCCTTTCTCCCCCATCCCTTTTTAAACAATTATTGAACCAACTCTGCCAGGCACTACTCCAGGCAGGGAGGAGTCAGCAGTTGAGGTAAACTGGTAATTAGAGAGCAAGATACTTTCAGATGTAGATAAGGATGCTCAAGCAGAGGAAACTGGGTAATGGGATGGGGTGGCAGGGAGGCCTTTGGGAAGGCCTTATTGGGGAGGCCTTGAACTGAGACCCGAATGAAAAAGCGCCAGCCACAGGATCATCTGGATCAGAAGTAACAGTAAGTGCAAGCAAGCGCAAAGCCCCTGAGACAGGGATGGGCTAGTATTTTGAAGCTCCATTTTTAGGTACTTGAATGTGTAGTGTTGTTAGGTCTTCATGAATTGACCCCTTTATCATGAAATGACCCTCTATCCATTCTGCTCTTTGTTCCCTTTTTCCTGTTTTTATACCTTCTTTTGGATTACTTGAACAATTTTTATGATTCCATTTTATCTCCAGTGTTGGTTAATTAGCTGTTAAGTTTTTGCTTTGTTATTTTAGTGGGTGCTCTGGGGTTTATCGTAGATCACGTCTGTATTAGGATCTAGCTTCTCTTGATGTCACACTGCTTCCAGATGGCATTAAGAGCCGCCATAGTGTACTTCGCTGTCTCCGCCCAACTTTGCACTGTGTTATCATGTATTTACATGTTATAAATCCTGTACTGTGTAGTTATTATTTTTGTTTAAATGGTCAGTTATCTTTTAGGGAGGTTTAAATAAGAATCACGCATGAAGCCACGTAGTTACCATTTCTGTTTCTTTCATTTCTTTGTGTAGATCCACGTTTCTATCTGATACCATTTTTCCTCTGCCTGAAGGGCTTCCTTTAATGTTTCTTAAGTTAGGGGGCATGGTGGCTTACGCCTGTCATCTCAGCACTTTGGGAGAAGGCTGAGGCGGTGGATTGCTAGAGTCCAGGAATTTTGAGACCAGCCTGGGCAACATAGTGAGACCCCATTTCTACAAAACAAACATTTCTTGTATTGTGGGTCTGCTGGTTTTGAATTCGTTCAGCTTGGGTCGTCTTAAAAATTCTATATTTGGCCTTCATTTTTGAAAGATCTTTGCCAGGTATAGGATTCTAGGTTGACAATTTTTTTTCTTTCAATACTTTTTTTTTTCTTTTTTGAAATGGAGTCTCGCTGTGTCACCCAGGCTGGAGTGCAGTGGTGTGATCTTGGCTCACTGCAACTTCCACCTCCTGGGTTCAAGCGATTCTGCTTCAGCCTCCTGAGTAGCTGGGATTACGTGTGCATGCCACCACATCCAGCTAATTTTTATATTTTTGTAGGGACGGGGTTTTGCCATGTTGCCCAGGCTGGTCTCGAGCTCCTGGCTTCAAGTGATCCACCTGCCTTGGCCTCCCAGAGTGTTGGGATTATAGGCGTGAGCCACCACATCAGCCTTCTTTCAGTACTTTTAAGATGCTGCTCCAGTGTCTGTCTTCTTTCTTGCATTGTTTCTGGTGAGAAAGCTGCTGTCATTCTTACCTTTGTTCCTGTGTACATAATGTGTCATTTTTATTTGGCTGTTTTTAAGATTTTATCGCTAGTTCTGACAATTTGACTACAATGTGCCTAGGTGTAGTTTCTGAGTGTTTCTTTGCTTGGGGTTTTTTAAGCATCTTAGATCTGGGTTTTTAGTTTTTATTAATTTGGGGAAAATTTTGGTCATGATTTCTCCAAATATTTTCTCTGTTCCCTTCTCTTTCCTCTCAGCTTATTCCTCTATTAAGTTGTCCCACTCCTCACTGATGCTCTTCATTTATAAAGAAATTCTTCTCTCTTTGTATTTCACTTTAGAAAATTTCTATTGCTATGTGTTCAAGTTTACTATTATTTTCTTCTGTAATTTCTGATCTAACAGTAATCCCATACAATATAATTCTCCTTTCTAGAAGTTTGATTTCAGGTCTTTTAAATCTATTCTTTCTCTCTTAACTTTTTGAACATGTGGAATGCAGTTATAACAATATTTTATTTTTATTTTATGTTATTTTATTTTATGATGGAGTCTTGCCCTGTTGCCTAGGCTGGAGTGCAGTGGCATAATCTCAGCTTACTGCAACCCCTGCTGCCCAGGTTCAAGTGATTCTTGTGCCGCAGCCTCCCAAGTAGCTGGGACTACAGGTGTGCGCCACCACACCCAGCTAATTTTTTTTGTATTTTTAGTAGAGACAGGGTTTCACCATGTTGACCAGGCTGTTCTTGAACTCCTCAGGTGATCCGCCTGTCTCAGCCTCCCAAAGTGCTGGGATTACAGGCATGAGCCACCACACCTGGCTACAACAACATTTTAATGTATTGTCTGCTAACTCTAACATCTGTGCCATTTCTGGGTTGATTGCCATTAGTGGATTCATTCTCCTCATATGGATTGTATTTTCCTACTCTTTTGCATGCCTGGTAATTTTTTTTCTTTTCCTTTTTTCTTTTGAGAGAGTTCTCATTGTGTTGCCCAGGCTGGTCTTGAACTTCTGAGCTCAAGCAATCCTCCTGCCTCAGCTTCCCAAAGTGCTGGGATTACAGGTGTGAGCCACCAGACCTGTTCAGTGCCTGGTAATTTTTTATTGAATGCTAGGCTTTGTGAAATTTACCTTGTTGGGTCCATGATATTTTTGTATTCCTGTGGATTTTCTTCAGCTCATTCAGGAATATAGTTATATGGAGCTAGTTTGATTCTTTCAGGTCTTGTTTTTGGGGTTCTTGAGGCAGGACTGAAGCAGTCCTCCCCACTGTGAGGCACAAGTGCCTGTGTACTCTACCCACCGCCCTGTGAATCAGGAGGTTTTTCCGTCTGGCTAGTGGGAGTTACACTATTCCCAGTTCTGAGTGAGCAGCAGGTGCTGTTACGAATCCTTTCGGGTGCTTCTTTCCCTGTCCTTGGTAGGCATGTGCTGTTTAGTACTCCCCCTGCATGCTCGAGGACCTTCTCTAGGTCTCTTGAGTTCTCTCTCAGCTCTTTTCTCCAGTACTCTATCCTGTGAACTCTAGCTGCCTTGATATCCCTGGACTTTCAGCTTCATCCTCCCAACTCATGGAGTCCTCAGGGCTCTCCATGCGTCTTCTCTCTGTTCTGTGGCCTGCAAACTCTTGGTGCAGTATGCTGGGGCAGTTGAAGGGCTTATTGCATTTGTTTTCTATCTCGCAGGAATCACTGTGCTTTGTTGCCCCATGTCTAGTTTAGTCTTGAAAACCACTGTTTCATGTATTTTGCCCATTTTTTGGTTGTTTCAGGCAGGAGGGTGTATCTGGTTCCTGTTGCTCCTTGTCAGGAAGCAGAAGTCTCAAGCTTTGCATATTCAAGGAAGGAAAATAAAGAAGGGTACTGTGGACAGAGTATAGTGAGGAGGGCTTGGGTAAGGGATCAGGCTATGAACCCTTTAGGTCATGGTAAGGAGTTTGGATTTTATTCAGATAATGATCAGAAGCCTCAGAGGGTTTTGAGCAAAGGTCTGACAGGACCTGCCATCCATTTTAAGCCATTTTCTCTGGCTCCTGTGTGGAGAATAGATTGTCACCTCTTCCAGTGGGAGAGGTGGAGATGATGGACATAGTCTGGGGTAATAGTGGTAGATGTGCTCTTATTCCTAGTGTAATCCTTGAAATTAGTGGTGAAACTGGCTGTGGATGGCTCTTGAGTCGGAAGGCCTGGAAGTGTGAATTATGTACATGAGAACTGAAGTCATGACATTCTTCGGGTGGGAACTGTTGTCGCCTGCTCTCTCTTGCTAGCTTCTCTGTACCAAAGTTCTCTTGGAAACTTTGAGCCTCTCTGACCTTTTGACCCTTCTGTGCATGTGGGAGTCCTGGTCTGTGATCCCCTAACTTGGTTTAGGGGACCCCTTAGCTCCATCTGTGTTCCCTAGAGTCAGTACTGTGCCACCCTCCCCTTCCCCCTGCCCAATTCTTTTCTGTCATGGGCCTCCATGAACTGCAGAGGCTGCATCCTTGGGGAGCTCAGAAGCTCTGCAAGGCGCTGAGTGGAGGTGCCACCTGTATCTTTTGTTTCCGCTTCTGGAGACCCTTTTGTCCCTTCCTTTTTGGGCCTGATCCCATTGTCCTTCACAGAAGTGAGACACCTCAGCTGTTCACCGTGTTGCCAGAGAAGAGAACAGCCACTGTTGGGGGAGCCATGATGGGATCAACCCACATTTATGACATGTCCACGGTGAGTACTTGGAGGACACACTGCTTTTGGAGGCTGAGAAGGGCGGCAGAAGCCAGGGCTTCTCTGACTCTCTTTGGAGGTGACAAGGCCCTGATCTCCTTTCCAGGTTATGAGCCGGAAGGGCCCGGCTCCTGAGCTGCAAGGTGTGGAAGTGGCGCTGGCGCCTGAGGAGTTGGAGCTTGATCCTATGGCCATGACCCAGAAGTATGAGGAGCATGTGCGGGAGCAGCAGGCTCAAGTAGAGAAGGAGGACTTCAGTGACATGGTGGCTGAGCATGCTGCCAAACAGAAGGTAGGCACTTCCAGGGGCGCTGGGCTGGGTGAGAGCCAGGGACCCTGGCCTGCCGTTTTCAGTGGTGTGGTGCCCTCTAGTGGTGAGAGTGAGGGTGGCCTCTGCTTGCTGCCCTGTGCGCTTAGATTTGGAAGTCTTAGAAATCCTCCAGTGGGCTGCCCTCTTTAAGGACGATGAGGGGGAGGAACTCAGCCAAGTCTGAGAGGGAGCTCGAAGAGAATCCAGATTCAGCACCTTTCCCACAGACTTCTATGTCTATGTCAGGCTGTCCCCCCCCCCTGTTTTGGGGGTCTGGGGGTGGTTCAACCTGTTATAACCTGTGTCTCTTTCTCCCTATACAGCAAAAGAAACGGAAAGCTCAGCCCCAGGATAGCCGTGGGGGCAGCAAGAAATACAAAGAGTTCAAGTTTTAGGTCCCCTCATGCTGGCCCTTTTTTTGGCCCTCCGTCTGGATGCCTGGGCTTCACACAAGAGCCATCTCTCCCGCAGTTCCCAAGGACTTGTCATTTCATGTTCTTATTTTAGACCTGTTTTGTAAATAAAGCTGTTTCCCAAGGAAAGAGATGAATATGTAACACTCCTGATCCTCCCTCATCTCCTTTTAGCCCCTTCTTGCAAAAGGACTAAAATAGCCTCTTTCTACAATCACTGGGCTGCCCCGGTAACCACGAACATGAACTGGGATCAGACGGCGCAGTTGACTGGTGGTGACGCCAACCCCGGGCTGAAATCTGTGTTTCACCACTGCCCTGCTTTGTAGGAAGGCTTGGGGGAAGTACCTCTAGGTCTGGTTTGACCTTACTACTTTGTCCTTGGGGAGTAAAAATAGCCAGCTTAGCGCCCTAGCGTGGCGGAGGAAGTAACAGTGGGCTTGGGAAGTAGGCCAGGGCAGGCCTTCCCAATTGACCTTGTGACCAGAAGTCCAAGTCCTTACCTGTGTGAGAACTTAGCTCAAAAGCTAAATTATCCTGAGTCCATGCGAGCCCTTGGGTTCAAGCAACACTAGTCGCTGGGATTTGGGGTTTGTGTGTGGGATGAGGGGACTTGCTTTCTCCAGGTTCTTATCCCCTGGTCCTGAGCAGCCTTTCTGACAGGCTAGAGCAGGCTGGATCACTGGCTCCCATGGGCATTTGCCAGCCTGTGGGGAGGGGAGTCATGTGCTGCTGTTGTACTACTGTTGGTGTTTAAGTGCACCAGTGGAGGCACTCACTTGCTGGAGGGTTCAAGATGGTTTCGGGGTGGAGAGGGGTGATCCCGATAGGACGTGGCAGCTGAGCTAGGCCTTAGGAGGAATGGAATTTTAGAAATTTGGTAAGCAACAAAGCACTGGCACTCTAAAGGATTTGGGGGGTAGGGGAGCTGTAGGGAAAGAAGAGGAAGATTGGCTCCAGATGGGCCCCGGGGTAGCTTGAGAATTCACTCGTGCGAAGAATCTTCTGGACTCCAGGTCCCTGAGCCCCCGCTTGCCCTCGGGGCGGGAACTTCCCGGATCACAGGCACTCGCGGTGGCAGCGGGCTCCGGGTGTCCGCCGACCTCTCCGTTTGCCGGGGCCGCAGGGCAGGGCTAGGTCGGTAGGCGGAGAGCGGGCTTCCCCGGGGAGACCCCTACCGCTGGCGGCGGGTTCGGCACTGGCTCCGAAGACTCGAGGGGCCGAGGCGCGCTCCCGCGGCAGCCCCCTCCCTGCCGGGACTGAGTCCCGGAAAAGCCGGGTTTCCGCTGGCGGGGCCGCGGCGGGCCGGGGGCGGGGAGGCGAGGAGCGGGGGCAGACGAGCCGCGGATTTGAGGGCAGGGCCCGCGGGCGCGCGCTGGCCACAGACCACCAATTCAACTCCGTCGGAGCGAGGGGTGCGCGCCGCCGCACGCAGGGCGCGAGCGCGCCCGGCCCGGCCCCTCGGCGCTGGGTGGGGCCGCGCTGGCCAGGCTCCCCGCCCCCTCCCGGACACGCCCACCCGTGTCGGCCGCGCGAGCCGCAACAGGCAGCGGCGGTCGAGCGCGAGGCCCGCGCGCTCAGAGGCCTCGCGCGTGCGTGCAGCTCGCTGGCGGCTCGCGCTCGGGCAGGCGAGCTGAGGAGGTTGCCGAGCCCCCGCCGCCGCCGCCGCCGCCGCGGAGGAAGCCTGGGAGCTAGCTCGGCGTCGCCTCGGCCTCCCTAACCTCCGTCTAGCCGGGCCATGGCGGAACGCGGAGGGGCGGGCGGTGGTCCCGGAGGCGCCGGGGGCGGCAGCGGCCAGCGGGGCTCCGGGGTCGCCCAGTCCCCTCAGCAGCCGCCGCCGCCGCAGCAGCAGCAGCCGCCACAGCAGCCGACGCCCCCCAAGCTGGCCCAGGCCACCTCGTCGTCCTCGTCCACCTCGGCGGCGGCTGCCTCCTCCTCGTCCTCGTCCACCTCCACCTCCATGGCCGTGGCGGTGGCCTCGGGCTCCGCGCCTCCCGGCGGCCCGGGGCCAGGCCGCACCCCCGCCCCGGTGCAGATGAACCTGTACGCCACCTGGGAGGTGGACCGGAGCTCGTCCAGCTGCGTGCCTAGGTGAGCGCGGGCGGGTGCGGCGGGGCGCCAGAGGAGCGGGGTGGCCGCCTGGGGCCCAGCCCTCCCCGCCCCAGCGCCCAAGGGGTCCCCGCCCTCCATCCCACCGACTGTCCCGCGGCCGGGCCTGGCTCCAGCCAGGCCTCCGGGGACTCCTGCCGCGGGGACCCGCCCTCTCCTGGCAGCCCCACCTTCTGCCTGGGGCCGGGACCACCCTTCTGTCCTCCCGGAGGGACTTTCTGGCCTCGGCCCCGGGCTTTCTCCGGTTGGGCTGACCGAATCCGGCCTTCCTGGCAGTCAGTTTCCCCGAGTAAGCCACTCTCCTGCCTCGCCGGCGCCGGGGGCTGTACAAACATGGATGTGGTATAGATCTCTTGATATTATTATTTCCCAATAGACTCAGCATGTGCCAAACTCGATTGTCAGCTCTTGCAGGTAAAGCTCATATAATCAACCAAGGGACTTCTCGCGGCACACATGTTCATTTGAACTTCATATTACACACGTTCTGTCCCAAGCACTGTGCTCTTAGTTTTGGGGTCCTATTTAATGTGTCCTCAAGTGTATTTTTACCTCCCTTCCCCCACTAAAACTGATCCCAGAATCTCCCAGCTCTGCAGGGCTCTATGAAATTACTGCCTTGTTCCTAAATTCAATCCATTCTTCTCTGTCTGTTGGAACCATCTGGGGACTTTCCTTCCATTGGCAAAATCGGCCTGAGTTTGGGGATATTTTCTGTTTCTGTATTGGCAAGGCAGCCTGTCTCCAACTCTGGGGACACTGTGGTATGTCTTACAGTTTGCCACTTGAATAAGACAGTGTGTGGAGCTGGTTTCACTCAGCCCAGAGAAGTGCCTGGAGGTGTTGGAGGTGTTCTTTTTTTCACCTTGCAGCTGAGTTGATTCTGTTGCCTTGAAGTCTTGGGCTCTCTCCTCACTGTTGGTTAGGCAGACGGATGTGTAAGTCAGAGTTAGGGAGCATTGCTGGGCTTCACCCTCAACTGTCTTCCTTTCCCCACCTTTTTTCTGGATAATATTATTTTATATATATATCCCAGATAGGAATGATGAGAGTACATCTTTCTGTTTCGCTCAGCTTAAGGAACAGAGCATTATCACCTCTGTTGAAGCTCTCAGGATGTCCCTTCCTGACCATCTCCCCTCTTCCTTCTACACAGGGAAACACTATTTTGAATCGTGTTTATCATTTCCCTTTTTAGAAAAAAAAAATTAGTTTTACTACATAATGCATCTCTATATATTTTATAGTTCTGAATGTTTTTGAAGTTTGTATAAATGACGTCATCCTGTATGTGTTCTATGACTTGATTGGTTTTTTCTTTTTTTTTTAAATCAGCATTAGGGTTGTGAGAATCATCCATGTGGTATGGTAGCCATAGTTAAATATTTTCATGATGGGTAGTATTCCGTTGTATGAATGAATATACCATCATTCTCTTGATGAATATGTAGATTGTTTCCTGTTTAACGCCCTCAGTAATGCATACATTTCCCCCCAGGACTCCTAGTGCTCTTGTGCAGACATTTCTTTAGGTTGTATTCATATGGAGGGGTGGGGTTGCCACTTGCAGAGTGTAGATCTGGGACTTAACTGGGCAAAAGTAGATTGTTTCCACAGGCTCCTTCCACTCTGTTTCCACGTCACTTAACAGATTTATACTTTTTTTTCCCCTCTGCCCTTCCTCTAGGGAAATCAGGAGCCACATTAGTTTAGTTTGCTGTGGCCAGATCCATAGCACAACACCAAGCTCAAGTGAGAGTTGAGTTTGTGATGGTATTCCTCTCTTGATCCTAAGCAGGCCTCCCTCTTTCTATACAGGCCCATCCATCGCTGAAGTATCCTAACCCACCTGTTTCACACATAGAAACACCGTGTCCCTTCCTATGTGGGTCCAGCCTTCCTGTTCCTCCTTCACTTCCATGCCTGTGTTTGGTGACATTTGGGCAGCTGCCTTCTCCATCTTGTTAGGTTGAAAAGGCGCGAGTCAGCTGGCAAGGAGCTGCAGCAGAGGGGCGTGAATGAAATCACTGACTGCTGTTGATGTTTAGTCTGCCCCTAGGTCTCTTGGTCACTGCACAGTCCACGTAATAAATTATTAGCCCAAGAAACAGCCAGGCATCCTGATCAAATGTATAATTATTATTATTATTTTTTTTCCTGCCTCAGGTTTATTTGTACAAACAGCACAGGAGGACCCCAGCCCCATGCAGATGGCAGCCCGGAGGCGGGGGTGGGGGGTCGCACCAGTCCTTCTGTCCTCACGTTGGCACACAGAGATACCTACTCTGTAGCCTTTGTAGTGGCCTGGGCACCTTTGGGAGCCTGAGCTGGAATTGAAGCTGGAGCTGCAGCCTGAGCCTTGGTTTGATCCTTGGCCTTGGCCTTTGGCCGGCACAGCCGGAGCCCCTTGGCAATGCGAGCACGAGCACGCTTCCCAAGCTTGGGGTGGGCAATGTAGGCAAGTCGATCAAGCTTGCGGCTAACACCTTTTGGGATCTTGGGCTTAACCTCCTTGGGCTTTACGAGGGCTTTGACAGCCTCGGCACGTGCACTCATGGCCTTGGCATTGTTGGCCTGCATCTTCTTTAGGCCCTTCTTGTTGTGCTTCTTGGCAAAGCGCATGTTCCTCAGGAACTTGGGGTCCACCCCCTTAAGAGATTCGTATCTTTGTGATCGGGGTTTCTTGATACCATTTCTGTGCCATTTTCGGGACTGGTTGTGTGTGGTGTGGTTCTTGGACTTGGCCATGTCTGCACCTTTAGCCGCGGCTCCCGAAGCGCCTAGAACCGGAAGAGTCAAATGTATAATTATTATGCTAACTTGCTGTGAGAGGCTTAGGCGGACTTATTTTCGCATTCTGGGAGCCTGCAGTTACGTCACGTTTACTGACCAGTCCTTGAGCTTGTCCACTGTCCTGCTTCGACCTTGTTTTTCACCCATCACCCTTGTACCTCCTAACTCCTTGTGGAACACATGTGCTCTTTGAGCATTTTGCAAGCTGAAATAACACCCTGTGGGGAGAAAATGGCCTGCCATTGGTCTTTCCACTTATTAGAGTCATCTGGTTAATTTGAGGTCTCCTGGGTGTCTTCCTTCATGTTGTTTGGAATGTATCGGCAACATGCAGCACTCTATGGAGGGATTAACATTCTTGTCTCTTGTAACTCAAATGGGACACAAATATTTGAGACACATGCCCTTTAGAAATGTAAACATGATTGTGGATCTAAGGTTAGGTGTGCATAAGAATGTCGTGGGATTTGGTCTCTTAGGGCAGAGAAGAGGGGCTCGAATAGTACAGTGTTAGGAAGGTCCTGCTGCTTTTCTTGATGCCTGTCAAAATATAATTTGCTTTTGAAAAAAATACCATTTCCTGTATTAGATATTTAAATAAAGAGCATTGTAGTTGTTCCTCAGGTAGGTATCTGCTTTTATTTAACATCTGTTAAATTCCCCCAGAATACATAGTACTTTTGAAAAACTTTATAAGGCCGGGCGCGGTGGCTCAAGCCTGTAATCCCAGCACTTTGGGAGGCCGAGACAGGCGAATCACAAGGTCAGGAGATCGAGACCATCCTGGCTAATACAGTGAAACCCCGTCTCTACTAAAGAATATAAAAAACTAGCCGGGCGAGGTGGCGGGCGCCTGTAGTCCCAGCTACTCGGGAGGCTGAGGCAGGAGAATGGTGTGAACCCGGGAGGCGGAGCTTGCAATGAGCTGAGATCCGGCCATTGCACTCCAGCCCGGGCGACAGAGCGAGACTCCGTCTCAAAAAAAAAAAAAAAATTTTTTTTATATAGATGAATAGCTTACCCATAGCTGGTTTTAAAAGAACGAAATTGTTCTGTTGATCGCATTTTTCACCAGCATTTTTTGTTTTTTTTTCTTTAGATGGAGTCTTGCCCTGTCATCCAGGCTACAGTGCAGTGGCCCAATCATAGCTCACTGCAGCCTGCAACTCCTGGGCTCAGCAGTCCTCCAGCCTCAGCCTCCCAAGTAGCTGGGACTATAGGCACATGCCACCACACCTGGCTATTTTTTTTTTTAAACAGGGTCTCGCTTTGTTGTCCAGGCTGGTCTTGAACTCTTTGCTTCAAGCTCTCCTCCTACCTCGGGTTTCCCAAAGTGCTGAAATTACAGGTGTGAGCCACTGTGTCTGGCCTTTTACCAGCATTTTTTTTTTTTTTTAAAGACAAAATGATTAATATATGTCCATGATTAGAAATTTGAGCAGTATGGAAAGATGGAAAGCACAAAGGAAAAAGCCCCCAGTCCATCCCTGTTCTCACTTCCCAGAGGTAATCACTGTGAAATACAGTTTACTTTTAAGATTCTGTTACAAAAAGGTAGCTCTGCTATAGTTGCTTTATCTTTTATGAAATTCAAGCGTTAGAAATTATCTTTGTTTTCCCTCCATGCTAAGTAGTACTTCCTCTACTATGGTCCAGTATGTCATGGACTGTGGTGCAGAGTTATGGGGACCAGGTGGTATGCTGCTTGATGTTAATACGGAAGGGTTTTAGAGCCTCATTGTTGATCCCTTCCCTTCTGCCTTTGTATGGTGAGGTTTTCCTGATATTCTTTTCTCTTTTTGTGTTGCTGTAAGTAGGAGAGGCAGATAAATTATTAAATTTTACAAGCATTCAAAATTTCCTCAGTGGCATAAAAGTGATTATTAAGAGATGAAATGTGCTCTGCTGTATCACTCGCAAACCACATCCAAAGCCCATTTGCATACCCTTATGTGTGTGTGAACTTAGGATGGGAGTTCTGCAGTTATCAGTCACATTTCTCCTTAGGCCACATTTTTTTTAAGTGGGTGCTGAGGTCAAGCCTTAATGGACAAAAGTGTTGGAGCCAGAGAAGGTGGCCATAGCTGAGTTGGCATGACTGGCCTGCAGCAGAAGTGTTACTTTCATGAAAACACTTGGGGGCAGTTGCCCCTTTAACCACAGAAGCACTATACAAGCCAAGATATACTACTCTGTCTTCTTACTATATTCTAGGACAAACTCTTCCAAACTCAGCATTAGTTTACTATTTATTTATTTATTTTTATTTTTGTTTGTTTGTTTTTGAGATGGAGTCTCACTCTGTTGCCCATGCTGGAGTGCAGTGGTGCAGTCTCGGCTCACTGCAAGCTCCGCCTCCCGGGTTCACTCCGTTCTCCTGCCTCAGCCTCCCGAGTAGCTGGGACTACAGGCGCCTGCCACCACGCATGGCTAATTTTTTGTGTTTTTTAGTAGAGATGGGGTTTTACCGTGTTAGCCAGGATGGTCTCCATCTCCTGATCTCGTGATCTGCCCACCTCGCTCTCCCAAAGTGCTGGGATTACAGGCGTGAGCCACCACGCCTGGCCTTTGTTTTGTTTTTTTGAGACACAGTCTTGCTTTGTTACTCAGGTGGGAGTGCAGTGGCACAATCATGGCTCATTGCAACCTAGACCTCCTGGGCTCAAGCATTCTTCTCACCTCAGCCTCCCAAGTAGCTGGGACCATAGGCGCTTGCCACCATGCCAGGCTGATTTTAAAATGTTTTGTAGAGATGGGGTCTTGCTGTGTTGCGCAGGCTGGTCTTGAACTCCCGGGCTCAAGTGATCCTCCCTCCTCAGTCTCCCAAAGTGCTGGAATACAGGCGTGAACCACTGTGCCCGGCCCATGCCTTAGTTTTTTCATCCTTATGGGAATACTTTTACTTACTATCCATTCTTAGATGTGGGTGAAATATATATAAAATCGGATCTATAGAAGTGTGGGAGAAAGCACTTCTTAAATTATAGGTATGAAGTAAATGTAATTGATCAAATAAGAAAGACCTGGTGAAATTTCTATTACTACCCTAGCATTAAAAGTATTTTTTTTTGGCTAGGCGCGGTGGCTCATGCCTGTAATCCCAGCACTTTGGGAGGCCGAGGCGGGCGGATCATGAGGTCAGGAAATCGAGACCATCCTGGCTAACACGGTGAAACCCCGTCTCTACTAAAA
>NC_045446.1:8032093-8032554 GCF_002776525.5 Piliocolobus tephrosceles | reverse complement strand
TTCTTTTTTTTTTTTTTTTTTTTGAGGCGGAGTCTCACTCTGTCGCCCGGACTGGAGTGCAGTGGCCGGATCTCAGCTCACTGCAAGCTCCGTCTCCCGGGTTTACGCCATTCTCCTGCCTCAGCCTCCCGAGTAGCTGGGACGACAGGCGCCCGCCACCTCGCCCGGCTAGTTTTTGTATTTTTAGTAGAGACGGGGTTTCACCTTGTTAGCCAGGATGGTCTCGATCTCCTGACCTCGTGATCCGCCCGTCTCGGCCTCCCAAAGTGCTGGGATTACAGGCTTGAGCCACCGCGCCCGGCCGAGAAAGCACTTCTTAAATTATAGGTATGAAGTAAATGTAATTGATCAAATAAGAAAGACCTGGTGAAATTTCTATTACTACCCTAGCATTAAAAGTATTTTTTTTTGGCTAGGCGCGGTGGCTCATGCCTGTAATCCCAGCACTTTGGGAGGCCGAG
>NC_045446.1:7896418-8031693 GCF_002776525.5 Piliocolobus tephrosceles | reverse complement strand
AAAAGTCTTAAAAGCATGTTTGTACCTTAGGAGATTTGAATTTCACATTGTGAGTGTTGTAATAGAATATCCTCTCTATCAGGGTAATAGTATCCATCGTCCCTGTGGAAGCTCAGATTCCTTGACTTAGAAAGATAATGACTTTCACAGAGTCCATTTTACATGTATTGATTTACAGATCTTTTGGACACATTAGCAGTTATGTGATTTTTTTCTAAGCTAGTTTTCTAATTTCTTAGCCAAACCAGTAAGTTGTCACTGTTGTTGTTGGTGCTGGCATGAGGGCGGGTGCACGTCAGAAAATGTTTGGGCTGCGTCTTTTCACTACTTCAGTTCAGGAGGCTTGTGCAGTTTGGACCTGGACTTTTTTTTTTTTTTTTGAGATACAGTCTTGTTCTGTCGCCCAGGCTGGAGTGCAATGGTGCGATCTTGGCTTGCTGCAACCTCCACCTCCCGGGATTCTTGAGCCTCAGCCTCCCAAGTAGCTGGGACTGCAGGCGCGTGCCACCACGCCCAGCACATTTTTGTATTTTTAGTAGAGACAGGATTTCACCATGTTGGCCAGGCTGGTTTCGAACTTCTGACCTCAAGTGATCCGCCGGCCTTGGCCTCCCAAAGTGCTAGGATTACAGATGTGAGCCACTGCACCTGGACTGGCCTGGACTTGAAGGTGTTGATGTAGACGCCAGCGTGCATCTACATGGTGGGTCCTCTGAAATTTGGTGTTGGCCTGGCTCACACCCATGTTGTCACATTCCAGAAATTCCGTGGTAATCTAGCGTAGCTGTGGGAATGATTTGCCAGTGTTGGTCTTCTTCCAGCATAGGTCTTGGGGTGATATTGAGGGCTCTTGAGGAAAGTCAGAGTTTGGAGTTGGACTTAGAACTTCTTTCAGAGAGCCATCGAGCAAGGTGGGCAGTCTCAGGTTGGCGAGCACTGACAGGGTCTTCTTTGTGGACCTAGATGGAGGAATAACCAGCTTCCAAAGGTTTTAGAGACCAAGATATGCACCAGCTCTAGAGTGTTACCCCTTATAGACAGACCTTCACAGGGCGGCTGACTGGACCTGTGTTCCCCGTTACCTCATTAAAAACCAGAGAATGGCTTTGGTCACAGCTCAGGGATCACCACTTAGGCAGACCTGCACCCTACTTCTTGATCTTGGGAAGCGCAGTAGAACAGACAGCTAATCATTGAAACACATCTGGAAAACTTCTAGAAAATAGTTTATCAAAACACTCTAAGGCTGGGTGTGGTGGCTCAAGCCTATCATCCCAGCACTTTGGGAGGCTGAGACGGAAGGATCACTTGATCCCAGGAGTTCGAGACCAGCCTAGACAACATGGCAACCCCGTCTCCATAAAAAATACACAAAATTAGCCAGGTGTGGTGGTGTGCGCCCGTGGTCCCCACTACTCAGGAGGCTGAGGTGGGAAGAGCACTTGAGCTCCAGGGGTCAAGGCTTCAATGAGCCATGATCTCGCCCCTGTACTCTAGCCTGGGCAACAGAGTAAGACTCTGTCTCAAACAAAAATGGTCGAATAGAGAGTGTTCTAAACTGTTACTTTTCTTGTGTTGAGGTAGATGGCGAGGCATAGGTGATAAAATAGTGTTGATAGCAGGTTTAATTTTGTGCAGATCCTTTTAGACTGTAAGGTTTTTTTTGTTTATTTTGTTTTGTTTTGTTTTTTTTGAGATGGAGTTTTGCTCTTGTCACCTAGGCTGGAGTGTAAAGGTGCAGTCTCGGCTCACTGCAACCTCCGCCTCCCAGGTTCAAGCAGTTCTCCTGCCTCAGCCTCCCGAGTAGCTGGGATTACGGGCATGCACCACCATGCCCGGATAATTTTGTATTTTTAGTAGACTCGGGGTTTCACCATGTTGGCCAGGCTGGTCTCGAACTCCTAACCTCAGGTGATTCACCTGCCTCGGCCTCCCAAGGTGCTGGGATTACAGGCGTAAGCAACCATGCCTGGCCAACTGTAAGGTTTTTAAGATACAACAAAGGTTAGAATATTTGAGTTTAGTTCCACTTTCAACAATTTTTCTGAATCTCAAATATGGTTCTTCCTCTTTTCTCCTTGTCAGTAATGATCTGTGTCAACTCTCAAATCAACCTGGGCTCCCTTCATCCTTTCAGCACTTTCAGTACTTTTAATTTTGTAAACATAGTGGTATCCACAGGCCATTTTGGCAAAAACACTTTTTATAACTGTATGCATCTTAGAAATTGCGCTGTGGGTAATTTGCTGTGTATGTTTTTTAGTGACCTGGTATAAATATAGTTAGATGTGAAAGGATGACGCTTAAATTTGTTCCCTGCTGTAACACCTGTTCCCCTCTTTGTAGTCTGTGTAACTCCTCCAAATGACACATCTTTTGGACACATTAGCGGTTATGTGATTTCTTTCTAAACTAGTTTTCCAAACTACCTCTCAAAACCTTATTATGAGTAGGATTTCCCCCAGTTAACATTTTGGGTATGACTGGCATGTTAATTGTCTCTGAGGGATTTTAGACTGGTTATTTTGTTTTTGATTTTGAGATAGGCTCTCACTCTGTTGCCCAAACTGGACTGCAGTAGCATGAACACAGCTCACTCTGCAGCCTCAATCTCCTGGGTTCAAGCGGTCCTCCCGCCTTAGCCTCCCAAGTAGCTGGAACCACAGGTACATGCCAACATGCCCTGCTAACTTTTTGATTTTTTGCAGAGATGAGGTCCCACTGTGCTGCCCAGGCTGTTATCAAACTCCTGGGCTCAAGCAATCCTCCTGCCTCAGCCTCCCGTAGTGTTGGGGTTACGGGCGTAAACCACTGCCCCCGGGCTAGACTGGTTATTGTGCTGAGATATAGGAAGGCATTTTTTCTTTTCAGTTGTTTTCTTTTTCTTTTTCTGTTTTTTTTCTTTTTGAGACAGAGTCTTGCTCTCTTGCCCAGGATGGAGTGCAGTGGCGCAATTTCGGCTCACTGCAACCTCTGTCTCCCGGGTTCAAGTGATTCTCCTGCCTCAGCCGCCCAAGTAGCTGGGATTACAGGTGCATACCACCATGCCCGACTAATTTTTGTCTTTTTAGTACAGACAGGCTTTCACCATGATGGCCAGGCTGGTCTTGAACTCCTGACCTCAAGCCCGCTTCAGCCTCCCGAAGTCCTGGGATTATTGGTGTGAGCCACCACCCGGCCTCTTTTCAGTTGTTTTTCTGAAACATTGTGCGTGTTTGTGTGTGTGTGTGCACTTCTGTATCTGTCTGTGAATTTTCTTTTGTTCCTCTTGGTGAGACAATTTTAGCAGGTTTTTTGTTGTTGTTGTTGTTGTTTGTTTATTGCTGGGGAAAGGTCTGGGTTAAAAAAAAAAGTTTAGAACACACTAAGGCTTGGGGCATCAGTTATCATTTACTGATCCCTCCTCACTAACCTTTTCCTGCCTCTTCTTTACAAACACCAAATGGCTTTGGGGTTTGGGGAGCAGCTTTTCCCTTCGTTCTGTTTTATGGTACCTCTCAAACACATTGCATTGTAATCCCTTCCAACCCCTGCCCCCGTAGTCTTTCCCAGAGTGATGTTTTAAAATGAAAATCAGAACTTATCACACCCCTTCTATAATCTTCCAGTTCATTCATTCAGCAAAAGCTTATAGACCAGCTGGTGTGTGCCACAAGCAAAATCCTTGATCTCATGAAGTCCGCATTCTAGTGGGTGAAGATAAGAGACACCATCCAGTAACTTTCTGTCATACTTAAAAAAGACTCCCTTTTCATGGTTCAGGAGATGCTAAATGATGCAGCCCCTTCCCATGTCTTTGACCTCACCTCTGCGTTCTCCCCTTGCTCCCGAGGTGGGTGACCTCTTTAGGGCTTTAGGGCTTTTGCACTTGCTGTTCCCTCTACCTGTGATACTCTTTCCTTGGATCCTTGGATCACTGAGACTGGCTCCTGGGTGTCATTCATCTCTTCACTGACCTGCCACCTTGGAAGGCTGTCCTCACCTGCCCAACCCCTTCTGGGAGTTTATAAAGCTGCTTCACACCTACTCGCCATTACCGGAAATAATCTTGTTCCTTTATTTAGTTACTTTATAGTTACTCAATAACTATATTTGTCAAATCAGTGACACTGATTTTCCTACTGTGTTTTATAATGTTTATTGAATGACTATCTGTTATGCCCAATTCATCCATTCACCAAATATTTACTGAGTGTTTCTCAGTAAATATTTGCCAAGCACTGATCTAGGCTCTGGAGAAGCAGCAACAGACAGGCTGACAAAATCCATTCTCTCCAAGAGTGTGCATTCTGGAGGGGGTGACAGATGAGAAACAATTACGTCGTTATATCTGTGATAAATGGTCAGATAGCAAGTAGGGTCACAAAGAATAGTGTGGTGGGGAACTGAGTTTTGGGGGAAAGGCTGTCTTGGTCAGGGAGGGCCTCTGGTAAGGTGACAGTTGAGCTGATGCTCGCTACAGTGAAGCTGATGACCCGAGTATTTACTGTGTGCCACAAAACCGCCAGAGGTTTTGTGCTAAGAGCCCTTTTCTCAGAAGGGAAAATTGAGGTCCCGTGAGGTGAAGGCATTTTTTAAAAGACTACACAGTTTAAAAGTAGGCGGGGCTGGGATTTGTCTCATGATTCACGATTGCCGGACACCAGAGCCGTTTCTGTGTTTCAACTTGGTCTCCCAAGCCTTGTCTGGTTCTCATAGCTGACAAATAATATTTAATGCCGTATTCTTTGCCAGCTGGAATTATAGAACGCTGCTCGATTTCCATCATAGACAGCGAGAGGTTGTGTGGCGTAGTGGCTGTGAGTGTGGGTTCTGGAGCCAGTCAGGTCAGATTTTACTATTTGAGTGACTCTGGACAAGTTTTTAACTTGTATAATGCTTCAACTTTTTTCATCTGTAAATGGGCATAATAATTGTCCCTGCTGGGTGTGGTGGCTCACACTTACAACCCCAACAATTTGGGAGGCTGACGTGGAAGGATTGCTTGAGCCCAGGAGTTCGAGACCAGCCTGTGCGACATAGGGAGACCCCGTCTGTACAAAAAATAGAAAAAAAAATTAGCTGGGCTTGGTGGTGCACGCCTGTGGTCCCAGCTACTTGGGAAGCTGAGGCTGGAGGATTGCTTGAGCTCAGGAATTCGAGAATGCAGTAAGCTGTGTTCACACCACTGCACTCCAGTCTGAGCGACAGAGCGAGACCCTGTCTCAAAAAAAAAAAAAAGTCCCTGTCTCACAGGATTATCATCAGAATTAAATAAGGTTAATTTTGTTATTAACACATGTTAATCGTGTATGTAGCAACATAGAAAGCACTTAATATTAGCTATTACTGTTGCTATTTTTCTTGTCGACCTAATTTCTCTGTCTTCCCTGCCCCCCTCAACCAAAACAAAACAAACAAAACAAACATGCTTTCTTTTGAGTATTAGGGTAACACTTAGATTTCCTCAGTGGGACCCTCACAAGGTCTTGGGCTCACCTTAGGCCCAGATTCTGCCAAACCCCGAGCTTATTAGACTACAAAGTCAAAGCAAAGTATTTTGGTTCTCTGAAGCAGTGGCTGGGTCGGGATCCTGTTTCTACATCCTGCCAGCTTATATGAACGGAAGAGATGGTACAGGCCCCGCCTGCAAACCACAGCTTTGTTTTGAGCCAGCTTGACTTGACAGCTTCCCTATTTTACCTGCTGACTTCTTTAGCCCTGGTTTGGCAGCCAGAAGAGCAACCGAACCAGTTTACAGCTTGCCATTTGTCACCAATGAAAACTGAGCAACTCCTAGGAAAATGAGGGTTTAAATGTAGTTGATTTTTTTTTCCTCTTTTTAAGTTCTCCTTTTTGTGTCTCAAACTAGAGAAAAACTACATTCTACTTTTACAGGAGAAACCTGATAATACATGTGTGGTCTCTTCCAAAACACATAGATCTTTGGGTGTATGTTAATTTTCACCTTCAGTAAGCATCAGGACTTTATTTTTCCATTTTGGTCGGAAATCTACAATTATATTTACTTGTGTGTGGTTCTTTAAGAATATATAAAACACAGATTGGCCGGGCGCGGTGGCTCAAGCCTGTAATCCCAGCACTTTGGGAGGCCGAGATGGGCGAATCACGAGGTCAGGAGATCAAGACCATCCTGGCTAACACGGTGAAACCCCGTCTCTACTAAAAAAAATACAAAAAACTAGCTGGGCGTAGTGGTGGGCGCCTGTAGTCCCAGCTACTCAGGAGGCTGAGGCAGGAGAATGGTGTAAACCCGGGAGGCGGAGCTTGCAGTGAGCCGAGATCGCGCCACTGCACTCCAGCCTGGGCGACAGAGCGTGACTCCATCTCAAAAAAAAAAAAAACACACACACACAGATTAACGTTTCCATGAATCTGGATCTTAATGATGAATGGATTCTCATGGTAAACATCAGGGCTTAATGAAGAGTGTAGGCTGATACATGGGGCACAACTGCTTTCTTTAGTTTTTTGTTTGTTTGTTTTTGAGGCAGTCTTACTCTGTCCGCCAGGCTGACATGCAGTGGTGCAATCATAACTCACTGCAGCCTCGAACTCCTGGACTCAAGTGATCCTCCAACCTCAGTCTTCCAAGTACAGGTCCACATCACCACACCCGGCTAATTTTTAAATTATTTGTAGAGACGGGGTTTTGCCATGTTGCCCTGGCCTCAGGTCATCCTTCTACCTCAGCTTCGCAAAGTATTGGGATTACAGATGTGAGCCACTGTGTCTGGCCGCCCTTTTTTTTTAAAAAAAAAAAAAAAAACAACCTCATTTGGGCGGGGTGTGGTGGCTCACGCCTGTAATCCCAGCACTTTGGGAGGCTGAGGCAGGTGGATCACGAGGTTGGGAGATCAAGACCATCCTGGCTAACACGGTGAAACCCCGTCTCTGCTAAAAATATAAAAAAAATTAGCTGGCCCTGGTGGCGGGCTCATGTAGTCCCAGCTACTCGCTACACTGAGGCAGGAGAATGGCATGAACCTGGGAGGCGGAGCTTGCAGTGAGCTGAGATCGTGCCACTGCACTCCAGCCTGGGCGACAGAGCAAGATTCCTTCTCAAATACAAAAACAGACCAAAAAAACCCTTCATTTGTTATGAAGATAGATAAAATGTTTGAGCATCAGGCCGGGCGCTGTGGCTCACGCCTGTAATCCCAGCACTTTGGGAGGCCGAGGTGGGTGGATTACCTGAGGTCAGGAGTTCAAGACCAGCCTGGCCAACATGGTGAAACTCCGTCTCTACTAAAAATACAAAAAAAGTAGCCAGGTGTGTAGCGGGCACCTGTAATCTCAGCTACTTGGGAGACTGAGGCAGGAGAATCGCTCGAACCCCAGAGGCAGAGGTTGTAGTGAGCCAAGATGGTGCCATTGCACTCCAGCCTGGGCAACAAGAGCAAAACTCTGTCTCAAAAAATATAAAATAAAATAAAGCGAGCATCTGTGTTCATAGAAATCATGACCTTCACAGCTTTGAGGAGTGTCAGGGAAACTATGAATATGATGGTGTAATATTTATACTGCAGCAGCTCTCATATTAGCCACCTTTTACGTTGTCTTCACAAGCAGGTTTTTGTTTGGTACTTTAAATCACAGGCGATGGAATGGGCAGTGTAATATGCCTTAAGTCTATCGTTTAATAAAGTTATGTCCTCAGAGTTAAAATATGTAGAAAGTAGTTGACAGCATTCTGTCATCTCTCCCATGCACTGTTTGTGCTGTGGATGAAAATGAATAAGCAACTCTGGAAACCAAGGTCCTCCGGGAACATGAAAACTCTTGTGGCTATTAATGGATTTAACTGTATTTCCTCTCTGCCACCAAGGTGTGCAATAAATTGTTTATGCCCTTGCTGTTAGTGGGGAGAATGGTTCATTAAACGCATGTAATATCATTATCACTTTGTTTATATTACTTGTAGATAGTCCTATCTCTCCTTTTAAAAAAAGTATAAGAAGAATGGCCGTAATTATTAAACACTGGCCATTAATCCCTTTGGTTGACTTTTTCCCTCCATGGAGAAAAAGGAAGGTATCATAATCTCACTGGGGATGCAAGCTTGGGCTGGAAATGGGACGTGGTCTCCTAAATCTAAGATTTGGCAGAAGGGTGGTTTGGTATGCTTTGGACTTGGGCCAAGTGATATATTTACTTAGGCTCCAGGAGGGCCTGGTTCTAAGGCAGCCACACTGACGAATGCCTTGTATCAAGTGTGGAGAGGCTTCATTGTATTTAAATCCACTTAAGAGAACAGTTATGAAAGAATGACTGTTTAGGACTGTGGCTCTGTTTTCTTGTTTGTCATTTAGGTGTTTCTGCCAATTATAATCAATGTGGAGGATAAAAAGCCAGCAAATTGCTGTAGTCTCTTTAAAACCATGTGCCAGAAATGCTTTGACATTAAAGTTTGATTTCTCACTTGGCTTTACCCCACCATGTGGGTTTGGATAAGTCTTTTTAACTCTTCCTGCACATACCTCTACTGTTTCCTCATTTAGTCGAAAGATACTGAGCATATATTACGGGCCAGTCACTGCTTGGATACTGAGGAGAGAGCAGTAAACAAAACAGACAGAAATTCCAGCTCTTGCGGAGCTTACCTTCTGGGGACAGGGTGGGCAGCAGGCAGTAATGAGTGAGTGAGCAAATATTAGGGTGTGTTGAATAGGAAGAATAAAGCTGGATGGGGATAACTGGGCAGAGGGAGGAGGTCACGGTTTTAAACAAGGTGGTCTGGAAAGACCTCAGAAGGCAAGACAGCCACATGGAACACACATTTAGGCAAACTGGGTGAATTTTATGGATGAGGCCTCCCAGTAGAGGGAACAAGAAGTCCTGGCAGGTTCCAGAGCATCCAGGAGGCCAGTTTGGCTGGAGCCAGGTAAATTAAAGAGAGAGAATGGATAAAGTCAGAAAGGTAAAAGGGGTGATCTCACAGGCCATTGCAGGACTCTGGCTTTGACCTTGAGTGAGATGGGAAGTCACTGGGGCTTTTGAGCCAGCGAAGAGGCATGTTGATCACTTCCACCCTGAAAGAACCCCTGACCACTGTGTGTGGAAGCAGGGAGTCCGGTCAGGGGGCTGCTGTGATGATCTAGGTGGGAGCTGATGCTGACTTGGACTAGGGCGGTGGAGGTGGAGATGAAAAAGTGATGGGAGTCTGGGCATATTGTCAAGCCTGAAGGATTTGCCTATGGATTGGATTTGACGTGTGACAGAACAAAAGGATTCAAGGATGACACCAATATTTCATTTAACTTCTTTGTGTCAGTTTTCTGTTTGTTTTCTTTAAAAATAATTATTGTCATCTCTTTATCTTAGTGACTTTCTCTGAGAACGAGATCTGTGTAACAGAGCTCTTGAGGGGTTTTGTTTCCACTTCTGCCATTTGTAATTAATTGGAAATAAAATTTCTTGGAAATGTACTGGGTGATAGAATAACCCACAGGTTGGCACCTGATTGTTTTAAAAACCTGGATGAGTTCTTCTTATGCTTTAGGCCACAGTGATGCTGTGGGAATGGCTGAGTCTCAGTATCCCCGAATTGCTCTGCTGTTTTGTTTTCTGTCTGGTGTCCCCTCTGCAATCCTTATTTATTTGATGGTTTCCAAAGAGGGAGATTGCAGAAGCCATTAATAACTGTAGCCCCATAGCCTTTGTCACTGGCCCAGTGAAATAGAAGAGTCCAAAACATCATGTTTTTTTCTTTTTTAATATTTTTTTCTTTTCTAATGTAACTAAGAGTTTTTTCTTTTTTAAATGACTGGTTTGCTGTATCAGACAGCCTGTCTGCACTTCCTAGGAGCTGCTCTGTAAGGAGGAATCCTGCTGCAGAATGATCTAATTTGTGTAATCTTGAAGGTGGAGCTATTTTTGAAAGAGAACAGAAAAATAATGGAGCCTTTTGCTCAAGATTGCCAAACTGGATCTTACTGTTTTATAAAGGCAAAGGACTCAGAGTTTGCAGTTTGAACTCCTATTTCCCTCTCGTTCTACTCATTATGTCTAGATCGAATTTATGGTAGATATACTTAGATAATTACTCTTGAAAATGACAGGTGGGTTTTCATTTGTTTCTTTCGCTCATTCTTTTACATTTTAGATAAGTGTATTATTCAACTTGTAAATCACAAGTTGATGAGGTGAGTAGTGTAAAAGAACAGTTACCAAGTTTAGGAATTAGAATTCTCTTTACAGTTCTCAACCCTGTTATACCTTATGACTCCCTTTAATATCCTGAAATAAAATTCCCAGATAAAATCTGCTGACCTGTCTACAAAGTCTTAACTGTAATATGAAAGAAAAATAAAAGGAACATTATGGTAATAAAACATTATGGCAATAAAATAGGTATTTCTGTGTAAATTCTCAGAAGACAAATGTAAATGCTCACAGCACATTGGAAGCCGGAGCCATCAGGTGCTTGCAGGTACACGTGGCTTTATCTGTGTGAATATGACACCTGTAAATAGAGGCCAGTACAGGTGTATTGTGTTGGTGACTCAGATACGTAGCAATGCCATTGGCGATATGATTTTCTAAAATGGTGAATAAATCTGCATAAAGTTCTACACAAAACAAAGTATAATCTTTCCCTTATTTACATGGTAGTTACATTCCTGGAAAATTTAGTGTATATTTAGTGGTGAAAAAATGCTTATGATTTCTTTGTAAGATCTCTTTAGGTCTAGGCTGAGATAGTTATAAACTGCTTTTTACTTCGATTCTGTGTCTGGCAGGGCCAAAGGCCGATTTGTTATGAACCTGATGAAGCTTAAGTGTTAGGGCCCTGTACATGCACAGGCTACTTCCAGGGCCCTATACCTAATTAAAAAAACAAAAGCGGCCGGGCGCGGTGGCTCAAGCCTGTAATCCTAGCACTTTGGGAGGCCGAGACGGGCGGATCACAAGGTCAGGAGATCGAGACCACCCTGGCTAATACGGTGAAACACCCATCTCTACTAAAGAATACAAAAAACTAGCCGGGCGATGAGGCGGGTGCCTGTAGTCCCAGCTACTTGGGAGGCGGAGGCAGGAGAATGGCGTAAACCTGGGAGGCGGAGCTTGCAGTGAGCTGAGATCCGGCCACCGCACTCCAGCCTGGGCGACAGAGCCAGACTCCGTCTCAAAAAAAAAGAAAAACAAAAGCAAAAACACCTTTTTTCTTTTCCCTCACTCTGTCTCACTCTGTCTGCCAGGCTGGAGTGTAGTGGTACGATCTCAACTCATGGCAACTTCCGCCTCCCAGGCTCAAGTGATTCTCATGCCTCAGCCTCCTGAGTAGCTGGGATTACAGGCACACACCACCACGCCTGGCCAGTGTTTTCATTTTTTTTGTAGAAACGGGGTTTCACCAAGTTGGCCAGGCTGATCTCCAATTACAGGCACACACCACCACGCCTGGCCAGTGTTTTCATTTTTTTTGTAGAAACGGGGTTTCACCAAGTTGGCCAGGCTGATCTCCAACTCCTGACTTCAAGTGATCCACCCACCTCTGCCCCCACAGTGCTGGGATTACAGGCATGGGGCCAGGCCAAAACACCTTTTGAGCACATGTTTTCAGGGCCTTCTGAGGCTGTGTCATGGAAATAACATGGGACATGTTTGAAATGTCATGTACACTCAGAAAAGGACATATATAATAAACATAACTTGATAAATTTTCATAAACTGGACATATATAACCAGCACTCACGTCAAGAAACAACATTACCAATTCCCCAGAGCATTACTATGTCCCCTTCTAATACCACGCCTCCCACTCCGCCAACGATAACTCGTTTCCTAATTTCCAACAGCATGCATTAGTTTTGCCTGCTTTTGTACTTTACACAGTGGATGAAGTACAAAAGAACACTTGTTTTTTTGTTTGTTTGTTTTTGAGACAGAGTCTTGCTCTGTCTCTCAGGCTGGAGTGCAGTGGCATGATCTTGGCTCACTGCAACCTCTGTCTCCCAGGTTCAAGTGGTTCTCCTGACTCAGCATTCCCGTGTAGCTGGGATTACAGGCATGCACCACCATGCCCCGCTAATTTTTTGTATTTTTAATAGCGGAAGGGTTTCGCCATGTTGGCCAGGCTGGTCTTGAATGCTTGACCTCAGGTGATCCACCTGCCTTGGCCTCCCACAGTGCTGGGATTACAAGCGTGAGGCACCGCGCTCAGCTAGGAACTTCTGCTCAACATTATGTGATGCATCCACCTTGTTGCATGGAGTTTTAGTGAATGTAATCTTATTGCTATGTAGTACTATATTCCATGGTGTGAGTATATTGCAGTTTGTGTAACCAGTCTGCTGTTGATGGCCATATTGGAGATTTCCAGTTTGGGGTATGCTGAATAGTGCTACTGTGGGCATTCTTGCACATGTCTGTTGGTAGACCAGAGCACTCTTTTCTCCGGAGTATATACCTGGGACTCAAATTGCCAGGTTGTTGGTTATATGGGCAGTATATTCAGCTGAGCAATATATGAAAGTTGCTGTTGCTGTACTTCTCCACCAACAATTGTTTTTTTTGCCTTTTTCAAGGCAAAGAATCGGGCCGGAGTAAAATGGTTTCTCCTATGGCTTTAATTTGCATTTCCCCAATGATGTTGAGCACCTTTTCATGTATTTGTTGGCCATGTGGGTATCCTCTTTTATGAATTGTCTGTTCAGCTCGATTGCGCATTTATCTATTTTGGTTGTCTCTCTCTTTGTTATTTACCTTTAGGAGTTCTTTGTCTCAAAAATATCTTCTCATACTCTCTGGGTTCTTTTTTTACTCTTTATTTATTTATTTTTATGACATGATATCATCAAGCAACCTTTTTACTCTTTTAATGGTGTCTTTTGATGAACAGAAATTCTTAATCTTATAATTCAATTTATCAATTTTTTCCTTTAATACTTTTTATTTTCTGTTTAAGAAATCTTTGCCTACTCTAGGATCATGAAGATGTCCTCTAATGTTTTCTTCTGAAACTTTTATTGTTTGCCTTCCACATTGAGGGTTCCAGTCCATCTGAAATTGATATTGTATGTGTTGTGAGGTATGGGTTAAGGCACATTTCCCCTGATACGGATACTCAACTCTGTACCATTTATTTACAAGGTCATCCTTTCCCCACTGCACCTTATTGTCACTTTGATCATAAGTCCCGTGACATTTTACATGTGGTTCTAATTTTAGGCTTTCTATTCTGTACCATTGGTCAGTCTGTCCATCCTTGCATCAATGCCGCCCTGTCTCAGTGACTGTATCTTTATAATAGGCCTGTTACGTTAGTGTGTCTTCCCGTTTTGTGCTTTTTCTTTTTCTTTTTTTCTTTTTTTTTTTTGAGACGGAGTCTTGCTCTGTCACCCAGGCTGGAGTGAAGTGGCCGGATCTCAGCTCACTGCAAGCTCCGCCTCCCGGGTTTACACCATTCTCCTGCCTCAGCCTCCCGAGTAGCTGGGACTATAGGCGCCCGCCACCTCGCCCGGCTAGATTTTTGTATTTTTTAGTAGAGACGGGGTTTCACCGTGTTAGCCAGGATGGTCTCGATCTCCTGACCTCGTGATCCGCCCGTCTCGGCCTCCCAACGTGCTGGGATTACAGGCTTGAGCCACCGCGACCGGCCTTTGTGCTTTTTCATAATTGCCTTAAGGTAGTGTTTGCCTTTTGCATTTCCTTAGAAATTTTAGAATCAGCTTTTCAGTTTCCTTAAAAACTTCTCTTGGGGGAGAAATTTTATTCAGGATTACATTGATCTGTGGATTGATTTGCAGAGAATTGAAATCTTTAAAATTGAATCTTTTGATTCATAGACGTATGTCCCTTTATTTAGGTCATGGTTTTGCATATTTTAGCATAGAAGTATTCTGCACCTTTCTTTAGATGTATTCCTATATATTTGGTATTTTTAAACCTTAAAGCTAATTTTGTAATTGTAATTTTGTATGCTTTTTCTTACAGAGGATTCTTTTATAAGCTGTAGGCCCTACAGAACCTTGTTCTGTCCCTGGGCGGAATGTTTTCACTTACATGAATGTTGAAAATCATGTGGGAAGCTAGTCATTTCTTAATTGTGCAGGACTTGAAGGTTCCCACAACTGTGGGTTGTAGGATGTTTGGCATTCTTATTTTTCCCACCACTGAATGTCAGTGAATTCTCAATCACTGTGACAACCCCAGAGGCATTACCACCACGATCATTCTTTTGAGACTCAATTGTTAAAGACATTTTGCTCTTATTATGACAGTTGTTTTTTTTTTTGAGACGGAATCTCCCTTTGTCGCCTAGGCTGGAGTGCAGTGGCACGATCTCGGCTCACTGCAAGCTCCGCCTCCCGGGTTCACACCATTCTCCTGCCTCAGGCTCCGAGTAGCTGGGACTACAGGCGCGCACCACCACGCCCGGCTAATTTTTGTATTTTTAGTAGAGATGGGGTTTCACCGTGTTAGCCAGGATGGTCTCGATCTCCTGACCTCGTGATCCGCCCACCTCGGCCTCCCAAAGTGCTGGGATTACAGGCGTGAGCCACCGCACCCGGCTATGACAGTTGTTATAGTCCGTAAACGTAAGCATGCTTGAATGCCCAAGTGCGTGTGATTTTTTTTTGCTTGTTTGTTTTAGGAAGAGACCTAAAATAAGTCAACAGTTTCAAGTGTTGCCATTTATTAATACAGCCTAGACTTTAAAAATTAGCAGATGGTTAATCTTCACAGACTTCTGTTTTCAAGCTTCCTGGTAGAGTGTATTGAATACTGGACTTGGAACCAGAAGAATTAAATCCTTCTTTTAACAATTAGAAACTCTGATTTGGGGTCCATGACCTTTTGAGCTTCAGTCTTCTCCTCGAAATAGAAATAAATAAAAATAACTATCTAACTGACTACCCAGAGTTCCTGGGATGAACAGACGAGACGACTTATAAATGCTTTGTATCTCCGAGCACTATAGAAATGCCATTGGTGGCTGGGCGCAGTGGCTCACGCCTGTAATCCTAGCACTTTGGGACGCCAAGGTGGGCGGATCACAAGGTCAGGAGATTGAGACCATTCTGGCTAACATGGTAAAACCCTGTCTCTACTAAAAATACAAAAAGTTAGCCAGGCGTGGTGGTGCGCGCCTGTAGTCCCAGCTACTCGGGAGGCTGAGGCAGGAGAATGGTGTGAACCCGGGAGGCGGAGCTTGCAGTGAGCCGACATCGCGCCACTGCACTCCAGCCTGGGCAAAAGAGCGAGATTCTGTCTCCAAAAAAAAAAAAAAAAAAAAAAGAAATGCCATTGGTATAAATTCATGTATTTGTTAACTCTTCTTTGCTGGGACTGTGGGCATAATTACCAAGAGGAAACCTTCTAAATAGTTTGGATCCACCCAGTTTGGGGTTCTTTGAGCATGGACGCTTTAGCCATAACTTACAGAAAGTGGCTTTTCTTTTCTTTTTTTCCTCCTCTCCTCTTGTCTCCTCTTCTTTCCTTTTTTTTTTTTTTTTTGAGATAGGGTCTTGCTCTGTTGCCCATGCTGGAGTGCAGTGGCATGATCTTAGCTCACTGCAGCCTGAACCTCCCAGACCCAAGCAGTCCTCCCATTTTGGCCTCGGAAGTAGCTGGGACTACAGGCCTATGCCACCACACCCAGCTAATTTTGTTTTTTTTTTTTGTAGAGACAAGGTCCCACTGTTGCCTAGGCTGGTGAACTCCTGGACTCAAGCGATCTTCCTACTTCAGCCTCCCAAAGTACTGGGATTACAGGCATCAGCCACTGTGCCTGGCCTAAAAGTAGCATCTGTTTTCTAAAATTGTGTGTATATAGGAAGGCAACAAGAGCGCTGGTCTGTTGGGATTCCTATGTCTTAATTCTGGTTTCGTAAATGAAAGTAGGCAAACCACTCACTTTCCAGTCCCTTCGTTGTCTTACTGCTTAGAAATGCTCTGAGGAGAAAGAATTACTAAACAGTTTGATGTTCCTCAGTGAAAGGTACCAGATGAATATAGGTGATACATTATTATAATTAAATTTTCTTTCATATAAATTCACAATAACCCTGACTTTCCAGCCAATGCATTGAGAAATCCTTGGCCTGTTAGTGGATAAAAAGATAATGAGAACTTGGATTGTAAGTTGTGAAGGAGAAGGATACAGTTTTTACAATTTTAATATGGAATTTCAGTATGATTTCTCTACCCCAGTAAATCTTAGTCTCTTTAATTAGCATTATATTTAGCATGCAGATTCTTATGAAAGGCAAATGCTCCTTTTAATTGTGTTTTTGTTTCATTTGAAGTTTCAGCATTTGATTGCTTTCCTCCCTGGTTTGTTTTATTTATTTATTTTTTGAGACGGAGTCACTCTGTCGCCTAGGCTGGAGTGCAGTGGTGGATCTCAGATCACTGCAACCTCTGCCTCTTGAGTTCAAGTGATTCTCAGGCCTCAGCCTCCCAAGTCTCTAGGATTATAGATGTGTGCCACCACACCAAGCTAATTTTTGTATTTTTAGTAGAGAGGGGATTTCACCATGTTGTCCAGGCTGGTCTTAAACTCCTGAGTGTAAGCAATCCACCCATCTCAGCCTCCCAAAGTGCTAGGATTACAGGTGTGAGCCACCACGCCCAGCCTGGTTTTATTTTTTGGTAGTCCAAATTCCCCGGTAGGTTTTTTTCTCGTTGTTTTGAGACAGAGACTTACTCTGTTGCCCAGTCCGGAGTACAATGATGTGATCTCCGCTCACTGCAAACTCAACCTCCCGGGTTCAAGTGATTCTCCTGCCTCAGCCTCCCAAGTAGCAGGGGTTACAGGCACACGCTACCACGCCTGGCTAATTTTTGTATTTTTAGTAGAGATGGAGTTTCACCATGTTGGCCAGGCTGGTCTCAAACTCCTGACTTCAAATGATCCACCGGCCTCGGCCTCCCGAAGTGCTGGGATTACAGGCGTGAGCCACCACACCCGGCCTCATTATTGCTTTTATTTTTAATCACAGTTATACATATATTTTAGACAGTCAAGTAGTTCTACAAGACTTATTTAGAAAACAATCTTTAGGTATTAACTGGTGAGTTCCAGCTGTTGAAGACTGTTTGGCTTTTCCATCAGCACCCTCATTTTCCCAATAAGTTTGTAATTTCTTTTTTTTCTTTTAATTTTTGAGACAGAGTCTCACTCTGTTGCCTAGGCTATGGAATGCAGTGGTGTGATCTCAGTTCACTGCAACCTCTACCTCCCGGGTTCAAGGAATTCTTCTGCCTCAGCCTTCCAAGTAACTGGGATTACAGGCATGCTCCACCATGCTCAGCTAATTTTTTTTATTTTTAGTAGAGACGGGATTTCGCCATGTTGCCCAGTCTGGTCTTAGACTCCTGACCTCAAGGAGCCACCATGCCTGGTTTTCTTTTTTTCTTTTCTTTTTTCTTTTTTTTTTTTTTTGAGATAAAGTGTTTTGCTGTGTCACCAAGGCTGGAGTGCAGTGATGCAATCATGGCTCACTGCAGCCTTAACTTCCCAAGCTCAAGTGATCCACCCGCCTCAGCCTCCCTAAGTGCTGGGATTAGAGGTGTGAGCCACTGCACCCAGCGCGCAGTTCTTTCTTTTTTGTTTCCAAGTATTTCATTGAAACGTGATATAATTTGCATATCCATTCTCCTGTTGATGGATATATAGGTTCTTTTTTTTTTTTTTTGGAGACGGAGTCTGACTCTGTCGCCCAGTCTGGAGTGCAGTGGCCGGATCTCAGCTCACTGCAAGCTCCACCTCCCCGGTTTACACCATTCTCCTGCCTCAGCCTCCCGAGTAGCTGGGACTACAGACGCCTGCCACCTCGCCCGGCTAGTTTTTTGTATTTTTTAGTAGAGACGGGGTTTCACCATGTTAGCCAGGATGGTCTCGATCTCCTGACCTCATGATCCGCCTGTCTCGGCCTCCCAAAGTGCTAGGATTACAGGCTTGAGCCACCGCGCCCGGCCTGATATATAGGTTCTTTACAGCTTTTGGCTGTAAAGTTGCTATGAACTTTTTTTGTTTTTTTGAGACAGGAGTTTCACTCTTGTTGCCCAGGCTGGAGTGCAGTGGCGTGATCTGGGTTCACTGCAACCTCTGCCTCCCGGGTTCAAGCCATTCTCCTGCCTCAGCCTCCCTACTAGCTGGGATTACAGGCATGCGCCACCATGCCTGGCTAATTTTTTGTATTTTTAGTAGAGACAGGGTTTCTCCATGTTGGTCAGGCTGGTCTCGAACACCCGCCTTGGCCTCCCAAAGTGCTGGGAATACAGGCCTGAGCCACTGCGCCCGGCCGCTATGAACAGTCTTATACAAGTGTTTTTACAGACATACATTTTCATTTCTCTCTCTCTCTTTTTTTTTTTTTTTTAAATGTAGAGACAGTCTCGCTTTGTTGCCCATGCCGGTTTTGAACCCCTGGCTTCAGGCAATCCTCTTGTCTCACACTCCCAAAGTGCTGGGATTACAGGCATGAGCCACCACACCCAGCCCCATTTTCATTTCTTTGAGGGTACATATGTTGGAGTGGAATGGTGTGTCTTAGAGTAGGTGTATGTTTAACTTTGTAAGAAACTGCCAATTTTTCAAAGCGATTATATCAGTTTACATTCCCACTAACTGAGGCAGGCAGATGGTGAAGTGGCCCCCATGATCCCTGTCTCCTGGTATTTATGGCCCAGTAGTCCTGTGCCCTTGGGTGCAGGTGGGACCTATGATTGACTCCTCACTAATAGAATATGGCAGAGGTGACAGGACGTGTGTGATCATGCATGCCTGATTATTCCAAGTCAGACTGTAATGCTTATCTTGTGAGGAGACTCTCTTCCTTGCTGGCTTTGGTGCTGTGTTGTGAGCTGCCCATGGAGAGGACCCTGTGGCAGGGAGCTCAGGGCAGCTTCAGCCCACAGCCAGCAAGAGACTGTGACCCTCAGTCCAGCAGCCCACAAGGAACTGAGTGTTGCCAACAACCACATGTGCTCGGAAACAGATCCTGTCCCACTCAGTTCTCAGATGAGACCATAGTCTCAGCCAACACCTTGATGGCACCTTATAGAGGACCCAGCTAAGCTGTGCCTGGGCTTTTGACTTACAGAACCTGTGAGATAATAAAAATGCATTAGTTGAAGCTGCTGCTAAGCTTTTGCTAGTATTGTTATGCTACAGTAGATAACTAATACTAGCAATGTAGTTCCTGTTGCCCTATATCTCCACTGACATTTAGTGCCTGTCTTTTACATTTTAGCCATGTTAGTGGGCATGAAATGGAAACTCTGAGGCTTTAATTTGCATTTCCCTGGTGACATTGATTACCTGCTAATTGGACATTTGGATACCTTCTTTTGCAAAGCATTTGTTCAAGTCTTTTTCCTGTTTTAAAAATTGGTAGGCCGGGCATGGTGGTTCACACCTGTAATCCCAGCACTTTGGGAGGCCAAGGTGGGCAGATCGCCTGAGCTCAGCAGTTGAAGACCACACTGGCAACATGGTGAAACTTCGTCGCTACTAAGATATAAAAAATTAGTCGGGCATGGTGGTGGGCACCTGTAGTCCCAGCTACTCAGGAGGCTAAGGCACGAGAATTGCTTGAGCTAAGGAGATGGAAGTTTCAGTGAGCCCAGATCATGCTACAGCACTCCAGCTTGGGCTACAGAGTGAGATTCCGTCTCAATAATAATGATAATAATAATTGGTATTTTAAAAATAATTTATTTGTAGAAGTTCTTTATATATGACAGGTTAAGTTCTTTATCAGATATATGTGTGTGTGTCTGCACGAATGTGTGTTGTATGTTTGTGTGTGTATCTGATAGAGTTTTCTTCTAGTCTGTGATGGCGAGGAACTTGCACATTCCTCTTACCTCATGCAGATTTCCAAACTGTTCACATTTTACTGCATATACTCTATAGTGCTGTTTCTCTCTCTAAATCAGTTTTTTTCTGGGTCATTTGAGACCATGTTATGCACATGCTATCCTAACACCCTTAAATATTTCAGTGTTTATTTTCCCCCAGTTAAGGGCACTCCCAAATAACCACTACGTACTCCTTTAAGTCAGGCAATTTGCAGTGATAAAACCCTATTGTCCAATCCATTGACCCCATTCACATTTTGCTGCCCCAACTATGTCTCATTTCTTTTTCGTTCCAGGATCCCAGGGAGGAGTGTGCATTGCATCTAGCTGTCCGTGTCTCTTCACACCCTCCAGTCTGGGATCATCCCTTTGTCATCCTGGTCATTCTTGCCCCCAACCGTTAGATGCTCTGTAGGATGATTGGCAAGGTGCATCTTGTAGTATTTCTTTATGACCAAATTCAGGTCATGATTTTTTGACAAAAGTATCACAAAAATGATGCTGTAATAGTCTCAGCACATCACATCAAGGGGCACATTCTGTTAACCAGCCCTGTTCCTGCTGTTGTTGGCCCTCATCACTTGCTCGTGTTGGTGTCTGCCAGGTATCTCTGTTTTTCTTACTATAATGCCATTGTTTTTCTTTTCTTTTCTTTCCTTTTCCTTTTCTTTTTTCCCTTTTCCCTTCCCTTTTCAATGGAGTCTCACTCTGTAGCCCAAGCTGGAGTGCAGTGGCACAATCTTGGCTCACTGCAGCCTCCGCCTCCAAGGCTCAAACAGTTCTGTCTCAGTCTCCCAAGTAGCTGGTAATACAGGCGCACGCCACCACACCTGGCTAATTTTTTTTTTTTTTTAACTTTTATTTTATTATTTTTATGAGATGGAGTGTTGCTCTGTCGCCCAGGCATCAGTGCAGTGGCACGATCTCCAGTCACTGCAAGCTCTGCCTCCCAGGTTCACGCCATTCTCCTGCCTCAGCCTTCCGAGTAGTTGGGACTACAGGCACCCGCCAGCACGCCTGGCTTATTTTTTTGTATTTTTTAGTGGAGATGGAGTTTCACCGTGTTCGCCAGGATGGTCTCTATCTCCTGACCTTGTGATCCACCCTCCTTGGCCTCCCAAAGTTCTGGGATTACAGGCGTGAGCCACCGTGCCCAGCCTATCACTTTCTATACATTTATCTCTTTTTTTGCGGGGGATTGGGTTTGAGGGCAGGGTCTGGCTCTGTTGCCTAGGCTGGAGTACAGTGGCTCAATATCAGCTTACTGCAACCTCTGCCTCCTGGGCTCAAGTCATCCTCCCACCTCAGCCTCCTGAGTAGCTGGGACCACAGACATGTGCCACCACACCCAGCTAATTTTTGTAGAGTTGGGATTTTGTCATGTTATTCAGGCTGGTCTTGAACTCCTGAGCTCAAGTGGTCTACCCACCTTGGACTCCCAAAATGCTGGGATTATAGGCATGAGCCACCATGCCTGACCTATATCTATTTTTTTTTTTTTTTTTTTGAGATGGAGTTTCGCTCTTGTTGCCCAGGTCCTGGAGTGCAATGACGCAATCTTGGTTCACCGCAACCTTGGCTCACTGCAACCTCCGCCTCCTGGGTTCAAGCAATTCTCCTGCCTCAGCCCCCTGAGCAGCTGGGATTACGGGCATCCACCACCACACCTGGCTAATTTTGTAGTTTTAGTAGAATTGGGGTCTCGCCATGTTGGTCAGGCTGGTCTCGAACTCCTGACCTCAGGTGATCCACCCACCTCAGCCTCCCAGAGTGCTGGGATTACAGGCGTGGGCAACCACGCCTGTCTTTTTCTTTGTGTATCTTAAAAACCATGTATTCAGACTGATCTCTTAAGTTCCAGTGTAACATTTTAAGATTCTCTCCAGCCTAAGCCCTTTACATGTTTATAAGTACCTCTTCCAAGAGTGAGAAACCTGGCTTTTGTGATCCTCAATATATTTACTTATTTGCTCCTTGTAACTGGTCTTCCAACTACCCTGACCTTGTCTTCTGTCTGCCACATCTGTACGTTGCCCTCACACCCCCGTCCCAGCACCCTGTGTCCTTGAGCACTAGTAGGTGGAAGCAGGAAAACAGACATGTGTAAACTTCATAACAGTGACTCATAAGACAGTAGAGGTGGAAAGCAAGAAGCCGATTTACTCTTCAAAATCATTAGTATTTGTTCCATTATCTACTGTTGTGTAAAAAAGTCTCTCCAAAAGTTATCACTTAAAATAAGGGCAGAACTATTTTGCATACAAACTGCACTTTGGGCAGAGCTCAGCAATCATACTCAGTTCTCTCTGCAGCACTCAAGTGAGGTGGGCTGGTTCAAAGTCGGAGCGTCTGGGGGTGGAGGCTAGAATCTTGTGCAGGCTCCCTCACCCAAGTGATGTCTGGCGGCTGATGCCAGCTCTTAGCTGGGACCTCCGTGAGAACTGTGGCTGGAACACCTGTAGTGGCCTTTCCACATGGCTGCTTGGCTTCCTCACAGTACGGTGGCTGGGTTCCAAGGGCAGGCATCACACAAGCAAGAGCGAGCCAGTGGAAGCCTCAGTGCCTGGCCGGCTCCAGCCTGGAGAGTCACACGGCCTCATTTCTACTGCATTCTGCTGGTCAGAAGGAAGTCACCAAAGCCAGCCGTATTCAGGGGGAGGGTAATTTGTTTCCACTTTTTCATGAGAGGACTGTCAAAGAATTTATAGATATGTTTTAAGACTGGCACAGAATTTTAAAATACACTATTTTCTGGAAGAATGGAAGATTCATTTGTACAGTTGCATTTGTTCAGTATTTTTAATTCATTTTGTTTAAAAGTTTTAAACACATCTACATAGGTATGCTTGCCCCATTTCCCTTTCTCTTCACTTTCTCTTTTTGCAGAACCCTACTGCCAGCTAACTCATGTATGCATCCGTTCATGCTTTTCTTCATTCTTGTGTGATATAGAAATGTATATACACATACATACAGTGGGTTGGGAATATTGTTTTTAAAAAATAGAATCACAAACTAATTTTTGCATCTTGTTTTTCTGAACACCTTGGAGAAATCCCTGTAAATCAAGAGGTTTCATTCTAATTTGTTCTTTCTAGATGCTGCACATATTCTGTTTTCTGATTTGGTTATTTGATCATGAGGGGATAGGATACTCGACTCAGGGAACAGGAATAGAGAGAGACAGGCTTCACAGAAAGGGTAGTCAGGAATGAGAAAGAAGAGGAGTACTTGGTATTCCTGGCGTCTTCAACCTGATGTGTCATCGAAGCGGGTGGGAAGTTGGGAAAATGGCAGTGGGGAGGTGTGTTGGTTGGTTTCAGTGGGGAAATGAGTATTTTTTTATATGCACTAAAATTACCTACCAGACAGTTGAATACATAGGAGCAGGGCATGAGTCTAAGGATAGGACTGGAGTTGATAGACAAAGCTGTAAATGGAGACGGTTACTGGGGGGAGAGCTGTGTCTCGCTTAGCATCACTTGCTGTTAGTGGTGGGCCCAGACGGCAACTGAAATATTTTCATTCCAGACCAGGGTCCAGTGTATTTATACTTGATGCATTAAATTCTGATCTTTAAAAAGCTGTCAGTTTTTTAGAAGAAGAGTTTTTATTTTCATTTTATATGGTGTGGGCTGAAGAAATCTTTTGCTAAATATAACAATGTGAGTTTGCTAGTCTTTCTGAGGCATTGAAGACATTTAAAATTTGAAACCAGAGCTACCTGGTGGGAACATCCTTGATCTCTTCTCCAAATCAAACCAACCTAGGCCATGTGTAGTAATTAGTTCAGTTGAATGGCTGAAGAAGGATTTATTTGCCCCTTTTATGTTACAGAGGAGATCTACAGTACAGCTAGAAAACGAATGCAGAATGGACGGGACAGACACGTGATTTTGACCCTGATAACCACTCTGCTTCCATCGGGTTTACTGTTATTATTATTATTTATTATTTATTTTTTATTTTGAGACAGGTCTCACTCTCTCACCCAGTGCAGTGGTGCAATCTCGGCTCACTGCAACCTCCGCCTCCCAGGTTCAAGTGATTCTCCTGCCTCAGCCTCCCAAGTAGCTGGGACTACAGGCACGTACCACCATGCCAGGCTAATTTTTCTTTTTTTGAAACAGAGTCTTGCTCTGTCGCCCAGGCTGGAGTGCAGTGGCCGGATCTCAGCTCACTGCTGCAAGCTCCGCCTCCCGGGTTCCCACCATTCTCCTGCCTCAGCCTCCCGAGTAGCTGGGACTACAGGCGCTCACCACCTTGCCCAGCTAGTTTTTTGTATTGTTAGTAGAGACGGGGGGGGGTTTCACCGTGTTAGCCAGGATGGTCTCGATCTCCTGACCTCGTGATCCGCCCGTCTCAGCCTCCCAAAGTGCTGGGATTACAGGCTTGAGCCACCGCGCCCAGCCTAATTTTTCTATTTTTAGTAGAGAAGAGGTTTCACCATATTGACCAGGCTGGTCTGGAACTCCTGACCTCAAGTGATCTGTCTACCTTGGCCTCCTAAAATGCTGGGATTATAGGCCTGAGCCACTGTGCCCAGCCAAGTTTACTATTATTATTATTAAAAATACTGGTGGCCTTGAAATCAGTGAAAATAATAATGTCATCTTTTTAGGAATAAGACTATTGCTCTCTTCATGCCCACCGGCTGTAGGAAAATTGAGGGAAATGGTTATTTTCTCCTTGTAGGTTGGATTACTGAAGCTCAGAGTGAGATGACCTGTGAGTTTTATTTATTTTTATTTATTTTATTTATTTTTGAGACAGAATCTCACTCTGTGTCCCACGCTGGAGTGCAATGGCACCATCTAGTCTCACTGCAACCTCCACCTCCCAGGTTCAAGCCATTCTCCTGCCCCAGCTCCCGGAGTAGCTGGGATTAAAGGCGTGTGCCACCACACTGAGCTAATTTTTGTATTTTTAGTAGAGAATGGGTTTTACCATGTTGGCCAGGTCTGGAACTCCTGACATCAAGTGATCCATCTACCTTGGCCTCTGAAAGTGCTGAGATTATAGGCATGAGCCACCAAGCTTGGCCAACTGTGAGTTTTATATAAATGGTGAAGTTGAAATGAAAAAAGTCCTTAAGATTTAATTTTGATTAGGGGAAGTGAGTGAAAGGTGTTCCTCTTGTTGGTTTTCCCTGTGGTCTGTTTGGTTTGGTCTTTTTCAGATAAGTTCAGCAGAACCGTGGGATGTCAATTATATGTAAAGTACGTGGAGAAAGCTGCAAGGATGTGTGTGACTCAGGCCTGTCCTTAGAGAGCTCCCCATTTTGGTATATACAGCTCACTGCAAGACAGAGCAGATGAAATAAGTAACAATTAGAGTTACATGTGAGGTAATTTAAGAGAAAAGGGCATTAGTTCCTTTAGAATCTGGCATTTGACCTGGAATTTTTGTTTTCAATTTTCTGTTTCGATTTTTTTTTTTTTTGAGGCGGAATCTGGGGCTGGAGTGCGGTGGCATTATCTCAACTCACTGCAGTCTCTACCTCCCGGGTTCAAGTGTTTCTCCTACCTCAGCATCCCCAGTAGCTGGGATTACAGGTGTGCGCCACCACGCCTGGCTGATTTTTGTATTTTTTTTTTTAGTAGAGACAGGGTTTCACCATGTTGGCCAGGCTGGTCTCAAACTCTTGACTTCAAGTAATCCACCTACCTCAGCCTCCCAAAGTGCTGGGATTACAGGCATGAGCCACCATGCCCAGCTGGAAATTTTTTTAAATGTACAAAAATAGAGAAAGGTGTGTGATGAATCCCTATGTACTCATCACCCTGCTTTATTATCAGCTCAAGGGCAGTGCTGTTTTACGTGTGCCCCCATCCCTTCCCCCTACTCCCGCCCCCAGGTTATCTTGAAGCAAATCTCAGATGTCATCACATTTCTTTTGTAATAATTTCAATATGTATCTTCAAAAGATAGGGACACTTTAAAAAATACATAACCACAATACAGTTATCTCTCCTAAAATAATTAATAGTAAGTCCTTAATTTTATTTGATTTGCAGTCACTTTAGTTGGAATTTACAAAGAGAAGATTTTAGTAGATGGTGAATGGGAGGAAGGGAATTCAGATAGAGGGAATAACACATGCAAAATCAGGGACCATGTGTAAGTGAAAGCTAATAAAAGTCTTGATTTAGGGCTGTGGCATTGGGCGGAAAGGAAATTACAAATATCAGTCACAGCAGGGGTAAACTTAATGGAATTTTCCAGTCAAGGACAGCATGTGTATCTTCCTTCTATTGCTGGTTAATAGTAGTCATTTTGAACCCTATAGAACAGGGTTGACAAACTATGGTTTGTAGCCCAAATCCTGTTCTCAGTCTGTGTTTGTAAATAAAGTTTTACTGGAATACAACCACACCCATTTGTTGATGTATTGTCGTGTATGACTGCTTTCACCCCACGGTGGGCAGAGTCAAGCAGTTGCAGCAGAGACTCTGACCTGTAAAACCCCAAATACTTACTACTATCTGGCCCTTTATAGAAAAAGTTTACCAACCTCTGATCTAGAAGAAACTGTGCCCTGGATTTAGTGCTTGCTCTCAGAGGAGTTGAGTAGAATGTATGGGTTAGAAACAACCATGTCTTTGTGTTATATAGGGGTATACAGGAGTCAGAAACAGTGGATTTTGTTTTGCGCTGTCTTTATCATTCATTTTATAGCCTGTTAAAGTAAGTGTAAGAATCCCTCTGCCTGTTTATTATTGATTTTATATTGTGAATGTAAGCTCTATGAAGTCAGAGATTTTTGTCTTTTCCTCACTACTCTATTGGCAGGGCCTGGATCAATGCCAGACATTTAGTAGGCATTCAGTAAGTAATTGTTGAATAAGTAAGCAAATATTTTAGTCTTTTTGCTTCTCTTCTGCATTATACACATTTGGAGTTTCTTGGGGAAACAAGGATGATATATTTGTAGGTGGCAATTATGCTGTTATGTAAATCTACTATAATTTTTCCCCAAAGTTCAGAAAATTGTTTCATTAGTACAATGGAATATTAAGCAGCAGTTAAAACTAGTAATTATGGGCCAGGGGCGGTGGCTTACTCCTGTATCCTCAGCACTTTGGGAGGCCGAGGTGGGCGGATCACCTGAGGGGTAGGGAGTTTGAGATCAGCCTTACCAACTTGGAGAAACCCCGTTTCTACTAAAAATACAAAATTAGCCAGGCGTGGTGGTTCATGTCCATAATCGCAGCTATTCCAGAGGCTGAGGCAGGAGAATCGCTTGAACCCAGGAGGTGGAGGTTGCAGTGAGCTGAGATTGCGCCATTGCACTCCAGCCTGGGCAACAAGAGCGAAACTCCGTTTCAAAACAAACAAACAAACTAGTAATAATGATAACTATAGAAATGAGGAGAAATGTTTACGATAGATCAAAATCTCATGCACACTGCCTCTCTAAAATGTGAATGAATATGGACAAAGACTGGAAGATAATGTGAAAGTGAAATCATTTTAAGACAGTGGAATTTTTGTTGGTTTTTCTCTCCAAAATTTTCTTTAATACTATTGCTTACTCATCTTTTCAGTAATGATTTTAAGTATGTATAAACTTTCCATGCCCTTCCCTGCACTAGGTACAGAAATAGAACCTTTAATGTGGATCACAAATAACATAATCAGAAATTAGAGATGGTATTGAATCTCAGCATTGGAAGGAGAATAGGCTTTATGGATAGATATTCCACTTTATCCTGAGATACACAACTACAGTACACTTTCTAGGAGGAGTATGCCTATAAGCATCCTTGGTTGGAACCTGAGTTGGGTTTACAAGCTTACATTTAGATAAAAGACTTTTTGTTTGAGACGAAATCTGTACAGGCATGGTAGAAAGGAGTGGCCTGGGTGAGAATGTCTTCTGTTTGGTTTTCTCAAAGCATCATTCCTCCTTTCCTCTTATTCTGGCTAGCTTTTCCGCAGTGTCATGTAAAGGCAGCGTTTTCTAGTAGATGCAAGTCATTTGGAGTAGTCGTTTGGTTTTCTTCTCATTTCACTTTCAGTCTGCCTTTAAAAATGTAGCTGAGGCCCACCGCTGTGGCTCACACCTGTAATCCCAGCACTTTGGGAGGCTGAGGTGAGAGGAGTGCATGAGCCCAGGAGTTCAAGACCAATCTGGGCGACAGAGGGAGAACCTACAAAAAATGAAAAATTAAAAATTAAAAAAATGGCCGAGTGCAGTGGCTCACACCTGTAATCATAGCACTTTGGGAGACTGAGGTGGGCGGATCACTTGAGACCAGGAGTTTGAGACCAGCCTGGCCAAGATGGTGAAACACCGTCTCTACTAAAAATACAAAAATTAGCCAGGTGTGGTGACACATGCTTGTAATCCCAGCTACCTGGAAGGCTGAGACATGAGAATCACTTGAACCCGGAGAGGTTGCAGTGAGCTGAGATCGTGCTACTGCACTCCAGCCTGGGTGACAGAATGAGACTCCATCTCAAAAAATAAAAATAAATAAAAAAAATTAGCCAGGCGTAGTGGTGTGTGCCTGTTAATTCCAGCTACTGGGTGGAGGTGAAGAGGTAGGTTGAGGTGGGAGGATTGCTTGAGCCCAAGAGGTTGAGGCTGCAGTAAGCCAGGATCACACCACTGCACTGCAACCTGGATGACAGTCTCAGAGAAAAAAAAAAAAAGGAGATAAATGTTGTCTTTGTGGCCGGGCGCGGTGGCTCAAGCCTGTAATCCCAGCACTTTGGGAGGCCGAGACGGGCGGATCACGAGGTCAGGAGATCGAGACCCTCCTGGCTAACACGGTGAAACCCCGTCTCTACTAAAAATACAAAAAATTAGCCGGGCGAGGTGGTGGGCGCCTGTGGTCCCAGCCACTCGGGAGGCTGAGGCAGGAGAATGTCGTGAACCCAGGAGGCAGAGGTTGCGGTGAGCTGAGATCCGGCCACTGCACTCTAGCCTGGGCGACAGAGCAAGACTCCGTCTCAAAAAAAAAAAAAAAAAAAAAAAAAAAATGTTGTCTTTGTACCTCAGTTTCTCCACATGCAAAACTTTGGTTCTTTATACCTTTCCCAAGGTTGTGTGGTGAGTTTACTGCTAAATAGGTTTTTGTGTTTCTTCTACCAAACTACATTTCCAGGATATGTATAGTTGGTGTTCAAGCCATTGCCTCTGGGCTTCATGTGAGCATTCTTGCCCCGGGCAGGAATTCTGCAGCATAAAACAAAATACTGAAGATTTTACCCTTTGAGAAGTGTACTCCGTAAGGGAATGTTACCTCCCAGGTTTAGCAGATGGGAAGACAATGAAGTACCTGTTTTAATTTCATTCAAGCACCATTCAGTGGTCTATGAGTCTACATGAAATGACTCCCTGCGGACAGCACCCTCCCCCAGTCTGACCACCTACTACTTCCTCCCAGGTCACTCCCTTGCAGCCGCGGAGGCTTCTTTGCTCTTTCCTGAAAATGTCAGTTATGATCTGCCTTGGTCTCTGCACTGCTTCTGCCACACAGAGTCATGGTTCGTTTTCACTCCTCCTCAAAGTATTTGCTCATATGTCACCGTCCCAATGAGGCCTGTCCTGTGCTCCCCTCCCCCCACATTATTCCTGCTTCCCTTTCTCCATAGCACTTGTCAACTGCTAACACACTATATCCTTTTCCTGTATTCTATGCTGATTGTCCTTTACTGTCTCCCTGTTTCCAACTAGAATGAAAGCTCCATGAGGGCCATGATTTTTACTGATTTTGTTCACTGTTCTATCCCCAGTCGTTAGATTAGGGTCAGCCACATAGTAAGTGCTTGGTAAATATTTGTTGAATGAATGAAATGCCTGGGACACTGAGTTTCACCTTCTGCTTGGAATTCTTTTACTTACATGATTGTTACCACTATACCACATTGGCCAGGGATTTTCTGTTCTCCCTTTAATGAGCAAGGATAAAAAACATCTTCTCTTGGTTCTTCCTTAGCATAACTGAGATAGGCTGGAGAGTTCAAGGAAATGTTTTGAGTACTAAGAACAGTAGAGAAACAAGCATAGAGAATGCAACAAATATTACAACAGTCTGGCTTAATAGTGTTTCACTCTTGCAGCTGCCATATCTAGCTTGCTCTCATATTTTGCAGGCCCCATCCTAATCTACCCACTTAGGAGAAATCTAATTCCAGCTTCATGGGACTAGTCCTGACCTTGCCTTGATGCCCTGCATGTGGCATCATCTCATAATCTGCTACTAAGGAGCTCCCTTTTGTACATCATGACAGCTACCAACAAAGCCAAGAAAACCCAATAAGGCCCGTTTTCTAGTTTGAGTATTGTGTTAGTCTGCATGGGCCACTGTAACAAAATATCACAGAATGAGTGGCTTAAACAGCAAACATTTTCTCACAGTTCTGGAGACTGGAAGTCCAAGATCAAAGCGTCATTAGGGGTTGGTTTCTGGTGAGGCCTTTCTTCTTGGCTGCAGATGGGCACATTCTAGCTGTGTCTTCATGTGGCCTTTCCTATGTGCACAGAGAGCATGTGTAAGCCTTTGTGTCTTCCTTTAATAAGGACGTCAGCCCCATCAGATTAGGGCCCCACCCTTCTGACCTCATTTAACCGTATAACATCCATAGGGCACTACCTCCAAATACGGTCACTTTAGGGATTAGGGCTTCAGTATGGGAATTTAGGGCCAGGTATGGCATCCCATACCTGCAATCTCAGAGCTTTGAGAGGCCAAAGTGGGAGGATCGCTTGAGCCCAGGAGTTTGAAACCAGCCTGGGCATCATAGCAAGACCCCCCATCTCTACAAAAATTTTTTTAAAAAAATTAGCTGGCAGTCTGGGTATTAAGGTCTCATCTGTACAAAAAAAAAAAAAAAAAAAAAAAAGCCAGACAGGGTGGTACATACTTGTAGTCCAAGCTACTTGGGAGGCTGAAGCGGGAGGATCACCAGAGCCTGGGTAATTGAGGCTGCGGTGAGCCATGATTGTGCCAGTGCACTCCAGCCTGAGTGACGAAGAGAGAGGCCTTGTCTCAAAAAGAAAGAAAGAGAGACTAGAGAGAAAGAAAGAGAAAAGAGAAAGAAAGAAAAAAAGAACGAATGAATGAATGAATTAGCTGGGCGTGGTGATGTGTCTATAGTCCTAGCTACTTGGGGCTGAGCTAGGAGAATTGCTTGAGCTCAGGAGTTCAAGGCTGCAATGAGCTATGTTTGTGCCACTGTACTCCAGCCTAGATGACAGAACAGCAAGACCCTGTCTCTAAAAACAAAACAAAACTAAGAATTTTAGGATGTCACAACTCAGTCCATAACAGGTGATACCTCTTTGACTGGAACAAATAACCTTATGCTTCAGGTGCAATATCTTTCACACAGACACTATGGCCTTCATTCACTTTTTCAACTAGCATTTATTGAAGACAAAACTATGTGCCAAGTTTTATGCCAGCTGCGGCGGATATCCCCTACCCTCCACCAGTAGAGGAGACGGAGCTAATTTCAGAGAAGGGTGGTGAATACCTGGGGATGGATGGATGTGTTAGGAAAAGTTTCATTGAGAAGGTCACATATGGCCAGGCATGGTGGCTCACGCATGTAATCCCAGCACTTTGAGAGGCTGAGGTGGATCACTTGAACCAAGGAGTTTGAGACCAGCGTGGGCAACATAGTGAGAGCCCATCTCTATTTTAACAAAAAGAAAAAGAGAAGGTTGCATATGTTCTTTCAGGTCTGTCAAGAAATGTGTGCATAGTTTACCACACAACAGCACATGAGTCATGTCACCATCATTATTGTCATAACGTACCTTTATAGCAACAAGAAGGTAGTTCCTTCACACTCTAACCTAAGCCCTTTTTCTTCATCTTCACCTGGCTTTGGTTCTTTTGCTGCAGTTACTCCAGCCTCTTTCCCCAGCCTTTATCTTCCGAATTTTCTGCCGTGTTGTTTCAACAGTCAATGACTTTTCTGTTCATACTCTATTGATGATGAAGTAAAAATTGATTTTGATTTTTTTCTGATTTATTTTCCTTAGTAAGTTTGAGTTGAACCTTTAGCTCTCTCTTCTCATCTCGCTTTCTACAAAGGCGATTCCTGGTGTTAGGTGAAAGCTGTTCCTGTTGGAGCCTACTGTTTGCCATTAATAAGTGATAAGGGAGGTTGTCAGTCAGCATTAATACTCTGTTTATGAAATTACAGTTACTGATGAAGTATTTTGTGAAGTTCTTAAGATATAAACGGCACAAGTGATTTGATATGTTGCAGCTCCAGAGAATTCCTTACGTAGTTTGCCAGCATTTCTTTTTCCCTCTCAACGGGATACACATAACATTAAATTAAGTTTGTCTTGGTTGCCATTTACTTTAAACGGATCTGGTGCCTGTGCTCAGATATGTTTATGAGAGTATAATTGATTTCTCTGAAAGCATTGAGATTGAAGGAGTAGCTGTATCTTACCTTAGTCTCATTGATGATACATGGAATTGAAATAATTAAAAAGTACTTATTACATGCCTTATTGCTTCATGACCCTTTGATAAACTATCAACACTCTTACCAAATGCCTCCTGATTTTTTTTTTTTTTTATTTTTTATATACAGACAAGTTCTCACCGTGTCACCCAGGCTGGAGTACAGTGGCTTTCACAGGCGCGATCATAGCTCACTGCAGCCTCGTGCTCCTGGGCTCAAGGGATCCTCCCGCCTCAGCTTCTTGAGTAGCTGGGACCACAGGCACCTGCCACCGCGCCTAGCTAAATGCCTCTTGATTTTAATGGCATGTCTTGTCTTCATAGCACACTCCACAAAAAAGTGTATAAAGTCTGATAGATATTCTCTATGATGCTTCTCTTTTCTGTAGTTTCTTTTTTTTTCTTTTTTTTTTTAAAGACAGGGTCTCACTCTAGTTGCCCAGGCTGGAGTGCAGTGATGCGATCTCGGCTCACTACAGCTTCTGCCTCCTGGGTTCAAGTGATCCTCCCACCTCAGCCTCCTGAGTACCTGGGACTACAGATGTGCACCACCACGCCCAGCTAATTTTTGTATTTTAGTAGAGACGGGGTTTTGCCATGTTGGCCAGGCTGGTCATGAACTCCTGACCTCAAGTGATCCTGCCACCTCGGCCTCCCAAGGTGCTGGCATTACAGGTGTGAGTCGTAGCACCCATCCAACATTTTACTCTTTATACGTGTGTTCAGCCACAAAACTTTCTTCCCTACCAGCCCTCCCAAGTCTAAGTAAAATTGATCTCGCAGTCACTTGACCTATTTATCTGGTATTATCCTGGTACGCCGCTAGAGGTATATATACGGGATCATGTGTCACTTAAGGATGAGAATGTGTTCTGAGAAACGTGTCATCATTGAGTATACTTACATAAACCCAGATGGCATAGCCCACTATGCACCTAGGCTGTGTGGTATGGCCTATTGCTCCTAAGCTACAAACCTGTACAGCATGCTATTATACTGAATACTTTAGACAGTTGTAACACAGTGGTAAGTATTTGTGGATCTAAACATAGAAAAGATACAGTAAAAATATGGTATAAAAAATGTTGCATCTGTATAGAACAACTCCATTATAATCTTATGGGACCCCTGTTGTATATGTGGTTTATTGTTGACTGAATGTTGTTATGCGGTGCATGACTGTACTAGTTTTAGAAACAAAACTGTCTCTATAACCCACTTCTTAGCTTCAGGTACTATTCCCTAATGTCAGACATGTGGCACTGACTTTTCTTCTTAACTCCAAACTCATGTATCCAAGTGCCTATTTGACATCTGCATTTGGATATTCGATCAGCATCACGAATTTAATGCAAGGACCTAACTCTTGATTCTCTCCACAACGCCAAACCTATTTTTCCTCGAATTTTCCCCACCTCAGGAAACTATATTATCCACCTAGCTGCCTAAGCCAGAAACCTAGGAATTATCCCAGATTCTTCTTCTTACTATTATTATTATCTTTTCTTTTTTCTTTTTCAGTTTGTTTGTTTTTGACTCACTCACTCTGCCCGGGCTGGAGTGCAGTGGTGTGATCTCGGCTCACTGCAACCTCTACCTCCCAGGTTCGAGTGATTCTCCTGCCTCAGCCTCCCTAGGTGCTGGGATCACAGGCATGCGCCACCATGCCCAGCTAATTTTTGTGTTGTAGAGATGGGGTTTCGCCATGTTGGCCAGGCTGGTCTCGAACTCCTGGCCTCAAGTGATCCACTTGCCTTGGCCTCTCAAAGTGCTGGACTTACAGGTGTGAGCCACCGCAACCAGCTCAGATTCTTTTTTATGACTGCATCATGTAGTCCGTCAGCAGGAGCTGTTGATTCTGAACCCTTCCCATCCCTGGTGGTTCCCATGCTCTCCTGTCATTCGCACTGCCCTGTCTCACCTGCATCACGCAGTAGCCACCAGACTGATCTGTTTCACTGCCTGTGCAGTTCTTCTCTATACTGCCGGCAGAGTGGTCTCTTTGAAATGCAGATGTGATTGTTGCACTCACCTGCTTAATACCCTCCAGTAAAACCACGTGCCTGCCACATGGCCTGCCTTCTGCTGCTGCTTGGATAGGAGAGGCTGTGTCTCTCCTTAGGGCCTTTGTGCTTGCCGTTCTTTGGAATGCTTGGATCTCAGAAAGTTACATAGCTGTCTCCTTGGTGTCATTCAGGTCTCACTCAGCGCGGACAGGCCTTCCCTGGCCTCACAGTCACATGCCTCTCGTTGCTTTCTTAATATTTTACTTTAAACTTTTTTTTTATTACATACCTTATCTAACATGATTTTGTTCATGTGTTTTACAGGAGAGGGATTATATCTGTCTCATTCATGACGGAGTCCTCAGTGCCCGAACAGTTCCTGACATCCATTAGACCCTTTATATCTATTTGTTGAATAAGTGACTGCTTTTCCCATTGTGCATGGGCCAGTGCCAGGGGTCGAGTTGTAGTGGACTGAGAGTACATGGGCAGTGCTGAATGGGAAAATGAAAGTTACCAAAAGCCTCTGGTGCCTTGCTTATTCATAGCAGATTTGTTCATAATAACAAAAGCTGGAAAGAACCCAAATGCCCATCAACACATGAATGAATAAACTGTGGCTGTGATTTGGCCATAAAAAGGAATGAGTTGATGCATGGCAGAATGTGGATGAATCTTGAAAACATTATGCTGCGGGAAAGGAAGCCTTACACAGAAGAGAACATACTTAGGATTCCATTGATACGAAATTCTAGAAAAGACATTTAATTTATAGTAAGAGAAAAGTGGCTAACCAGAGCCCAGGATGGCAGAGGGTTGACTGGGATGGAACACAGAACTTTTAAGGTTATGGAAATGTTCTGTATCTTAAATATGGTGGTGATTATACAAGTATAAATTTGTCAGAACTTACCAAAATGTACAATTAAATCGGTCCACCTTATTGTATATAAACCATTTATCACAGTTGAACTGGTATCTGACATTTAAACGTACTTTGGATTTCTTTTGTTTTGTTTACCTACCCACTTCTTGGGCAGATGACTTTTCTTTTAATTTCAAGATCTCCTAGCTACCTACTGACTCGTCCCAGACATACTTGCATTCCTGTTTCTGAATCAGTTCCAACATCCTTTGGGTCTCTTGTCCTCAATCTCTAGTCGGCAAAACATCTTTCTAATTGCAGGATTATTGGTTATCTTCAGATATGCTATTGGAACTTACTTACCATTAAGGCTAGTTGGGTTTCCACCTCAAAGACTTAAGTATCTCCAAGCAGACACTTTTACAACACAACAAACAAGGAAAAAAAAATGTTAGCAGCACATGTAGTTTGACAAGAAGATGTAAGAAGTATATATTTTAAATTGTCAGTTCCTTTAGGTGTGATGACTTGTGTACTGTGATCAGACTTCCTCTTCAGAAGTCGTAGTCTTTATGTTTAGGATTCCTCCTGTTCCTGTTAATACAGCAACTGAACTGAAGGCTGCGTAAAGGTGTGGTGAATAGTTGACTGTCTCATGATCAAACTCTTGCTCTGACATTAATATACTTTATTTAGTATCAAGTCTAATTTTCATCTTTTATTTTTCCTCCCTTTAGTTCACAGAATCACCCAGTCCTTTCTTCCTTTATTAATACTTTATTTTGCAAGTGATGTATGATCACAGCCTCATAAAGTACTCAGGCAACACGTAGGGTATGATGTGAAAGTGCTACTGAAGCTCTCTTGCATATTTCCACCTCCTCAGACAAAAATACGATTAAGAGTTCGGCAAACATTCTTCCAGATCTTTCAGTGCTTACATTGACATGGTACATATGTACAGATGTACAGATACACAGACATTGTTTACGTAAGCAGAATCTCTGTGAGTTGTTCAGCTTGATTTTTTTCACATAAAAACATATCTTGGGGGCCGGGTGTGGTGCCTCACGCCTGTAATCCCAGCATTTTGGGAGGCCGAGGAGGGTGGATCATGAGGTCAGGAGATCGAGACCATCCTGGCTAACACGGTGAAACCCTGTCTCTGCTAAAAATACAAAAAATTAGCCTGGTGTGGTGGCGGGCACCTGTAGTCGCAGCTCCTTGGGAGGCTGAAGCAGGGGAATGGCATGAACCTCGGAGGTGGAGCTTACAGTGAGCTGAGATCGCACCACTGCACTCCAGCCTGGGCAACAGAGTGAGACTCCGCCTCAAAAAAAAAATGTATCTTGGGGATTTTTCTGTTTTTTTTTTTTTTGAGACGGAGTCTTGCTACGTTGCCCAGGCTGGAGTGCAGTGGCGCGATCTCGGCTCACTGCAAGCTCCGCCTCCCGGGTTCACGCCATTCTCCTGCCTCAGCCTCCCGAGTAGCTGGGACTACAGGCGCCCGCCACCTCGCCCGGCTAATTTTTTTTTTTGTACTTTTAGTAGAGACGGGGTTTCACTGTGTTAGCCAGGATGGTCTCGATCTCCTGACCTCGTGATCCGCCCGTCTCGGCCTCCCAAAGTGCTGGGATTACAAGCGTGAGCCACCGCGCCCGGCCTGGATTTTTCTGTTTTTGTACTTACAGGCCTATCTCAAAGTTTTTAATGACTGCTTAGTATGCCATAGAATGGAGAAAACACAGTTTATTTAATCCTACTAAATGGACATTTATTTCTAAGTTTCACTCTAACAATCAAAAAATGAATTTAGAAAATGCAAATAATGTGTGTTTTTAGGGTCTTTCATTTCTTATTTAGTTATATAACTATTCTACCTTTTAAAAATTTTTATTAGGGTGGGAAGTGCCTCATTGATACTGTAATGTTAGAACTACACTGAAAACCTTGTTTCAGAAGAAAAAGTTGAATGTAAATTCTCTGTGACTGAGTTCACAAAATGCTTCATTAGCATTGTGTCTCCAGGGTTTTCTCTTTAGGTGTGATTATAAACCAAAAGCACTATAAGTGGTTACATAATTTTCTTACAGTTTTTATACTGGTTCAAAAGAAGCATACATCTCTTAAGGATTAGAACTAGAACCGTAAGCCAGGTGTGGTGGCTCACACCTGTAATCCCAGCACTTTAGTAGGCTGAGGTGAGAGGGTCATTTTTACCCAGCAGTCGGAGACCAGCCTGGGCAACATAGGGAGACCCCATCTCTACAGAAAAAATACAAAAATTAGCCGGGCATGGTGGCTCATGACTGTGGTCCCAGCTGCTTGGGAGGTTGTGGTGGGAGGATTGCTTGAGCCTGGGAGGTCAAGGCTGCAGTGAGCTGTGATTGTGCCACTGCACTCCAGCCTGGGTAACAAGGTGAGACCCCATCTCAGAAAAATAAATAAATAAATAACTAGAACAGTGACCTTTGGTTGTAACATGAAATCAGCAGTTGGTTATAATGAGTGCTTTAAGTTAATATTTTCCCATGGAGCTGGAGCCAAGCATTTGTGAAAAATGTTTTTTCTCTCTCCCTTTTTCAGTTTGAAATCCTGTTAATACACTAATTTCTGTGGAACTTTCTACCAGCCTCTACTGGTGACCAGCTGTTGTTGGTTTATTAGTGCTCAAAATATTTAAAACACACAAGAGACCTGTCTTTGCATCTCCTTGCCCTATATATGGAGATGCACAAATATGGAAAATTCTGATGTTTAAGCAGAATTAGTTATATTTCAGTTAGATGGACTTCAGTCTTTCAAAACCCCACATTAGGTAAGTATATTTCTTCAGCTCTGCTTTTCAGCAAATAGTGGGACTGTAGAGCAGGCTGACATTTGTCTTAGCTACCCAAGAAGGACCAAAATTGCCTTCCTGTTAGGTTTTGCCTACATATTTAGTTATGAAACAACCTGAGACCCTGTTTTCTTTCATATTAACTGATCTCAGTGTTAACCTCACCTTCCCTCCTCCCCTTTCTTTTTTTGGTTTCTGGTTTTCCTTTTCAATTTGTTACAAGTACGCTTAAAGCATGAAGACGTTGCAGTTGGTAGAGATGATTATGTTCTCTGGTGGTTTCAGTTATCTTGACTTTAAGCTTTCTTCCCCTTAGACAAATAATATAGGCACCTGTTGTATCTGAGGGTTTTAAATTCTTGTTAACCTTTTAACTTATTGTGATTAAGATGAATTTGAAATGAAAACCATTTCCTCTATTTAAGAATCGCCTTGGCAAGAAGTTGGAAATCCTAGAACCTTATTGCAAAGAAATGTGTCGCTTTTTTATGAATGAGTCTGGTTAGGTCCAGTGACACCTTCCTATTGCTAATACGCAATTAGGTATCTTCAGCGAGGGAGAGACTGTCCTCTAAGGCAAAGCAGCTAAAGCTCTGGGGGCAAAGGGCAGACTGAATAAGCAGGGGCCTGGGTCATCGATTTTGTTCACTGACCCGAAAGCATTTGACTGCTCATCTCACATCCCTTCTTTGCCCTCGGTCATTAGATACTAGGTCTACTGTGGATGAATGAGACTGTCTACAGAAGGGTTCTAGTACCCACGAAAAGCTGTTTGTAAATATGAAGTATTGCATATTATCTTTCCTAAGGTTGTGAGAACCTAGAAGAACTGCCTTTGATTAATACTAGAAAACAGCTCTTATGAGACATAAAGTTCATTTAATAATCCCACAAATACTTACGAGCATCTATTCTATACCAGGCATTTTCTAGGTTTTTGGAAATAAAGTGGTGAACAAAATAGATGAACATCTCTGCCTTCATAGAACTTAGATTCTAGCTGAGCACAGTGACTTACGCCTGTAATCCCAGCACTTTGGCTGAGGCAGGTGGATTACTTGAGCCCAAGAGTTCAAGACCAGCCTGGGCAACGTGGTGAAATCCCCTTTCTACCAAAAATACAAAACAGTAGCCAGGCCACATGGTGGTGCGTGTCTGTGGTCCCAGCTACTCATAAGACTGAGGTGAGAGGATCACTTGAGCCTGGGAGGCGGAGGTTGCAGTGAGCTAAGATCATGCCACTGTGCTCCAGCCTGGGTGACCAAGTGAGACTCCATCTCAAAAAAAAAAAAAAAAAAAAAAAACCTAGATTCTAGTTGGGGAGACATATACTAAATCAGATAACACAAATAAAGGGCAATATATAGTGTATTCGGTAGGGACAAATGCTGGGTAGAAAAAACTAAGCAGGGGAAGAAGACAGGAAGTGTCAGGGGTAGTACTGTGGCTTTATTATTATAAATTGTTTCCTTTTAAAAACTATGTGTATTATTTTATGCAATAAAGCATTGCTCTGAGAAGGGGTCCTCTGACTTCTCCAGACTGCCAAAGGGACCCTGGCATTGAAAGGGTTACCAAGGCCGGGCACAGTGGCTCACACCTGTAATCCTAGCACTTTGGGAGGCCTAGGCGGATGGATCACTTGAAGTCAGGAGTTTGAAGCCAGCCTACCCAACGTGGTGAAATTGCATCTCTCCTAAAAATACTAGAAGTAGCCAGGCATGGTGGCAGGCGCCTGTAATCCCAGCTACTCAGGAGGCTGAGGCAGGAGAATCGCTTGAACCCAGGAGGCGGAGGTTGCAGTGAGCTGAGATCGCACCACTGCACTCTAGACTGGGCAACAAGAGGAAAACTCCATCTCAAAAAAAAAAAAAAAGAAAAGAAAAAAAGAAAAAGACAAGGTTAAGGACCCCACATTAGAGTTACAAGACCAACCCTCAACATGTGATTAAAAGATGTTTGTTATGGCCGCCAGGTGCGGTGGCCCATAACTGTAATCCCAGCACTTTGGGAGGCAGAGGCAGGTGGGTGATCACCTGAGGTCGGGAGTTCATGATCAGCCTGACCAACATGGAGAAACCCCATCTCTACTAAAAATACAAAATTAGCCAGGCGTGGTGGTGCATGCTTATAATCCCAGCTACTTGGGAGGCTGAGGCAGGAGAATCGCTTGAACCCGGGAGGTGAGGTTGCAGTGAGCCAAGATTGCGCCATTGCACTCCAGCCTGGGCAACAAGAGTGAAACTCCATCTCAAAAAAAAAGGAAAAAAAAAAAGATGTTTGTTTCCTCTTTGATGCTTTATGTGATAATGATGCGGTAGACTTTCCACATATCTCCCTATTATATCTGGTAATTGTGGCTTTAAATTATTTGAAGTTGTCATTTACTGTTGAGACTAGCGTTTGTAGGATGTTTTTTCCATTTGTATTCTGCAGAACCCCAGGGTACCCTGAAGCCTTTTTGGCACATGTGGGGGTCATTTTAAACATATGTTTGGTGGAGTATTTGTCTGTTTTAGTCTAAACAAATAATCAGATGCCTGGCCTTGAGGGAGGTATAAGTAAAAAGGATAGGCTAAGTGGTTGGTGCATATTTATGGAACATAAACAGCATAGATTGTTAACAGATGCAACACACAGGTGAACCACTGATTTAACCTGTTATGTGTATGCCATTGATTGAGCCACTATCAAGACCTTGAGCTGCTACCTAGTGTCTGTATAAAGATAAGAATTTCCAGCCAGGGGCCAGGTGCTGCAGCTCATACCTATAATCCGGGTACTTGGGGAGGCTGAGGCGGTAGGATTGCTTGAGCCCAGGAGCTCAAGACCACCCTAGGCAACATAAGGAACTTGTCTCTGCAAAAAATGAAAATATCAGCCAGGTGTGGTTGTGTGCGCTGTATTCCCAGCTCCTTGGGAGGCTGGGGTGGGAGGATCACTTGAGCCTGGGAAGTCAAGGCTGCAGTGAGCCATGATTGTGCCACTGTACTCCAGCCTGAGTGACAGAGTTAGACCTTGTCTCTAAAAAATAAATAAATAGAAAAGATTTTCTAGACCAGGCGTGGTAGCTCATGCCTGTAATCCCAGCACTTTGGGAGGCTTAGGTGGTCCGATCACCTGAGCTCAGGAGTTTAAGACCAGCCTGGGCTTAGGCAACATGGCGAAACCCCATGTCTACAGAAAAAAAAAAAAAAAGATATTCTGAGCTTATTGTCTCGTTATTTCCTTCTCTCCCTTCCCAAATATTTCTTTGAACATCTATATCAGCTAGGAATACAGAAACTAAAAAACGAAAACGTTGCTTGCCCTCATGATTGGGGAGATATAGGCAATTGAATAATCAACCATAACATGTTATGGTAAATGCTAAGATAGAGGTAGGCTCAAGTGTCAGTAAAAACACAGAAGTGGGACACCTGAGCTGAGTGGGAGTGGGGGTGGCCCAAGAAGGCTTCCTGAACCAGTGGCACCAGATGGATGAGGGAGAGGCCCCCTGCTCCCTGCTTGTCCTCTGCTGTCTTCTGACCAGTAGTGTTAATACTTTGGTTTAATGCAGGATCGCCAGACTCTGTGGCCCACAACCTGTTTTCGTGTAGCCCATAAGACATACCTTTCTAAGTACTATAGCTGAAAAACATCAAAAGAATAATAATATTTTGTGTCATGTGAAAATTATATGAAATTCAAATTTCTATCTGTAAACCTCATTGGAACACAGCCATGCTCATTCGTTTGTATATTGTCTGTGGCTGCTTTCTCCCTGCAATGGTAGAATTGAACAGTTGCATCAGTGACCTTATGGCCTGCAAGACCAGAAATATTTAGGCCCTTTACAGAGAAAGCTTGCTGGCTCCTGTTTAATGCTTTAACTGTTCTACTGAAAGGCAGGAGGCTGAAAAAATGATAGTAGTCAAAAGGAATGCATGAAATCCTGTTATCTTCTGTTAGCTGGTTGCAAGTAGTACACAGGATATATTTGAGACATCTCTTTTCCTATCTCCCACCAAAGCATAATTCAGGCGGATCTCAGTGCACAGGCGCGGGCATTTGCCTCATTCTTGTTTTGTCTGTTTTGAATTTAGTTATGGGAATATTTTAATATCTCTCAAAAAGAGGGTATCTGGTATGAGTCAGAATGATTACAGAACATGCTTGCCTGGAGAATAGGAAATGTGGGATCCACTCCTGGTGTGCTGTTAGCTGAAGGACGTGAGAACTGTCCTTTAACCTCCCTGTAGGTCTCTAATAAATGGTGGGATTGTTTGGGGATTACACTAGATCATCTGTAGGCACCTTTCAGCTCAGTACAGACATTGCTGCATGGTGGAAGGAGTGTCCTGGGTGTGAATCCTGGTTCTGTCCCTTTCTGCCCAGGAGACCTTGAGCAGCTTATCTAAATGCTGTGTGCCTTTGTTAGCTCATCTGAAAATGTGGCCGTAAGAATGACCTCATGAGAATGGAATGAGATCATGTTCTTAAAACTCTTGGCACTCATAGGTATTTAATCTACTATACCTGTGAAAATTATGTCTGTGAACTCTTTTTTTTTGTTTAGACAGAGTCTTGCTCTGTTGCCCAGGCTGGAGTGCAGTGGCACAATCTTAGCTCACTGCAACCTCTGCCCCCCGTGTGCCACCAAGCCCGGTCAATTTTTGTATTTTTAGTAGAAATGGGTTTCAGCATATTGGCCAGGCTGGTCTTGAACGCCTGACCTCAAGTGATCCACCTGCCTCGGCCTCCCAAAATGCTAGGATTACAGGCGTGAGCCACTGAACCCAGCCTGAAAACTAATTATATACTTCATTTTAATCAAACTCAGTTTGTGAAATAGCTGGATTTAGGATTTGCTTAATGAAAGAGATATGGGGTTCCTTTAAAAGCCAGCTTTTCTACTAGAATCAACATTATTTGAATTACATGCAATTACATGAGATCGTATCAATGCATAGGAAGCTAGACATGTATTAGATTGTGGTTAAGGGCATAGGCTTTGGAGTCATAAAATATAGCTGTGGTTCAAAGCCTGGCTTTGCCATTATTTACTAGCTGTGTATGATCTTGGCCTTCCATTTCCTCCTGGGAATGATGATAATACTTGCTTTGAAGATTGAATGCAATTACCCATATGAAATGCTTAGCATGGTGCCTAAGTAGTGCCACTCTGAAGTTTCATGGACTCCTCCTCTCTGGACACATACCTATACTCTGTCTGCTAGAACTCCTCACTTCTATTCCCCTAACTTACTTACCTTCAGAGCCTAGTTTAAGGGACATCTTCATGAAATCCCCCTCACCCCAGCCCTGTGCTTGCACAGGGCCTGTGCATACCTGTCTCTGCTTCCCACTATGTGCGGGCCCTACCTCCTCCTTTTATTGTGCTTCACTTTATTGCCTTTCACAGATGCTGCATTTTTTACAGATTGAAGATTTGTGACAACTCTATGTCGAGTAAGTCTGTCGGCACCATCTTTCTAATAGCATGTGCTTGCTTTGTATCTCTGTGTCACATTTTGGTAATTCTCGCAGTATTTAAAATTTTTTCGTTATTGTATTGGTTTCAGTGATCAGTGATCTTTGATGCTGCTATTGTGATTGTTTTGGGGTGCCATGAACTGCATCCGTACGAGACGCTAGACTTAATTGATAATGCTGGTGTGTGCTCTGACCGCTCCACTGACCGGCCATTCCCCCATCTCTCTTCCTCTCCTCAGGCCTCCCTATTTCATGAGATATAATATTGAAATTGGATCAATTAATAACCCTACAATGGCTTTTAAATGTTCAAGTGAAAGAAAGAGCTATGTGTCTCTCACTTTAAATCAAAAGCTAGGAATGATTAAGCTTAGTAAGGAAGGAATATTGAAAGCCAAGACAGGCTAAAAACCAGGCCTCTTGCAGCAGTTAACCAAGTTGTGAATGTAAAAGAAAAGTTCCTGAAGGAAATTAAAAGTGCTACTCCAGTGAACTCCGGAATGCTAAGAAAGCAAAACAGCCTTATTGCTGATGTGGAGAAAGTTTCAGTGATCTGGACAGAAGATCAAACCAGCCACAACATTCCCTTAAGCCAAAGCTTGATTCAGTGCAAGATCCTGACTCTCTTCAATTTTATGAAGCCTCACAGAGGTGAGGAAGCTGCAGGAGAAAAGTTTGAAGCTAGCAGAGGTTGGTTCATGAATTTTAAGTTAAAAAGCAGCATAAAAATGCAAGGTGAAGCAGCAGGTGCCAGTGCAGAAGCTGTAGCAAGTTATCCAGAAGATATAGCTAAGGTGGCTAGATGATTAAATGAAGGTGGCTACACTGAACAACAGATTTTCAATGGAGATGAAACACTGCTTCTTTGGAAGAAGATGCCATCTGGGACTTTCATAGCTAGAGAGGAGAAGTCTGTCTGGCTTCAAAATTTCAAAGGGCAGGCTGACTCTCTTGTTAGAGGTGAATGCAGCTGGTGACTTTAAGTTGAAGCCAGCGCTCATTGACCATTCTGAAAATTCTAGAACCCTTAAAAAATTATGCTCAATCTACTCTGCCTGTGCTCTATAAATGGAACAAAAAGCCTGGATGACAGCATATCTGTTTAGAGCATAGTTTACTGAATATTCTAAGCCCACTGTTGAGACCTACTCAGAATAAAAGATGCCTTTCAAAATATCACTGCTCATTGACAGTGCACCTGGTCACCCAAAATTCAAATGGAGATGTACAAAGAAATTAATGCTGTTTTCATGCCTGTTAACACAATGCCCATGCTGCAGCCCATGGATAAAGGAATATTCTCAATTTTCAAGTGTTATTAGTTAAGAAACATTTTGTAAGGTTATAGCTGCCATAGGTAGTGATTCCTTTGATGGATCTGGGCAAAGTAAATTTAAAACCTTCTGGAAGGGATTCACCATTTTGATGCCATTAAGAACATTTGTGGTTCATGGGAGGAGGTCAAAATATCAACATCAACAGGAGTTTGAAAGAAGTTGATTTTGACTCTCCTGGATGATTTCAAGGTGCTCAAGATTTCAGTGGAGGAAATAACTGCAAAGGTGGGGGAAATGGCAAGAGAACTAGAATTAGAAGTGGAGTCTGAGGATATGACTGAATTGCTGTAATCTCGTGATAAAATTTGGACAGATGAGCAGTTGTTTCTTATGGATGAGCAGAGAAAGTGGTTTCTTGAGATGGGACCTTCTCCTGGTAAAGAACTGTTTTTTCCATGTCTGTCTCTTTGTTGATGAGCATTTGGGTGGCTTCCTCCTTTTGTCCGTTGTGAATAAGGCTGCTTATGAACACTGTTGATAATAATTTATAACAATAACTATGTATTACGTAAACAGTGACAAAGCAGCAGTAAGGTTTGAGAGAATTGAATCCAATTTTGACAGAAATTCTGCCGTGGGTAACATGCTATCAAACGTATTGCATGCTTTAGAGAAATCTTTAATGAAAGGAAGAGTCAGTGTGACAGACTTCATTGTCTTATTTTAAAAAATTGCCACAGATACCCCAGCCTTTAGCAGTCACCATCCTGATCAGTCAATCGCCATCAACATTGAGGCAAGACCCTCTACCAGGAGAAAGATTGCAACTTTCAGGGGGCTCAGGTAATTGTTAGCACTTTATTTATTTATTATTATTATTTTTGATGAGATGGAGTCTTGCTTGGTCGCTCAGGCTGGAGTGCAGTAGCACAATCTTGGCTCACTGCAGCCTCCGCCTCCTGGGTTCAAGCGATTCTCCTGTCTCAGCCTCCCAAGTAGCTGGGATTACAGGCACGTGCCACCACACCCGGCTAATTTTTGTATTTTTAGTAGAGACAGGGTTTCGCCATGTTGGCCAGGCTGGACTTCAACTCCTGACCTCAGGTAATCCACCTGCCTTGGCCTCCCAAAGTGCTGGGATTATAGGCATGAGCCACTGCGCCCGGCCCAATAAGCTATTTTTAAACTAAGGTATATACTTTTTTTTTTTAAAACATAATGCTATTGCACAGTTAATAGACTACTGTGTAGTATAAACATAACTTTTATATGCACCAGGAAATAAAAAATTTCATGTGACTTGCTTTATTGCAGTGGTCTGTAACTAAAGCCACAATATCTCCTAGGAACTATTTACTTGCTGTCTCGCGATGAGACTGAGACTGTCAAGGGCAGGCTATCTGCTCAGCTTTGGCAATACTACCTAGTGGTGAACAAGACGGAACTGTTTCAGGCCATGGGCATTCTAGTGGGAAGACAAATATTTAATCACAAGTGTGCAAAATGCTGCCATAGAACAGGAGTGCAGTGGAGCATAATAGGAGCTCTGGACCTTGTCTGAACACGGCAAGAAGCCTTTTTTCTAAGGAGTGATTGTTTATTTAAGTTGAAACCTGAAGGATGTGTAGGAATTAGCTAAGTGAAGAGAAGGAAGAGTTCCAGGCAGAGAAAACTGTGGACACAATGGCTTTGGGCAAGTTACTCAGCTTTTCTCTGCTTCAGTGTCTTCATCTATAAAATAGTAATAATATAACCTAGAGTTATATAGTTAGGGTTGTTGTGATCATAAAGACAGTATTTCAAGTCATCATCTAATATTTCTGAAGTGGGGCATAATTGGTTCATGCAGGATAACTTCTGGGTCCGTGTTTATGTATTGAATGGCTAAATGTATGGATCTGCTTACTGCACTTTAACTCGTTCTTTACCTGCTCTAAAGCCTTTCTCTCATTTTAATGACAAGAACAGTGCATTTTGCCTTTCAGTGAGTTTGTTAATTATGGAGATCAAACTCTGCCTTTCCTTACCGTGTAAGTCTCATGGTGTGTCAGACTTCTTAGGTCAGTATGTGTCATCAATTAGAATGCTTTCACCTTCAAGAAACAGAAAAGCCAGCTCAATGACTTAAACACACAGATGTTTATCATTTTCAGAAAACAAAAGTCAGTCAAGGGTGAGTCCAGTGCTGGTTAACTGAGCAGCTTGGCAAAGGCATCAAGGAGCCAAGTTCATTTTGCCCTCCTGCTTTGTCATCCTCAGTACAAGCTTGCCCACTGGCTCCCCGTGGTCTCAGGTGGCCTGTCACAGTTCCACGTGCCACAAGGAGACACCAGAACATCCATTGAGGAGGAGGAACTGTTTTTTCCATGTCTGTCTCTTTGTTGATGAGCATTTGGGTGGCTTCCTCCTTTTGTCCGTTGTGAATAAGGCTGCTTATGAACATTGGTAAACAATAAATTCTTTTTAAAAATATAGCATCTGGGAGCTAAGCTATGAGAATGCAGAGGCATAAGAATGATACAGTGGACTTTGGGGACTCGGGGGAAAGGGCGGGAGGCAGGTGAGGGATAAAAGACTACAAATTGGGTACAGTGTATACTGCTTGGGTGATGGGTGCACCAAAATCTCAAAAACCTATGGAAATAAAAAATTAAAGTACCACATCAATTAATGTGTAGACCAAATCTTATTGCAATTAAATCTCTACTTTTAGCATCATTTGCTGCAGTAAAGTTCTAGTATTTGAAATATTTTGAGCCACTAGCTTGCTATTTAATGGGATTTGATCCCATAGTAAAGAAAATATAAACCAAATAAGTCAAAAGGATCTTAGAAGTAATTTTATTCCATCCTCTGTTTTGAAGATGTTCTGGATTCAGAGTGATTTTCCAGGGTCAGAGAGCTAAGTCATGTTAAATAATTCAAAGTGTATGAAAATATACATTACAGATTCAAGTAGAGTAACCAGGGGTGTCTTTTGCCTCTAGTCTTACTCTAACCAGTGTCTAACTATGCCTGTGTAGATAAAATAAAGTAGAAAACTAGGATAATTCGGGTATTCAAGTAATTGAAGAAAATTACTCCTGTTTAAAATATCTGGGCTGGCCGGGCATGGTGGCTCATGCCTGTAATCCCAGCACTTTGGGAGGCTGAGGCAGGCAGATTACTTGAGGTCAGGAGTTCAAGAGCAGCCTGGCCAACATGGTGAAACCTCATCTCTACTAAAAATACAAAAATTAGTCATGCGTGGTGGCCCATGCCTGTAATCCCAGCTACTTGGGAGGCTGAGGCAGGAGAATTGCTTGAGCCCAGGGAGCAGAGATTGCAGTGAGCTGAGATTGTACCATTGCACTCCAGCCTGGATGGCAGAGCAAGACTCTGCCTCAAAAAAAAAAAAAAGTGGGCAACTTTAATATTTATCTTTTAGGTATTTGCTCCAGTAGTCCACTTTATGTGTTAGTGTTCGACATTACTAGTGGGATTTTGCTTCTCGTGCTCTATTTTCTGATTTCTATCACCAGTGATTTCATAGTTGTATACGATAATCTCTGGTTAGAGGCAGAGGCAGTGGCCTGCTGGGGACACACCAGATGGAAAATGAGAGTTCCTTGTTTAGGGCTTTATTTTAGCCTTGACTTCAGTAATCAGGGTGTTTCCTTGTTCTGAAACACGCTTGTGTTAGTCACGACAGGTTCACAACTGGCAGACAGGTGATCCTTGAACAAGTAAATCCCAGTGGAACCAGAAAATTGGGTCTTGTTTTCCTTAACTGGAACCTGACTTAGAATCAACTATTGAACTGGGGGAAAAAAAAAGTGTTAGCCATTAGAAAAAGAATTTAAATTACTGGTCTGTCCATATTTAGAATTTCTTGCAATCATTTCCACTGTATGTAACACTGAAATCCTTTGTGGTTGTCTGCTGCAAAAATGAATCTTTGACCCAGCAACTTTAAATGCTTTTGACACCATTGGGAATTTTGAGAATTGTTAATTTAATCTGCGCTTGTCCTAGGTGGGGGCGGGGATGAGGGAGAAGTGATGTCCTTTTGCATTCGCAGTTATGCTGTTTGTAAGCAGAGGCTTATGCTTCTGGAACTTATGTTTACCAGGGAGTGATTATTAGCATAATAAGTATCATATTCCAGCTTTTATTTCTGGAGGCAGTAAAGAGCCAGCCAAGCAGAGAGAAGAGTGGGAGGTGACCGGCAGCGAGGGCCTTGTCGCTATTAGTGCAACACTACTGCAGGTGGAGGAGCGTTTCATCAAAAAGCAGGAAGAAGGGGAGGCCTTTTCTGCCTATGACTCTTAACTTCCCTGCATGCTTTGTCTTTACAGGCCTGCAGTGAGGTTAGGATGCAAACGACTTTCTTTTCTTTCCAACCCAAGCCCATCATGGGTTCTCGCTAACTGATTCTTCTTCTCTTAGTAATTATTTAGCTGTCAAGCAGGGACTTGTCCTGACAAGGAAAACGGGAAGATCACCTGACCAGGCCCTCTGGTTCCTGTCTACACAATGTCTGTAGTCCCTTCTCTCAAAGACTCAGTGTTTAGACTCACATGTCTCCCCGAAGAGAAGGAGGAGGCATTCAAGTAGAAACACACTTGCGTCAGCAGGTTTTCTGAACCCCCAGTGAATGTTGAGTTCTCAGCGCAACCTTCCCCTGCTTCACCGTTACTGTTTCTTCTCTGTGCCTCTGTTTTGCGGTTGGGGAAGTGGAAAGGATCCTGACTCCGGAGGAAAGTGGGGAAGAACCAACGGGCCCAAATGCATCAAGGGCCTCCCTTCAGCAGAGAACCGCCTGGTCCTTCTCACTTACACGTGCTGTCTGAGGGCAGTGCACTCATGGGAGATGTTGAAGAGGTGTAAGAAGGCTTCTCTGTGTAATTGGGGAGCAGGACATGCACACAAAGACAAGTGCATCAGGGCACGTTCAGTGTGTAACTTAAAATAAGTGACAGGCATAGTATGGTAGGCAGAACTGTGTGTGTATTTCAGATAGCGATTCAAGGACTGCTTGTCGCTTTGTAGGAACACTGTAGGCCAGAATCAGTCTGTTAAATGGGAGTTGATGTCCTGTGACACTTTTCTAGATTAAATGGTCCTAATACTCTATCGTAAATGCTTTTATTTTTAGTTAGTTGAGGAAGAAGATGGTATTTTTCAAAAGTGAGACAGAAAAATGCATATGGGACATTATATGGATGTCCTGGTCTGAGTGCACACCCCCACCTGTGAAGCAGCCTTGCTGCTAAAGTAGATCCCAAGTTTGATAAAACGCCTAGATCTTACTATGTATTTATAGGAAATATGTAGGATGGAGAAACATTGTAAATGGCCTTTTGGGGATAGAATCAGCAAATTCCAAACTGCATTATAGGATAAACAGAACAGTTTTTTCAACAAATAAATCATAAGGGGAAAAGGTAAGATTGAAGAGATGAATGAACTAATTAGTCATATATGATTGATTCAGACAAAATGAAGAAAATGTGAGGCAATCTGGGAAATGTGGACACTGATTATTTGATGACATTAATGGTATTAAGAAGTTTATTTTATAAAACAAACCAAAAACAAGAGGAAATTTATTTTATATTGAATATTGACAACAAAAAAATTAAAATTTAAAAATTTGTTAATTAAGTGTGAAAATTGTGGATGAGTTTTTAAAAAATATCCTTTAAAGACACATATATATTGAAATATTTACATGTGAAAAGAAATGTTGTCTGTGATTTGCTTCAAAATAACCCAGGCAAGAGAGTAGGTGGGAGAATCGCTGACACAGGATTGGTTATGTATTAAACATTGTTGAAGCTGGGTGTTGGACAAACTAGGCTCATTCTACTGTTCTACTGTGTATATGTTTGAAAATTTTCAAATATAAAGTTAAATTTTAAAATTTAACAAGTTAGGCTAGGTGCCGGTGGCTCATGCCTGTAATCCCAGCACTTTGGGAGGCCAAGGTGGGCAGATCACGAGGTCAGGAGATCGAGGTCATCCTGGCTAACACGGTGAAACCCTGTCACTACTAAAACTTCAAAAAATTAGCCGGGCGCAGTGGTGGGCGCCTGTAGTCCCAGCTACTTGGGAGGCTGAAGCAGGAGAATGGCGAACCCGGGAGGCAGAGCTTGCAGGGAGCCGAGATCGCGCCACTGCATTCCAGCCTGGGTGACAGAGCGAGACTCCGTCTCAAAAATATATAAAATAAAATAAAATAAAATTTAACAAGTGAGTAAGGGCCAGGCACAGTGGCCCATGCCTGTAATCCCAGCACTTTGGGAGGCTGAGGTGGGTGGATCACCTGAGGTTAGGAGTTCGAGACCAGCCTGGCCAACATGGGGAAACCCCGTCTCTACTAAAATTACGAAAATTAGCTAGGCGTAATGTAGTGGGCGCCTGTAATCCCAGCTGCTCGAGGCTGAGGTGGGAGAATCACTTGAACCTGTGAGGCGGAGGTTGCAGTCAGCCAAGATCGCACCACTGCACTCCAGCTTGGGCAACAGAGCCAGATTCCATCTCAAAAAAAAAAAAAAAAAAAAGTGAGATATCTTGACAAAAGGTGGAGTAGTGGTTGCCTGGAGCCTGGATAAAGGGGCAGCATGGCTGCAGAGGGGCACAAGGGATCCTTTGGGGTGATGGGAATGATCTGTGTCTTGGCTATGATAGCGATTTCATGGATACATACATTTAAACTGATCAAGCTGTTCATTTAAATGTGCTTTATTGTATGTAAATTATACTGTAATGTCAATTTAAAAATTGATTAAAATTAGTAAGAAGGGGCCACGTGTGGTGGCTCATGCCTGTAATCCCAGCACTTTGGGAGGCTGAGGTGGGCAAATCACCTGAGGTCAGGAGTTCAAAACCAGCCTGACCAACGTGGTGAAGCCCTGTCTCTACTAAAAATACAAAAATTAGCCGGGTGTGGTGGCGTGGGCTGTAATCCCAGTTACTTGGGAAGCTGAGGCAGGAGAATCACTTGAACCCAGAAGGTGGTCGCAGTGAGCTGAGATCGTGCTGCTGCACTTCAGGCTGGACGACAGAGCAAGACTCCATATCAAAAAAAAAAAAAAAGCAAAGTAAGAAGAGTTTTAAAAATATTATTATTATTATTAAAATAGAGATGGGGCCTAACAATGTTGCCCGGGCTGGTCTCGAACTTCTGGGCTCAAGCGATCCTCTCTCTGCCTCCCAAAGTGTTGGAATAATGGTGTGAGCCACTGTGCTTGGCCAGTAAGAAGGGTTTTTATGCAGTATACACATAGTGTGGAATCAGTAGTTTCAGAGGTGTGAGGCACCCAGCACTGCTGGGCAGCAGGGATTACCGGACTTGTGCTGCATCTTTATTTTTCCCTTCACCTCAAGTTAACTTTATAATTCATACTTCTGATTTTGCGGTAGTGTCTCTAATTTCTCCTTGCAGCTGTAGAGTCAGCTTGAATTTTGTGATGTTTGTCCATGTGTCTGTCATCCTAAAGGACATGCATTTTTATGCTAGAATAAATGATGTTAGGAGGACATCTACCCATTTATAATTTTTTAAACATTCAATTGGCTACATTATAATAGTCAAGCACTAAGGGTACACCTGAGCTGAAAACAATTCAGTTGGATTCTAATTTTGATTTATTTTCCATCCAGTCTACCAACCAACCAACCAGCCAGTCAGCCCATCAGCATTTATTGAATGTGTTCTTTGCACCATCCACCGGGTTGGGTTTTGGGTGCATGAGGATGAATATGATACAGTCCTGCCCTTAAAGATACAACTTTCAGGGTGAGAAGATAGCTATGTATATGTATAATTTCAGCAGCTTGACAAGTGCCATGGTCAAAGTGGGTGCAAGATACAATATAGTCTAAGGCCACATTTATGCATGTTGGCCTCCTCCCTCCCTCCCCTCTAGCCTGCTTCCTTATCTGGTAAGTCAAATGAATCAAATGTCAGGCAGTTTGGAGAGCTGAAACAGAAGGGAAACAGAAGGAAGCTTCCTTCTGCCCCTATAAATTTGTTACTTTTTCTTCCAAATAAAAATTTGTTATTTTTACAATACCATTATATTGACATTGCAAGGGTCCCTGGTGTTTTTATTGTTTTCTGTTGTCACTTTGTATCTCTTCTCCTGTTCCTGTCCCACTCCCATTAGCATCTTCTCTGATGTGTTTAATATGTATCCTTGGATATATATGTATCCTTATGTGGTGTCTTCTGTAAATTTATATAAATAGCATTACATGATAATTCTCACTCTGATTCTTTCTTCATTTAAAACTATGTTTTCAAGTTCTGCTGGTGTTGTGTTTATATGGTGCTTTTAGCCACTGCATTGTATTTTTATTGCTCTATCTACTGCATTTTATTTATCTGTTCCCCTAGTGATGGACACCTCATTTGTTCTCCCTGTACCACAAACAATGCTCTGCAGATATAGTGGCTCACACCTATAATCCCAGTACTTTGGGAGGCTGAGGCAGAAGGATCGCTTGAGACCAGGAGTTCGAGACCAACCCGGGCCTTATGACAAAAACCTCATCTCTACCAGAAATTAAAAACTTAGTTGAGCGTGGTGGCATGTGCCTGTAGTCCCAGCTACTTGAGAGACTGGGGTGGGAGGATCGCTGGAGCCCAGGAGGTTGAGGCTGCAGTGAGCCTTGATTGTGCCACCACTGCACTCCAGCCTGGGCAACAGATTGACTGTCTCAAAAGATAAAACTAAATAAATTAATAGGAAAATCCTCATATATGTCTTCTTACAAACTTGTACAAGAGTTTTTCTGGCTAAATACCAACAAGTATAATTGTTGGGTCACAGAGTATAATCATATTTACTTTCACTAAGTAATGCATGATTGCTTAATTTGTATTTCCACTACTAAGTGCAGTCCTTAGTATTTGACTTTAAAACTTTTGTGAGTTTGGCAGGTTTCACATGTTATTAACATCTTGTTTTAACTCACATTTCTCTGATTACTAATGAGCATGCTGGATTTCTGTGTATGTTGGGTAGTCTTTGGATTTTCCTTTTATGTATGACCTAGTCATATCATTTTCCCATTTTCCAGTAGAGTTTCTTATATATTCTAGCTGTTAATCCTAAGGCAGCTACAGATGTTTCAGATGTCTTCTTCTGTCCCTCATCTAGTTGCTAACTTTGTTCATGGTGTCCTTTATTCAGCAGAAATCCCTTGTTTTAATTTAGACATTTCCTTTGCCTTTTCCATTTATAAAGATTTGTGCTTTTTGATGTCTTACTTAAGAAATCTTTTCTGGGCCAGGCATGGTGGCTCATGCCTGTAATCCCAGCACTTTGGGAGGCCAAGGTGGAAGGATTGCTTGAGGCCAGGAGTTTGAGACCAGCCTGGGCAACATAGCAAGACTCCATCTCTGTGTACAAAAAAGGCATTATCCTATATTTTCTTCTAATTAGGTTTATATGTGCCTCAATTTACATCTCCAGTTTGATCTTTTCTCTGATCTCTAAATTTGTATACTCACTGTCTGCCTGATAGCCGCACCTGAATTTCTAATAGATATCTCAAATTTAGCATTACTAAAATGTATTTTATCCCTTCCTCATTAAAAAAAAAAAAAGATCTGTTCCTCCCCCAATCTTTATTCATCTAAGTACACTTGTCCCTCGGTGTCTCTGGAGGATTGGTTCCATGACCATCCCTCCACAGTGGATACTGATATCGGTTAGCTTTGCGTCCCCACTCAAATCTCATCTTGAACTAGAATCCCCAAGTGTTAAGGAAGGAACCTGATGGGAAGTGATTGGATTATGGGGGCGATGTCTTCCATGCTGTTCTTGTGATAGTGAGTGAATTCTCGAAAGATGTGATGGTTTTATAAATGGCAGTGTTTTCCTGCGCTCTCACACACCTCTCTCTCCTGCCACCGTGTTAGACAGTCTGTGCTTGCTTTCCCTTCGCCATGATTGTGAGTTTCCTGAGGCCTCCCCTACCCTGTGGAACTGTGAGTCAATTAAAATCCTTTCCTTTATAAATTACCCAGTCTCATGTAGCATGTTTATAGCAGTATGAAAATGGATTAATACAGATACCAAAATCCACGAATGCTTAAGTTCCTTGTATAGTGACACTGTATATGCATATAACCTATACCCATCCTCCCTCGTACTTTAATCTCTTGAATACTTACAGTTAATACGTTGTAAATGCTATGTAAATTATTGTTATACTGTATTATTTAGGGAATAAACAAGAAAAAAAGTCTGTACATGTTCACTATAGATGCAACAAGCCTTTTTTTCCCCCTAAATATACATATATGTACATATTTTTTGAGATGGAGTTTCACTCTCTTGCCCAGGCTAGAGAGTGCAGTGGTGGGATGTCTGCTCGCTGCAACCTCCGCCTTCCAAGTTCAAACAATTCTCATGCCTTAGTCTCCTGAGTAGCTGGGATTACAGGCATGCGCCACCACACCCAGCTAATTTTGTATTTTTAGTAGAGATGGTGTTTCACCATGTTGGCCAGGCTGGTCTCGAACTCCTGACCTCAAGTGATCTCCCTGCTTTGGCCTCCCAAAGTGCTGGGATTACCGAAGTGAGCCATGGCGCCTGACTTTTTTCCTAAATATTTTTGATCCACAGATACAGAACCTGTGGGTACAGAGGGCAGACTATAAATGGTGCTGCTTTCCACCCTGTTGCTCAAGCCAAAAACCCCGGAGTCATCTTTGCTTCCTTTTCATGCTCTGCATGTATAATCTGTCAGCAAGTTTTATACATTCTGACTCCAGAAAATTTCTGGAATCTGTCCTGGGCTCTTTATGGTCTCCTGCTGCTACTCTAACCATGTCACCTGTCTTTTGTATAGCCATTATTGCTCTACTTTGCAGAGTTTATTTGTTGCATTTATTCATTAAAGACTCACCTCAGCTTCATAGCTAGCTTTGTAAGATAGAGCACTAGGTCTGGCTGGCCATATGCTGCCAGATGGAGGAGCTGAGTTTCTTTCCTATGTTCTGCTCCTTGGCTTCAGTAGTGGCCACTGGAGACATCACTGTGCACTGATGCTTGGGGCAAAGGATCTTGCCAACCTCTGTGCAGGTCGTTGGAACAGCTGATAATGTCTGTGGTTTATAATGTGATGTAGATCAAGAGATGTCATTGAAAGATTTTTGCCTGCCAGCAGGTCTGAGTCTGAAGACCATGCCCAGGGTGGCGCTATCATAGCTCACTGCAGCCTCTGATTCCTGTGTTCAAGCTGTCCTCCAGAGTAGCTGGGACTATAGGCACACACCAGTATACCCAGTGAACTTTTCAATTTTTTTGTAGAAATGGGGTTCCACATCTGTTGGTCAGGCTGGTCTGGAACTTCTGGCCTCAAGCAATCCTCCTACCTCAGCCTCCCAAAGTGCTGGGATTACAGATGTGAGCCACCGTGCCCAGCTAGACTTTTTTGTTAAATGTACCTTAAAGCAATGCTTTCTTCTTTTCCCATCACAAATTTAATTATTTATAAAAATATCTAATGGAAAGAAACTGGATTAGCAAGCCAGACAGATACTTGTCCTGGCTAAGTGTGATACTAGGCAAGTTGTTGACTTCCTTCTTCAGATGCCTGTGATACATACCCCATGTTTATTCTAATTTCTTAAAGATATGAGAACCTAGCTCTAACATATGCATGAAATGCCTATTCCTGAGGCATTGATCACACTGTCATTGTTCCAGGTTCCTTTCCGTCCTCCCTGAAATCCCCATTAGCATAATTCCCCACCATCCCCATGTGTGGAGTCCACTGCCCCACCGTGTGCTGCTGCCCTTGACTGTTCTGAGGCCGGCTGAGTTTCAGAAGTAACAGGGACTCGGTGATTAAATTTCTTTCTTTCTTCTTTTTTTTTTTTTTTTTTTTGAGACGGGGTCTTGCTCTGTCCCCCAAGCTGGAGTGCAGTGGCGCAATCTCAGCTCACTGCAACCTCTGCCTCCCAGGTTCAACTGATTCTTGTGCCTCAGCCTCCCTAGTAGCTGGAACCTAAAGGTGCCTGCCACCACACCTGGCTAGGTGATGAAATTTCTTCAGCTTTCTCTGGCCCTCCCTACTTCTGGAATCCAAATGACATGCTACATATCGTTGCCATTTCTGATTTGGATGCACAAATATAGGGACAGATGGGTGTGTGTTTGTTTTTGATTTTTTTTTTCTCTGTTAATCTGGCTGTAAAAGCATTTCCAATGGCTTATAGTTTAGTATGTGTTCCCAATGTGGGAGCAGCCTATACATATGGAAGTCCAGTTAGGTAGGGCTCCCTGTACCCTGGCGCCAGGGTGTTGTTCTGAGCAATGGTGCCCCCTGATGGCCAGTGTAGAAACTTGGTCACGGTGTCATCTTTTTCTCACCATCATGGGGGATTCCCTTCACTCCCCAGCATTTTCTCACTTTTATTCTGTCTTGAATCTTAGGTAATTATGCCTGAAATAATCCTTCTTATCTCCTCTTTGGGTTTCTTATTTCTTCTCTTATTTATTGCTCTCTTACCTCAAAAATATCTTATTTCAGCTGGGTGCAGTGGCTCACGCCTGTAATCCCAGCCACTTTGGGAGGCTGAGGCAGGTGGATCACCTGAGGCTCAGGATCACTTGAGGCCAGCCTGGCCATCATGGTGAAACCCTGTCTCTACTAAAAATACAAAAATTAGCCAGGTGTGGTGGTGCAGCTACTTGGGAGGCTGAGGCAGGAAGATGGCTTGAACCCGGAATGTGGAGGTTGCAGTGAGCTGAGATCACATCACTGCACTCCAGCCTGGGCAATAGAGATAGACTGCATCTCAAAAAAAAAAAAAAAAAAAAAAATCTTATTTCTTCTCACCACTCATTCTTTTCATTATATTTGAACTAAAAGCTTTTCCCAGTAATGGCTAAAAAGTACTTAGTGGCGTGTCAATATCAAAAAGAAAGGAAGCCCTTGATTTTGAGGAGAAATTAGAAGCCACACTAAGGACTCATGGTTGCCAACTTCTCGAGCTCTGAGATAGGTAAGGCGCTCCCTTCAGAATCTTTATGGGTTTTTGTTAGCTCTTCAGCTTTCTCCAACCAAAATTGCTTTGGCTTAAGCTTTAGAACTCAAGATAAATGAAGGTTCTTCATTTTAACTTTAGTTGATAAATTACTAGTATTACAGAGCGATTTTCTGTGTGGAAAACATGCCAGCGCTGTCACCTAGACACACCATGCATGGGTTCAGCATGTACCATGGCTGCCTGAGGCCTGCCCTCCTCCCTGCTGGCCTCCTCTCCTGTGCTACTTTTTTTTTTTTTTGAGACAGAGGCTTGCTCTGTCACCCAGGCTGGAGTGCAGTGGTGCAATCTCAGCTCAATGCAACCTCCACCTCCTGAGTTCAAACAATTCTTCTGTCTCAGCCTCCTGAGTAACTGGGATTACAGGTGCCTACCACCATGCCCGGCTAATTTTTGTATTTTTAGCAGGAACAGGGTTTCACCATGTTGGCTAGGCTGGTCTCGAACTCCTGACCTCAAGTGATCCACCTGCCTTGGCCTCCCAAAGTGCTGGGATTACAGGCATGAGCCACCACACCCAGCCTTCTGCGCTCCTCTTAACTTAGTTTCAGATTCTGCCCAGGTGCCTTCCAGACTAGCTTCTGGAACACTGTCCACCTGTCAGTTGAATTCTTGAGCTATTGATTTGTCTGTGACTTTTAGCTCATAATTGGACTGTTGTAAATGACATAGATACGTAAGTATGTCCCACGGGTTATGTGACTATAAGCACATAACCCTCCAGTACTAATTCACTCTCTTTCAAAATTGTGCTTTTGCTTTTAGTGTTTGGGGAGCCCAGGAGAGGAATGTGAAACGGGACTGCCCAGTCCTGCTGACACACACACACACACACACACACACACACACACACACACACACACAGACATGCCAAAAACCAAAACAAACCAAAATATTCCTGAGTGCAGGAGTTGTGATTTAACAAAACCTTCATATCCTCTTCCATCCCTACTCTAGAGAACACCCTACTTAGAATAAAAATCTAGGATTGATGAGCACCAAGGCTTCCAGTCTTTATGGCGCTGTGAGAACCCATCTTTACTTGATTTATTCTTCTATCTTTTCCGGAGTAGATGTAGTCTTTGAATAGAATTGCATAATTTTAGGGTTTTAAGCACCCTCAACAATCGTGCAGTTTAGTTTCCCATCTCATGCCTTCCAGAAAACTTCATACAAGTTGACCCTCATCTAGCCTTGGCCTGAGTGCTTCCACTGAGCCAGAATTCAGCACTTTTTTAAGCAGGCCCATTCCATTGTATGGACTGCCCAAATTATTAGTAAGTTCTGTATGTTCGGCTAAAACTTAACTCATGGAAATTTCCACCATGAGTCCTGATTCAACCGTAGAAACGAATGACTCAGTTTTTTCACTTCTACAGAAGTGGCCTTCAGCTATTGGAGGACAGCGTCCAGCCTCCGTAGGCTTTCCAGCCCCAGCGTTGCCCACTTTTCTCTGGCTTTTTGGGCTTTTTTCTTCTTGATTTTTGGGGATTTTTGAAAATAGCCCTATGTCTTGGATATGAGTCACAAATTGCTCCCCCCACCCCCTTCATTTTGTGATTTGTCTTCAGGCTGTGTTTACATTGGTGTTTACCGTGCAGAATTTTTTCTTTAATGTAATAAAATGTAGCCATCTTTTTAAAAATGGCCCCTGGACTTCATGCGTTTAGAGTTCATTCGTACTTAGAAAGGCCTTGTCCACTTGAGGCTATTTTAAAAATACCCGTATTTTCTGCTAGTACTTAAATGGATTTGTGTGAGTGTGTGTGTGTTTGTGTGTATGTATGTACTTAAATCTTTTATGCATCTAGAATTTATTTTAAAATAAGATGTGAGATAGGGGTTCAAATTAATTTTTTTTCCAGCTAGCTGCCTAGTTACTCCAACAGTATTGAATTATTCATTTTTTCCTGCTGTTTTGAAATGCCATTATATTAAATTCATGACACACTTTTGGATTTTTTCCTAGAATATTTCATATGTTTTATTTCCAAGCAAACCACCACACACATCTTATACCTTCATTGCTGAAATTTTTAACCTAAATGTAAAACTTGTTATGCGCTTACCTGGCATCCAGCCGGTCGGGATGATCTGACTCTGCTCCTTCCTGCCTCAACAGCTTCCTCTTTTGTGCCACCTGCAGGTTAATAAGCATCTCTTATGTCGTTATCCAGGCCATTGACCAAGGGGTGACAATAATGTTGGCCTTTGTAGGGCTGTCCTTTGGACTCCAGTGGAGAACCATTACTCACTCTTTCCTATTTTAGAAATGCAGCATGATAGGTTAAAAAGTGCTTAGGGTTTTGGTTTCAGTTGCAGGACTAAATTTGAGCATCCCTTCTATTCATTCTCAGACTTTAATGTGAACAGGAATAACCTGAGGATCTTATTAAAATGCAAATTCTTTTTTTTTTTTTTTTTTTTTTTGAGACGGAGTCTCGCTCTGTTGCCCAGGCTGGAGTGCAGTGGCACGATCTCGGCTCACTGCAAGCAAGCTCCGCCTCCCGGGTTCATGTCATTCTCCTGCCTCAGCCTCTTGAGTAGCTGGGACCACAGGTGCCTGCCACCACACCCGGCTGATTTTTTATATTTTTAGTAGAGAGGGGGTTTCACCGTGTTAACCAGGATGATCTCGGACTCCTGGCCTCGTGATCCGCCCGCCTGGGCCTCCCAAAGTGCTGGGATTACAGGCATGAGTCATCGCGCCCGGCGTTTGTTTTTCTTTTTTTTTTTTTTTGGATGGGGGTCCCCTCTTGTCTCCCACGTTGGAGTGCAGTGGCACAGTCTCAGCTCACTGCAACCTCTGTCTCCCGGGTTCAAGCGATTCTCATGCCTCAGACTCCCGAGTAGCTGGGATTACAGGCACCCACCACCATGCCCAATTAATTTTTCTATTTTTAGTAGAGACAGGGTTTCATCATGTTGGCCAGGCTGGTCTTGAACTCCTGACCTTGGGTGATCCACCTGCCTTGGCCTCCCAAAGTGCTAGTATTACAAGCGTGAGCCATGGCACCCAGCCTAAAATGCAAATTCTGATTCAGTAGGTCTGGGGTAGGCCAAGATTTTGCACTCCCTCCCCACCTTTTTTTTTCTTAGACAGTATCACACTCTTTCACTCAGGCTAGAGTGCAGTGACCTGATCTTGGCTCACTGCAGCCTCAAACTCGTGGACTGAAGTGATCCTCCTGCGTCAGCCTTCTGAGTAGACAAGACTGCAGACTTCTGCCACTGTGCCCGGGTAATTAAAAAAAAAATTTTTTTTTTTTGAGACTGAGTCTTGCTCTGTTGCCCAGGCTGGAGTGCAGTGGCGCGATCTCGGCTCACTGCAATCTCCGCCTCCCGGGTTTACGCCATTCTCCTGCCTCAGCCTCCGAGTAGCTGGGACTACAGGCGCACGCTGCCACGCGCGGCTAATTTTTTGTACTTTTAGTAGAGATGGGGTTTCACCATGTTAGCCAGGATGGTGTTGATCTCCTGACCTTGTGATCCACCCGCCTTGGCCTCCCAAAGTGCTGGGATTACAGGCGTGAGCCACCACGCCCGACCAAAAAAATTTTTTTATAGAGATGGGAGTCTTGCCGTATTACCTGGGCTGGTCTTGAAATCCTGTCCCCGAGAGCAACCACCCAAAGTAGGATTACAGGGTGAGCTATGGTGCCCAGCCAGATTTTGCATTTTTAATAAGTCCCCAGGCCATGCTGATGCTGCTGGTCCATGAACTACCCTATATCTTGCAGGACCAAGACTAGGGTGAGTCAAGTGAGATGCCCCATGAAGTGTGGGAGGAGGCACTTATTGTCTTGGCGCTTGCACACACCGGAGAGCAAGCACTTCTTTAAGTTTTGTACCCTGGGTCCCTTGCTTGCCTCACCCTAATCCCAGACCTGATATCATGTTTCCTATTATTGTTAGGCTCCCTGCTGATGAACCTACTAAATAGGACTCTTGAGAGGTGAACTCTTGCTGTCTGCATTTTTTTTGAGACGGAGTGTCGCTGTGTTGCCCAAGCTGGCACAATCTTGGATCACTGCAACCTCCGTCTCCTGGGTTCACACCATTCTCCTGCCTCAGCCTCTCGAGTAGCTGGGACTACAGGCATGCGCCACCATGCCCAGCTATTTTGTGTATTTTTTAGTAGAGATGGGGTTTCACCGTATTAGCCAGGATGGTCTCGATCTCTTGACCTCGTGATCTGCCCACCTCGGCCTCCCAAAGTGCTGGGATTACAGGCGTGAGCCACTGCGCCTCTCCACTGTCTGCATTTTTAAACAGGTTCCCCAGGTGACCCTTAGGCACACCAAGCCTGTTATGAAACCAGTGCTTGCAACCTGAAAACCTCATGCTGCTGTTTACCTTTCGTTTTCATGATGTGCTTGAGATAGTGGTGGCTAAGTCTGAAATATATATATTTTTAATGTAATGTTTGTGGGTACATAGTCGGTGTATATATGGGTTGCATAAGATGTTTTGATACAGGGATGCAATGCATAATAATCACATTAGGGTAAGTGGGGTGTCCAACTCAAGCATTTATCCTTTGTGTTACAGACAATCTAGTTATACTTTTTAGTTACTTTAAAATGTATAATTAAATTATTTTGTACTATAGTCACCCTGTTGTGCTAGCAAATACTAGGTCTTATTCATGCTTTGTAACTTTTTTTTTTTTTTTATCCATTAGCCCTCCCCACTTCCCTCCCACTGACCCCCGACCCCCACCCCCCACCACTACCCTTCCCAGCCTATGGTAACCATCCTTCTACTCTTTGTCTCCATGAGTTTAATTGTATTAATTTTTAGCTCTCACAAGTAAGTGAGAACATGTGAAGTTTGCCTTTCTGTGCCTGGCTTATTTTACTTAACATAATGACCTAGTGCCATCCATGTTTCATCCATCCATCCAAAGGTTCACATTCTTTTTTGTGGCCGAATAGTACTCCATTGTGTATATGCACTGCATTTGTTTATCCATTCGTCTGTTGATAGACACTTGATTTCAAATCTTGCTTGTTGTGAAGAGTGCTGCAGTAAACATGGGAATGCAGAGACCTCTTCTATACTGATTTCCTTTATTTGGGGTATATACCAACAATGGGATTGCTGGATTGTAAGGTAGCTCTATTTTTAGTTTTCGAGGAACCTCCAAACTGTTGTCCATAGTGGTTGTAAAGTTGCAAATATTGACGGTAGTTACTCAAGTGGTGCCAGACTACAGGAGAAGGCCTGCTTGTATTTGACAAAACCAACCTTTACCCACGTACTGAATCTGATAATGTGATTTTTGCTCAAAATCCAACTCTTATGTAGTAAAAACCTTAATCGAAAGTGCACCATAGCTCAGTGCTTCTCAAACTCTAATGTGGGTAAGAATATTCTGTGTATCTTGTTAAAATGCAGATTCTGATTCAGCTGGCCTGGGGTGGGGCCTGTAATTCTGCATTTCTGACAAGCTTTTGAAAGGTGCTGAAGCTTTAGCTCTACAGCTGTGCTTGCAAACCAAGGAGATTTTCAACTGAGCTCTAGTTCAGAACTTTCTCCTAACGTATGAGAGTTTTGGTTAGGAATGTTTGGAGAAGTTATTCACGAATTTTACTTCAGTAGACAGGGAAAGATGTTTTTGTATTTTTAGTAGAGACAGGATTTCACTATGTTGGCCGCTGGGCTGGTCTCAAAACTCCTGACCTCAAGTAATCTGCCCGCCTCAGCCTCCCAAAGTGCTGGGGTTACAGGTGTGAGTCACCGCTCCTGGCCAGAGATGCAGTTTTGATATGTTGTCCAGGCTGCTCTCCTGGGCTCAACTGATCCTCCTGCCCCGGCTCCCAGAGTGCTGGGATTATAGGTGTGAAGTCACTGCCCAGCTGGGCTGCATGTATTTTTTCTAAAACCCAGGTAAAATGTGTTCATCACTTAAGAGTTAGCATTTTTTTATTTATTTTTATTTTTTTGGGTGAGACGAGGTCTCGCACTGTTGCCCAGGCTGGAGTGCAGTGCCATGATTTCAGCTCACTGCAACCTTCACCTGATCCTCACACCTGATCCTCCTGAGTAGCTGGGACCACAGGCACTTGCCACCCAGTGGTCCCAGCTTGCCACGCCCAGCTAATTTGTTGTATTTTTTAGTAGAGACGGGGTTTCACCATGGTGCCCAGGCTGGTCTTCAACTTCTGAGCTCAGGCAATCCTCCCACCTTGGCCTCCCAAGGTGCTGGGGACTACAGGCATGAGGCACTGCGCCTGACTTATCAGCATTTTATTTTAAAAAAGAGGAAGGAGATAATTGTGTGAAACCTGATAGTAAGAACTTTCAATTTAAGCTGTATGGGAGTGGGGCTCCTGAAAAAGAGAAGAAGGTTGGTGACCAGCCTGGTCGACATAGTGAGACCTCGTCTCTACTGAGAGAAAAAAAATGGAGGGAAAAAGGTTCAGGCTGCTGCCATTTAACACTGCTTCTCCGAGGAGAGCAGCCCTGCGAGGCTTGAGTTTCTCTGAATGATGTCTTAGGTTTCAACACTGTCCCCTTAACTTGTTAGCCACCTTCATGGAAAAAACCCGCAATCCATGAATATTTGTCATCTCGCATGCCATTACTGGGCAAACAAAATGAATCACAAGCTGGGACTTGAATAGAAATTCCATTATTTAGAGACAGGTCAGATTAATCTATCTAGGAAGGACAGTGAAAGAGGCATTTTTCCTGATGGTGCTTTTTAAACTGCAGTCAGGTGATGCTGTTAATGAAAATGCCAAAGAGAAAGAGTGATTTCCCTCCTAAGCAGTATTAGATTATAGTGTTGTCAGGAGTCTTGCAATTGAATTACCTTCTTGTAATCAATTCCACCTTACCAGTTAACGCTACTTGTAATGGACTGCTGGCTTCAAGAGACTTAGTCTGGATTATTTAAAGCTTCTTGCTGTAAAGGAGACATCACCTGTAGCATCTTCCCTTCCCCAGGTGGAACATCCCCTGTTGGAGCACTTTGGAGGCTGCAGTGTTGTGAGCTCTGCCCTGGCTGGGAGGGGTTCTGGAACAGGTCCAAAGCCCGTAGAGCAAAGGCTCATTTGTCTGCTTGATGCCAATGTGCTGCGGGTTCTCCAGAGGCTGGGACTCGTTGCTTCTGAGTCCTCGTTAGTATTGTTACTGCACTTCCCATTCGTATCTGCCTGTCATGTTCTACCACTAACCCCCGGGAAGAAATGAATGGGAAATTTAGTTTGCCATGATTTTTGCCCTGATTTAATGTATGATACCTAGTTTGGGGAGCCATTTGCTGTTCAAGACCTTCCTTTGTTTTTTTTTTTTTTTAGGCAGAGTCTCACTCTGTTGTCCAGGCTGGAGTGCAGTGGCACAATCTTGGCTCACTGCAACCTCTGCCTCCTGGGTTCAGGCGATCCTCATGTCTCAGCCTCCCAAGTAGCTGGGTTTACAGGCACACACCACCATGCCCAGCTAATTTTTGGTTTTTTAGTAGAAAGGGGTTTCGCTATGTTGGCCAGGCTGGTCTCCAACTCCTAACCTCAAGTGATCTGCCCCCCCTTGGCCTCCCAAAGTGCTGAGATTACAGATGTGAGCCATTGCTCCTGGCCCCAAGACTTTTGTGAAACAAAGCATTTTTAAAAGTTTCATAAGTAATATTGGAATTAACTTAGAGTGGACTGTGTGAAATAAATACTTTGTCACAAACTTAATGGTATCAACATGGTAACAATATTGAAAAATGCTTTTAATTTTGTGAGGTGCGTATTCATAGAACTAAGAGTCAGAAGTTCTTGAACCTCGATTCCTGTTTGCATCTTACTGATAACGGACTATATATTTAGCCTTTTCTTGGGATGGGTCCTTATCAAAGAATGAGAAAACTAATAGTAACAATAATATGTGTTTGCTGTATGACAAGAGCCAGCCAGGTGATTTGCAGTTTCAGTAGGGTAAGGTATCATATTGAGAGAGTGAACAGTTTTTTAGAGAAGAGGAAAACAAATCTTGAATTTGTTATTTGTGCAAATATACATAGAAAGCTATCAGGAGTTTTCGTTCATGTGAGAATGAAGGTAAAACTTGCTCCAGGTGCTGGCTGGGCATGGTGGCTCACGCCTGTAATCCCAGCACTTTAAGAGGCCACGGTGGGCAGATCACGAGGTCAGGAGATCAAGACCATCATGGCTAACACAGTGAAACCCCCTCTACTAAAAATACAAAAAAATTAGCCGGGCATGGTGGCGGGCGCCTGTAGTCCCAGCTACTTGGGAGACTGAGGCAGGAGAATGGTGTGAACCCAGGAAGCAGAGCTTTCGTGAGCTGAGATCGTGCCACTGCACTCCAGCCTGGGCGACAAAGCAAGACTCTGTCTCAAAAAAAAAAAAGAAAAAAACCTTGTTCCAGGTGCTTAGATAAGACTCGAAGGAAACGCAGACATTTGGTTTATTATTAGATCATTATAGAGTTGTACAGCAATCTTTTACATTTTCCACTCTCAAGACCTAGAAATGCATGATATAATAGCTTAGAAAGACAACTGGTATGAATTAATGTTCATTATTCTTTTTTTTCTTTGAGATGGATCTCACTCTGTTGCCCAGGCTGGAGTGCAGTGGCACAATCTCAGCTCACTGCAACCTCCACCTCCCAGGTTCCAGCAATTCTCTTGCCTTGGCCTCCCAAGTAGCTGGGATTACAGGCATGCACCACGACGCCTGGCTAATTTTTTGTATTTTTAGTAGAGATGGGGTTTCACCATGTTGGCCAGGCTGGTCTCGAACTCCTGACCTCAGGTGATCCACCACTTTGGTCTCCCAAAGTGCTGGGATCACAGACATGAGCCATCACTCCAGGCCTGTTCATGATTCTTGATGATCTCACAGTTGACTTACAATGCACTTTTATGTCATGTGATGAGGCAATACGTTTGAAGATGGAAGAGGGCATTTAAGTAGCTGAGGACAGAATCAGAACTTTAATAGTTACAGTGAGGAAGTCAAAATTTCTCCCCACAAAACAACAATAATACCAGACAAAATTGTCAAAAGCAACTGTTTCAGGGCTGTAGAAGTAGAATAAATGCAAGAAATAAATGGAGAAGCATTTATCCAAGAGAAACCGCCAAACTTCAAGTAAGAAAAATGGGAGTCTGTGACGTCCTTGCCTACAGTGATAGGGGGTTACTCTCATCCCCTCCTGCCACTGGTGTGGTAGTTCTGTCAGGGTAGAGCAGGCCCTGAAAACTAGCAGCTTGGCTACTACAGAGAACTCACTTGATTTGGAGCAGGTGAAAAGCCCCCATCCGGTGGTATTGACAGTGAAAGTAATGAGCCTCAGTAGCAAGAGAAAAGGAAGGCCAACAGTTCTGGTAGTGAGAGAGATATCCCAAGTGGGTCAAGCAACAGACTGACAAACTAGCCCAAAACTTAATTGAGATCCTGGAAATGAGACAGTTTTAGAGGGGTCTGAAGGGCTGTCCACACATTTCTGGCTGACTTAGAAGCCTCTGCTCACATGCAGGTAAGACTAGAGCGATCCCATGGTACCTGTTTGTCCCTGATTGGCTGGGAATCTGCATGAATGTATAGAGGAAATACAAGAGGGCTGATCCGAAAGGAAAAGTGGGGTAGACCTGAAAACTGCTTGAACTTTTTGCTCCCTAACCCTGCACAGACCCATGGGCAGAGGTTGGAAGCCTACCTAGCAGGCTCAAGAGATGCGAACACAACGTATAACCAATCATTGCCTGATCACTAAGCTGTGTGTTAGCAAGTCAGGCTTAAAAATAAAAACAAGAATTTGAAAAGAAAAACTGGCAAAAAAAGAAGAAAAGAAACTGAGTAGACATCAAATAGCCACACATCACAGGGGAGACAGATTTTGTAGATTTAGTCGAGGCAGATTACTAAAGAAATAAAAAACGCACATGAAAAGTTACAGTTGAGAGTTGCTACAATATATTCTCTAAAACATCTAGTTTTTAAAAATTTTGTCTGTAATTTATTATGGTTATGTCTGCAAGGGAAGGCTATAGAAAACAAACAAAAAAAAAACACTAATGGGACAAAAAAAAAAAAAACCAGGAAAGGGTGGTTCATATTCAGGGAAGATAATCAGTCAATAGAAACTGTTTCTGAGTGAGCCTAGATGTTAGGTTTAGTAAACAAAGACTTCAGCACAGCTATCATAGATGTGTTCAGGAAATACAGGAAACTATGTATGTCATGTTTAAATATTTAAATAAATGTATGATGACAGTGATTCAATAAATCTCAATAAAACAAACTATAGAAAAGAACCAAATGCAAATTCTGGAGATGAAAAATACAGTAACTAAAATTAAAAATTTGCTATAGGAATTCAACAGCAGATTTGAGACACAGAAGAAAGAACTGGTGAACTTAAGATAGATCACTAGAAACTGCCAATCTGAAGAACCTGAGGGAAAAAAATGAACAGAGCTTCAGAGATCTATGGGACATCAGGCATACCAACACACAAGTCACAGAATCCCACAAAGAAAGGAGAAGAAAGGGCAGGAAAAAAAAAATGAATGAATTAACAGCCAGAAACTTCCTACATTTGATGAAAATCATGAATCTATGAAAACTTCAAATTGCATAAATATTGAGGGATCCACACCTAGGCATATCCTGGTCAAATAATTGACAGGCAGAGACAAAAAGAGGCCGGATGCAGTGGTTCACGCCTGTAATCCCAGCAGTTTGGGAGGCCAAGGCGGGCAGATCACTTGAGGTCGGGGGTTCGAGACCAGCCATGGCAAAAACCCCGTCTCTACTAAAAAATACAAAAATTAGCTAGGCGTGATGGTGCATGCCTGTAGTCCCAGCTACGTGGGAGGCTGAGGTAGGAGAATTGCTTGAATCTGGGAAGTGGAGCTTGCAGTGAGCCGACATCATGCCACTGCATTCCAGCCTAGGTGACCAAGTAAGACACTGTCTAAAAACAAACAAAAAAAGACAAAAAGAGTAAGAATGTCTTGAAAGCAGCAAGAAAAAGATAACTCCTCAAGTTTTTTATTGTAACAGTATGAATGTTTGCTGACTTCTCAGCAGAAACAGTGTAGGGTAGAAGGCAATGGAATGACATATTCAAAGTACTGAAAGAAAAAACCAAATCAAAATCTTTATATCTAGCAAAACTATTCTTCAAAAATGAAGGCAAAATAAAGACATTCCTAGATAAGCAAAGACTAAGAATTGCTTGCTACCAGATCTACCTGAAAGAAGTGTTTTGACTGAGAGGAAAATTCTACCAATGGACAGTAATTCGGATCCACAAGAAGAAAGGAAGAACACCAAAACTGCCAAATATTTGCGTAAATGTAAGATAATGTATAAAAATAGCTGAGGCTCAAAGTAGTAAAGAACATTCTCCTGGTTAAGAGGAAGATGATAGCAATGGAAACTTGGGTCAAATTAGAGGAATAAAGAATGCTAAAAATAGTAAGTATGTAGGTAAACATAACAAATTTTCTAATGTTGTAATTTTTCTAAATGGTAGTTGACAGTAAAAAGCAAAAATAATAACTATTATGGATTTAAAACATGTAGAATAGAGAGTAAAGGGGTGATTCCTGGAGCCTGGGAAGGGTAGGTGGGAGTGTGAGGGAAGTGGGGTTAGTTAATGGGTACAAAAAGAAAGAATAAATAAAAGATAGTATTTGCTAGCACGACAGTGTGACTATAGTCAGAAGTAATTGTAATATAAAAATAACTGTTGTCTGTGACACAAATGATAAATGCTTGAGGTGATGGATACCCCATTTACCCTGATGTGATTATTATGCATTGCATGCCTGTATCAAAGTATCTCAAATAACCCATGAATATATACACTTTCTGTGTACCCACAAAAATTAAAAATAAAAATTTAAAATTTAGAAATGAAATATATGGCCATAAAAAAAAAGACATAAGGAAAAAAAATACCTGAGACGCTCTTGTAGTTTGTTGAGTGTAATTGGCATAATCCTTTTGAAAGCGAGTTGGGCAATAGCCATTAAAAATTTACTTTTATTTTTATTTATTTATTTATTTATTTTTGAGACGGAGTCTCGCTCTGTCACCCAGGCTGGAGTGCAGTGGCGCAATCTCAGCTCACTGCAAGCTCCGCCTGCTGGGTTTACGCCATTCTCCTGCCTCAGCCTCCTGAGTAGCTGGGACTACAGGCACCCGCCACCTCGCCCGGCTAGTTTTTTGTGTTTTTTAGTAGAGACGAGGTTTCACCATATTAGTCAGGATGGTCTCGATCTCCTGACCTCGTGATCCACCCATCTCGGCCTCCCAAAGTGCTGGGATTACAGGCTTGAGCCACCGTGCCTGGCCCAAAATTTACTTTTTAAAAATTAATTATTATTTTTTGAGACAGAGTCTCACTCTGTTGCCCAGGCTAGAGTGCATTGGTGTGATCACAACTCACTGCAGCCTTGACCTCCTGGGCTGGGCTCAAGTGATCCTCCCAGCTCAGCCTCCCAAGTAGCTGGGACTACAGGCACACATCAGCTTGCCTGGCTAATTTTTGTATTTTTTTGTAGTGAAGGGTGTCTCCTGTTGCCCAGGCTGGACTCATACTCCAGGCCTCAAATGATCCTCTTACCTTGGCTTCCCAGAGTGCTGGCATTACAGGTGTGAGCACCAAGCCTGGCCTGCCATTAAAAATTTAAATGTTTAGTCCTTTTAACTTAGCACTTTCAGTTTTAAGAACATATATCATAGAAACACTACAATAACTTTGTAATAACTAAAAACTACAAAAAAGTCAAATGCTCATCAGAAGGACTGATTAAGTAGTATATTTATTTTGACTAAATATTATAACCATTAAAAGGAATGAAGTCAGGCTGGGTGTGGTGGCTCACGTCTGTAATCCCAGCACTTTGGGGGGCCAAGGAGGGCAGATCACTTGAGGTCGGGAGTTCAAGACCAGCCTGGCCAACATGGTGAAACCTCGTCTCTACTAAAAATACAAAAATTAGCTGGGCATGTTGGCACACACCTGTAATCCCAGCTACTCATGATGCTGAGGCACGAGAATCGCCTGAACCAGGGAGGCGGAGGTTGCAGTGAGCCAACATCGTACCACTGCACTTCAGCCTGGGTCACAGAGTGAGGCTCCATCTCAAAATGAAACAAAACAAAACAGAATGAAGTCGTATATGTTTTAATATGGAAAGGTGTCCACTTAACAGTTGCTAAATGTGATACATTTGGTCGAAAAGAGATGGAGCAGCACAGAAGTATATGCTCAAAGGTATGTGTGAGCATGTGTACATGCACACACACTTTTTTTTGTTTGTTTGTTTGAAATAGGGTCTCACTCTGTCACCCATTCTGGAGTGTAATGGCTTGATCTTGGCTCATTGCAACCTCTGCCTCCTGGGTTCAAGCAAGTCTTCTGCCTCAGCCTCCCGAGTAGCTGAGATTACAGGCGTGCGCCACCACACATGACTAATTTTTGTATTTTTAGTAGAGACGGGTTTTCACCCATGTTGGTCAGGCTGGTCTCAAACTCCTGACCTCAGGTGATGCACCTGCCTTGGCCTCTCAAAGTGCCTGGATTACAGGTGTGAGCCACCGTCCCCGGCCAATGTGCACTTTTTTTCTTCAGACTTTTAACAGTGATCTTCTCTGGTGATTTATAGGATTGTTCCACTTTATTATGTATTTCCAAAATAAGAGTTTTTTCTACTGTGTATTTCTACTTTTTCTACTTTTTGAAGTATTACTTCAAAAACAAATATTTTATAAACATGCATTTTAAAAAGCAGCTCATAGCATAACATTAACTTTGTATTTGAAATTGTGAGATTAAGTCAAGTACCCGGCCTATAAACAGCACTTAACTTTCCTTTCTACATCCATTCCATATCTTGTGTTCCCGTGTGTGTGTGTGTGTGTGTGTGTGTGTGTGTGTTTTACATGTCTGTTCAGTACATTATAAGATCTTTGGGGGCAAAACTGATCTTTTTTGTTTTGTTTTGTTTTCAGACGGAGTTTTGCTCTTGTTACCCAGGCTGGAGTGCAGTGGCGCCATCTCGACTCACTGCAACCTCTGCCTCCCGAGTTCAAGCAATTCTCCTGCCTCAGCCTCCTGAGTAGCTAGGATTACATGCATGCACCACCACGCCTGGCTAATTTTGTATATTTAGTAGAGATGGGGTTTCTCCATGTTGGTCAGGCTGATCTCAAACTCCCAACCTCAAGTGATCCATCCACCTAGGTCTCCCAAAGTGGGATTACAGGCTTGAGCCACTGTGCCCGGCTAAAACTGATCTTATTCATATTTGTTCAATTCCTACCTCAACATCCCATCTCTCTATTCCTATCATATAGTGCTTTGCACATAGCAGACCATCTGTGAATATTTATACTTTATTAAAGACATATAAAATAGTAATTATTCTCTACAGCAATTGGAATCCAATACAGTAATCCATAATACAGTTATTTGATCCACTGACATACGTTCTTTCTTTTTCTCCCAAAAATAACCATTGAGATTAACAAAACCAAAACAAAACTGAAAGAGTTCTAGCTTTTCCCATCTTCTCCATTTACTAAATATAGAAAAGACTGGGTTCTGCTGATTTTTAGGCAGGAAATGGAATCTTTTCTAGGAACATAATTCCTGTATCTAACTGAGCTATTCTTTTATGTTGTTTCCTTTTCACTAAAACAGAAAAAAACACTTTAAGCCTTTCTACCTTCGCTATATGACTTTATCACATGCAACATTTGGAATATTTGAACTCATAAATTTCTAAAGACAATTAAGGCTTTGCTACTGAAGTGTTATTGTTCATTACTTGAAAATTTATTACTTTTAAATGTTTTGTGTATAGCACTGTGCTTTTAAAAGTAAGGTATTATTTTTAAAAATCCACAAAGTAAATTACTTTCTGTTGGATTAGAGGAAATTTCCATTAAGGGAGATTGAGTGAAGTGGTTGCATAAACCCTCCTACAGATAACAACTGAAAGATCTGGGTAAAATATAAGAAACAACTAAAAGCATCCAAAAACTTTCCCTAGAACCTGGAGGAGAGTTGACTCCTGAAACACTATAATAGAAGGAGCAAGAATTGCAAGTTTATGACTTTTTTGCCAGAAGTTATGCATCATTACCCATAGTGGTTTCAGTAGAATGAAATAGCAGTGAAAAGCTGCAGCCTTACAGATGAGAGGTGCCAAAGAAGAGAAGTCAGGGATGGAAGAGAAGCTGGAAAGTCCAGGGGGAATCCTGGAAACAAGAGAGGACTACAGAAAGGGTGAGGCCCCATATCTAAGTGAAAACTGCCCAAATTCCTGGTTGACTGTTAAACTCTAAATGTATAGGTGAAATCCCAGGGAGCCCAGCAAAACAAAAACAAAAATAAAAACCAGCCAACCAATGAAACAAAGCAAGCAGACAGAGGCTAGAGAGGAATCTACCCTTAAAAGACAGACCTATACTATATGAGATCTGTGAGGTTCATGCTTTTTAAAACAGTATATCCCTAAACTGTGAACAGCGAAGCTGTGGAAAGCTGAAGGCTTACTGGCTTGGGGTTGAGAAGAAAGACCCTAATATTGCCCAAGCAGCTGAAAACTTAGGAGGAAATCACAAGAACACAAAAATCAGAGAGTATGAGCCCCTAAATCTGAGTATGATCAATCTAAATCCTTGGCTGTCTGCCAGATTACACAGAAGCATGGGAGACCCCAGGGAGCTAGGCTAGACATTGTAAGAGCTGAGCAGAGATAGCAGCTGCTCCATACCATAGGAGAGACAGTTTGCAGTTTTAATCTAGGCAAGTTAACTGCCTACTAGAATATAAAAAAAGAAAGTCCTCAGAATAACACAGTAGAATCCAGAGTTGCTATAACATTTTATCTACAATGCCAAGTTTTCGATCTACAATTACTAGACATGTAAATAATGTGGAAAGTGTAACTCATACTGAGGAAGAAAAGCAGTCAATAGAGACTGACTCTGAGCGTCTAAGTGGGTACAGTGTTGGATTTTGCAGGCAGACTGCAGAGCTGCTGTCCTGTGATCAAAGAATTATAGGAAAATTTGATCAAAGAATTAAAGGAAAAATAGGAAGGAAATTAAAGGAAAAATAACTGAACAGATTGTAACAAAGAAATGGAAAGTAAAAAAAATGGAAGTTGTAGAGCTCAAATAAGTAATAGCTGAAATAAAAACTAACTGGAGGCCGGGTGCAGTGGCTTACACCTATAATCCCACAACTTTGGGAGGTCAAGGCAAGAGGATCACTTGAGCTCAGGAGTTTGAGACCAGCCCTGGCAACATAGACCCCACCTCTACAAAGCAATTTTAAAATGAGCCAGGCATGATGGTAGGTGCCTGTAGTCCCAGCTTCTTGGGAGGCTAAGGTGGGAGGATCGCTTGAGCCCAAGAGATTGAGGCTGCAGTGAGCTGTGATCATGCCACTGCGCTCCAGCCTGGCTGACAACATGTCTCAAAAAAAAAAAAAAAAAGCTCACTAGATGTGCTCAACAGCGGTTTTGAAATGACGGAGAAAATAATCTGTGCAGTTGAAGATAGATCAATAGAAATTATCCCACCCAATGAAGAGAGGAGCAAAGATTGAAGAAAAGTTAGTAGAGCCTCAGAGACTTGTAGGACGATATCAAGTAACCTAATATAAGTGTACTTGGAGTCCTAGAAAGGGAAGAGAAAAATAGGCAAAAAACAATATTTGAAAAAATAATATCCCCAAACTTCTCAAATATGGTAGAAAACACTAATTTATAGATTCAATAAGTTCAATGAAGTCTAAGCACAAAGAAAAAGCACTCATAGGCACATCATAGTCAAATTGCTGAAACCAAAGATAAAAAGAAAATCTTAAAAGCAGATAGAGATCCTTTTGCAGCTCATGAGTATGACAATTGGGTGTTCGTGCATGTGTGTGAGGTGTGCCACCCTCTGAACCTTGTTACAACATTGGCACATTATGTCTCTGAACTTGTGTGGGGAGGGGAAGCAGAGAAAAGTGACACATTACATAAAAGGGATCAATGTTACAAATAACTTTTCTGACTTTTCATCAGAAACGAAGGAAGCCAAAAAACACTAGAACAGTATAGTCAAATACTGAAAGAAAAACCCTGTCAACCAAGAATCCAGTATCCAGAGAAACAATTTTCAAAAATGAGGGCTAAAGACATTTTCAGAAAAACAAAAATTGAGAGAATTAATCACCAGCAGACTTACACTAAAAGAAGTTTTCAGAAGGAAGGGAAATGATACCAGGTGGTAACTCATCTGCAGGAAGAAATGAAGATCACTGGAAATAAAAAACTATGAATTTTTTTCCTTCTCTAATTTCTTTAAGATACATATGATTTATTTTTATTTTTTTTATTTTTTTATTTTTGAGATGCGGCTCTCACTGTGTTGCCCAGGCTTGAGTGCATTGGCTATTCACAAGGACAATTAACGGTGCACTATAGCCTTGAACTCCTGGTCTCAAGCTTTTGTCCTGCTTCAGCCTCCTGAGTAGCTGAGACTACAGGCGTGTGCCACTGTGCCTGCTGGTGACATAAGAAACAAGATTTTAAAGATTTTGTAACACTGTAGTGCTGGGTTTATAATGTCCATATAGGTTGGTCACGGTGGCTCACATCTGTAATCTCAGCTCTTTAGAAGGCCAAGGTGGGAGGATTGCTTGAGCCCAGAAGTTCGAGGCCAGCTTGGGCAACATGGTGAGACCTTTTCTCTACCTAAAAAATAAAAAACCTTTTAAACATGTAATGTATATATAGGTGTAATTATGACAACAATAGCACTAAGATGGGGCAGGGCAAATGGAAATTTACTGTTGTAAGATTTGTATATTTTACCTGCTTAGAAGAGACACACTTTAAACACAGAGACACAGGTTAAAAGTAAAAGGATGGAAAAAGATTATACCATGAAAAGAATATACGTAAGAAAGCTGAAGTGGCAATACTAACATTGAATGAAATAAATTTTAAGAAGAGGAATATTGTTGTAGAAATTGAAAAGCTGGTTCTAAAATGTGTATGGAATGCAGAGTACTTAGAACTGGCAAAGCCAGCAAAAATTGAGGGCTGACTTTTACAGCACCGCAAGGCTGTGATACTGGCAAAAGAATAGACATGTACATAAATGAGAAGATGCAATCCAGAAATAGGTCCACACGTAAATAGACAATTGATTTGCAGCAGAGGTCCTGAGGCAATTCAATGGGGAAAGGAACATCTTTTCAACACATGGTACAGCAGCAACTAAATACTTGTGTGGAAGAAAACGAACATTAACCCATACCTTATATGCTGCACAGAAAGCTCAAAATGGAACAAAGTCCTGAAAGTTAAAACTATAAAACTTCTGGAAAAATTATAGGGGAAAATGTTCATGTGACTTCTGGGTGTGAAAAGATTTTCTAAGTAGGATACAAAAAGCACACACCATAAAATAAATGAATGCTAAATTGAACTTTATCAAAATTAAAATATTTGCTCTTCAGAAAGGGGTAAAGAAAATGTGCAATATGGGATAAAATGTTTACGATAGATAAATCTGACAAAAGACTGTAAAGAACTCTTACAATTCAATAATAATAACCCCAGTTTTTAAATGCACAAAAGATTTCAAAGTATGCTTCACATTGTTTTGTAAGACAAAACAATGGCCAGGAGCTACATAAAATACTCACATTATTAATCATCAGAGAAAAGCAATTTCCAGCCATAATGAACTACCACTCTTTACCCTCTACATACGGCTAAAATTTAAGAGACTGATAGCGCCAGGTGTTGGCAAGTGTGTGGCACAAGCAGAACTTTCATATCTTCTGTTGAGAATGTAAAGTAGTGCTAGTTTAGAAAACAGTACTTTGTTTTAAAGTTAAACAACAGTTACCCAAGGATACAGTAATTCGGTGCCTAGATTTTTATCTGAGAGGAATGAAAAGGCAGAGGCTTCTTAATGAGTGTTCATAGCAACGTTATGCATGATGGCCAAAGGCTGGAAACAATCCGGGGACTCATCAGGTGAATGGATGAACAAACTGCTGTCCCAGTCCAGTGAGAGCTCTGAGCAGGAAAAAGGAGCTCTAGACAGCATGAATCTGGCTCAAAAACATGCTTTGTGAAAGAAGCCAGACCCAGAGGTGTACATGCTCTATATTCACACAAAAATCTCAAAGGTGCAAACCAGTTGATAGTGACAAGAAAACAGAGGAGTGGTTGCCTGGGGCTTGGGTGGAGGGAAGATTGCAAAGAGGCATAAAGGAACTTTCATGGGCGATGAAAATGCTTTTGCGTCTTTATTGTGGGGCTGTTTACACTGGTATATTGTATGTAAATTTTATTATCTGTAAATTATATCCTCCACAAAGTTGTTTCTTCTTTTTTTAAATTATATATATATTTGTTGTTGTTTGTTTGTTTGTTTGTTTGTTTAAGACAGAGTCTCACTCTGTCCCCCAGGGTAGAGTGCATTGGTATGTGATCTCGGCTCACTGCAGCCTCTATCCCCCGGGTTCAAGCGATTCTCCTGCCTCCCGCAGCTGGGATTATAGGCACGCACCACCATGCCCAGCTAATTTTTGTGTTAGTAGAGATGGGGTTTCACCATGTTGGCCAGGCTGGTCTCAAACTCCTGGCCTTAAGTGATCCTCCCGTCTTGGTCTCTCAAAGTGCTGGGATTACAGGCGTGAGCCACTGCGCCTGGCCTAAAGTTGATTTTTTAAAATATCTTTCCATGGTTTAATAAAGGCAGCTATTCAGTGTTCATTTACTAGGTGATGATTATACTTTAGGTTGCTTATTCTCTTTCCCAGAACTTCTTTCTTTTTCAGGTATCAGATTCCTCTTTGTGGTGATGTTCTTCTAGGAAGAATGTTCTGACCCCAAGTTCTGGTCATTTTGCTTTGTTTGATAATTTTGTCTCCCCTCAATTACGTGGGATGGTACATGTTACCAAGTTGTGACCAATGACAAGTGAACAGATGTCTTCAGGGTCAGGAGGGACTTTTAGAAAAGATGGAGAAATGGGATAGATTATATTTCCTCCCTCCCCAACCTCACTAAAATGACAGTAAAGGAATTTTCTTGAAGAGATTGGGAGAGGAGATTGCAGTGGGCCAGAATTTTTCCCTACAAAATTTTGAAAACTGAAATGTAGGTGCATATATGATGAATAATTTAGATTTCAACTTTATCTGCTCCACTAAGTATTTGCAGTGAAGGAAGCTAACAGGAAGCAATCCTGTTTTCAGCCACATGCGGGCCATGTTCTTAGATAGGTTTTAGGTACCTGTGAATATAGGATGTACACTGGAGCTGAAAATGGAAAATGAGTTGAGAGTGTGAATGTGGAAGAGTTAGCACCCCAGATCCCCATCCCCAAAGAATATATGTGTCAAAGCCTAACCTGGAGAAATCCTGTTATAAATGAGGGTGGGAGGCAGATTTCTTACCCAAAATAGTAGATCAAGTTGAAGTCTGCATATTCAGCCACATCTTTCCACCTACCTTCCTGTCTTGGTTCCTACTGTCCTGGCTGTCGGGCTTGTTATCACAGACACCATCTCTGCCCACCAAGACACTGAAAGACTTACCTCAGAGCAACTGACCCATCCTTGGCTCCTAGAACACTCGTTTATAAGCCCCTCAGCCAGGACATTATCACATTTCTCTCTGGGGAGATTCACTAGCCTATGGGAAAAAAAACAAACATGGTATTTAGAATTTCCTTATCCCATCACATGCTGTGAGGTCCACAGTAAGCAAGAGGTGCTCATCCACGTAGAATTTCTAGTTAGCTCTTTAGTATCTTTTTTGTTTTTTGAGACAGGGTCTGGCTCTGTTGCCCAGGCTGGAGTGCAGTGGCATGATCACAATCTCGGCTCTCTGCAGCCTCCTTCCCCTGGACTCAAGTGATCTTCTCACCTCAGCCTCCTGAGTAACTGGGACTACAGATACGCGCCACTACACCTGACTAGTTTTTTTGTATTTTTTGTAGAGACAAGGTTTTGCCATGTTGCCCAGACTAGTCTTGAACTCCTGAGCTCAAGTGATCCACTGGCTTTGGCCTCCCAAAGTGCTGGGACTACGGGTATGAGCCACTGTGCACGGCCTGCACTTTGAAAAAACAAATTCCTCAAAGAGATAAGATGTTACATCAAGGAAACAAGAGCAGGATGCCATGTAAAGGAACTATTCAAGAATGTTCTTGAAAATTGAAAAATCTCACTAAGTAAAGATTGCAGTAAAGCAGTTGGAAGATAGGCCGGGCGTGGTGGCTTACAACTGTAATCCCAACACTTTGGGAGGCCAGTGTAGAAGGATCACTTGAGGCCAGGACTTTAAGACCAGCCTGTGAAATATGGCAATACCCTATCTCTATAAAAATAGAAAAAATTAGCTAGGTGTGGTGGGGCACACCCCTAGTCCTAAGTACTTGGGTGACTGAGGTGGGAGCATTACGTGAGCCCAGGAGTTCTAAGCTGCAGTGAGCTATGACCACACCACCACACTCCAACCTGGATCGCAGAGAGGGTAAAGTAAAGCAGTTGGTCAAAGATACAGACAATAAGTGGAAGAAAAAAGAAAAAATTAAAGGATACCTAGGAGGTCCAACATCTGACTGTTGGAGTTCTAGAAAGGTGAAGGACAAGGCATTATTTAAAAAGCAACATGAGGTTTTCCCCAAAAATGTCTCAGATGGATAAGAGCTCACCCAGTGTCCAGAATGAAAAAAGTAATGAAAAAGACCCTGAACACATTGTTATGAAATTTTATGACACTGATGACAGATTTTAAAGGCATCAGAGAGAAAAGTCACATAAAACTGATCTAAAACAAGTGACATTAGACCATTTAGCAATAGCACTGGGATCTAAAAGATAATAGATTAATGCTATCTAAAGCCTGATGGAAAAATTTTCAGTCTATAATTCTACACCTAGTCAAACTGTCAAATCAAGAGTGAAAAATGTTTTCAGAAATGCAGGGTCTCAGCTGGGCATAGTGGCTCACACCTATAATCCCAGCACTTTGGGAGGCCAAGACAGGTGGATCACCTGAGGTCAGGAGTTCGAGACCAGCCTGACCAAGATAGTGAAACCCCGTCCCTACTAAAAATACAAAAATTAAGGCCGGGCACGGTAACTCATGCCTATAATCCCATCACTTTGGTAGGCCAAGGCAGGCGGATCATGAGGTCAGGAGATCGAGACCATCCTGCCTAACACGGTGAAACCCCATCTGTACTAAAAATACAAAAGAAAAAGGAAAAAGGAATTAGTCAGGCGTGGTGGCAGGCGCCTGTAGTCCCAGCTGCTCAGGAGGCTGAGGCAGGAGAATGGCCTGAACCCAGGAGGCAGAGGTTGCAGTGAGCCGAGATCGTGCCAATGCAAAAATTAGCCAGGCACGGCGGTATATGCCTATAATCCCAGCTACGAGGGAGGTGGAGTCAGGAGAATCACTTGAACCCGGGAGGCAGAAGCTGCAGTGAGCCAAGATCCTGCCACTGCCCTCCAGCTGGGGTGACAGAGCAAGACTCCATCTCAAAAAAAAAAAAAAAAATGAAATTCAGGGTCTCAAAATATTTTCCTGCTGTCTGCTTTTTCTCAGAATGTCTAGAGGATGTGATCTTCCTAGACTAGAGAGTAAACTAAGGAAGGAAGATGTGGAATCCAGGAAAAGGGATTCAACCCAGGACCCCCTTTTCACAAGGGAAAACTCAAGGTATTGGTGAAGAAAAGTCCCAGGATGACAAGTATTTACTTGGCCCAGTCCTAGGAGAGAGATGGGTCCTAGGAGAGATGTCTCCTATGAGAAATGAGACTCAGAGATTATATAATGTAATTGTATGGGGAATAATTTTTTAGTTCTGTTGGAAAATTTAAAAATTAAAAAGTCCAAAAGGAAAAGGCAATCTCCAAAATATTTTTAAAGCTATATAAGGAAAGAAATACAGCATGCCATATAAACCGGATAGTATTTACATAGTCATAGTCATATAAATACTGAATATTGGTTCAATAAAATATTACCACACAACTCTTGGGAAGATGAAGGAATAGTAGCGTTTGTGTCTTTGCATGGTGTCAGAGAGCTAGATCTTAATTTTATGTAGGAAGAATGCAGTAGATAATGCCTAAAATTGAAAAACTTAGATAAAAGCTTTATTTGAATGCTTAAATCTGTCTTTAGATTATTCATTATTTACATTATTTAGAAATACAAAGGTGAATACTGAAAGAGTTGAAAGGGATTAGTTGCCACTGGGAAGTGGGGAGGGACTGTAACCGTAATAGGTTTGTTGCCCAGTACGCGGCGTCAATATCCTGAGACATGGCGTTTTATCATAGTGCTGCCGAACAAGGAAACAAGATGGAAGGAAGCCTAAAATCCATCTCCCCAGGAGTTCAGGGCTAGGGATTTTAAGGGTTTTGGAGTGACCTGAAGTGTGGAGATTGGTGATTGGCTAACGAGTGCAGGGTGAAGTCATGGGACAGGGAGATGAAGAAATTGTGTTCTCATCCTGATTTGTTCTTTGTGGAGGGTCTTCAAACTGGTTGCGTCAGTTGTTCCACTGAAATTCAGAATCTGAAAAATATCTTAATTTTTAAAAGCCTTATGATTCTAACAGGAGAAATTCTATCAGGAGGAACAATGGGGATGCAGATGGTATCTAGTGCGGTGTGACTTCCAGTTACCAGGAAGTGGGCCAAAGTGCAGCCTAATTAGTACTTATTTATGACTATATTTCTGTCCAGAATTCTTGTTAACCCTGTGAGGATGGCTTCAGGATGAAGGAGGAGACTTTTCTTTGTTGATCAAGCCTTTTAGTACAACTGTTTGGTTTTTAAAAAATGTCTACCCACCTGATATGTTGATACAAATATAAATTATATTTTAAAAAAGAAAAGAAAGTCCTTATTTTCTGCCTCTGGATGTTGGTGTGTCGTTGAGGATGTGATGACAGGAGTTGCAGCAGCTGTTGTATAGCCATGAGTAGAGTGAGTCAGCAAGCCAAAAGTGACGAAGGGCTTGGCCCTTTCCCTTTATGCACCTGTTTTTAGAATGATGAGCTAGTTCCACAGCTACCTTTAAAACTGACGTATGTTGTGAACTTATATTTAACCTAACTACTTATTTGCTTTATCCTATACTGTATATAATATTTTCAAATAATACCACTACTATTACTAACAATATGATAGGTTGTATGCAAATACTATGCCATTTTACATACAGGACTTGAGCATCTGAGATTTTAGTAACCCTGGGGTTCCTGGATCCAATCCCCAGTTGGCACTGAGGAACGACTGTACTTAGATTTGTAGGGTTACAATCACAGTATTTATATAATGATAAATAAATGCTATTCATTATTTTTCAACTTTTAGCCAGGAGGAGAAAAACTAAAGGTAGTGGCATTAGAGGAACCAGAAACAAAAATATACTTAAAACATTTAAAGTTACAAAAGTTACCAGTTAAAACACTGAAAACAAAAACATAATTTCCATATATGAAGGAGGAAGGAACAAAAATAAAGGCCTGTACAGTAAATTGCCATCTTTCCTATCAGAAAGTCAATTGATCTTTTAACAAGCAATGAAAAAAGTGAAAACAGTTGTATAGTCATGTCACAAGTGGAGCCTCTCTCTAGCTCAGGGGCTGATTCTGGTTGGTCCAGACTGAACATGGTAGTCTTATTCCAAATGAGGTATATTCTAAGAACAAAAGAACTGCAAAGAAACCTTCATCTGGATGGCAGCTGTTTGATGTTTATCAATCCACCCTGATGAGACTGACATGGAAGACTACTCCGCTTTCACAGAAACAGTGGGAAAAGTCCAACTATCTTCACATTTAACAAACTGTAAGGAAACGCTAACAGATTAAGAAATTAACCACAGGACCTAATTAGAAAAAGATCTGGCAACATGCCCAGCTCATCCAGTGGCAGAGGGAGAAAATATTCTGCTGTTTAGAAAGGGGTAATTTAAATGCCCTTTAATCTGGGCTAGTATTGTCCAATTAAGAAGTCTGTTAGAATGAAAACACTTGGGTTTTTTAATACTTAGTGTGGTGAAGCAGATTTATTTTCTCCCCTTAGTGTATTTATATTGATTGGTAAAGGTTATAGTTTAATTAAATAAGCTACACATTTCCTGTTTTCTTTAAACCGCTGTGCTAGGAGTTGGATTCAAGTAAGATTGGACGTGGTCTCTGTCCTTCAACACATTAGTGCAGTGTGACTGTAATTCAAATTGGAGTTTGGCACCGAAGTTTTATATCTAATTTAGGCAGCCTAACCTACTTAACACAGATTGGTGCTAGATCCTGGCTGACACCTACTAGCTGCATGACCTCAGGTAAGCTACTGAAGTGTTCTGCACCTCAGTTTTCTCAAATATAAAGATTATAATTATTTTAGGATTAAATTATATACATTGCACATAGCAATATCTGGCTTATAGTATTATATGTTTGCCATTATGATGTTATACCCCCACAAATTGTGAAAGTTTTGTTTAAAAAATATTTTCCTGATTAAAAAATTTAATGCATGATCTTTTTTTTTTTTTTTTTTTTTGAGACGGAGTCTCGCTCTGTTGCCCAGGCTGGAGTGCAGTGGCCGGATCTCAGCTCACTGCAAGCTCCGCCTCCCGGGTTTACGCCATTCTCCTGCCTCAGCCTCCCGAGTAGCTGGGACTACAGGCGCCCGCTACCACGCCCGGCTAGCTTTTTGTATTTTTTAGTAGAGACGGGGTTTCACCGTGTTAGCCAGGATGATCTCCATCTCCTGACCTCGTGATCTACCCGTCTTGGCCTCCCAAAGTGCTGGGATTACAGGCTTGAGCCACCGCGCCCGGCCTAATGCATGATCTTTATAGGAAATGTGGGATATATAGAAAAGCTTTTTTTTTTTTTTTTTTTTTTTTTGAGATGAGGTCCCTCGGCCAGGATGGAGTATGGTAGCCCCAGCATGACTCACTGCATCCTCAATCTCTTGGGCTCAAATGATTCTCCCACCTCAGCTTCCCAATTAGCTAGGACTACAGGCATGTGCCACCATGCCTGGCTGACTTTTTTTTTTTTTGGCAGGGGAGTGAGGGTGGGGATGACATCTCACTGTGTTGCCCAGGCTGGTCTTGAACTCCTAGGCTCAAGCAATCCTCCTGCCTCAGCCTCCCAAAGTGCTGGGATTATAGGTGTGAGCCACTGCACCTGACCAAAAAGCATTTTTAAAAAACTCATCTGTCACTTCACCACTAATAGAGCAGTGTTAGCATCTGGGCACATCCCTCAGAGACAGTCTTGCTTGCATTGTGGTTAAGAACATGGACTCTGAAGCCACCTACCTGGGTTCATATTCAGGTCCCACTGTTTTTTAATCTCTGTTCATCTCTCTCAGTTTGCTCATCTGTAAGATGTGGCTAATAGTACCCCTCACTTAGTGAGGATAAAGGATGCTAATATATGTAGAGCATCTAGAATAGGCAAGTCAGAGGTAAGTGTATGTGTTGTTGTTGTTATTCTCTCTGTGTGTATGGCCAAGGTTTAAAGAAATTTCATTTGCCTCTGAAATAGAGAATATATCTATATATAGCACCAATGAGTGGTGCCGGCATGCAAGAAGTGCTACAGGGGATAAACAAACATACACAAATATGTAATTTGCATGACCTGGCAGATGTCTTAAAGGCACTAGAAAAAAATTAGCCGGCGTGGTGGCATGCACCTGTCATTTCAGCTACTCAGGAGGCTAAGGGGATTAGGATCATCAGAGCCCAGGAGTTCAAAGCTGCAGTGAGCTGAGATCACACTACTGTACTCCAGCCTGAGGGACAGAGCAAGAATCTATCTCTAAAACAAAAATAAAAACACCAAATAAAAATAAAGAAGGCACTAGAGTGGAGAAAGGAAACTGAAGTAGAGCTAGTTATAACTTGCCCACAGGAGATTGTAACTTGAGCAGGGGGAATCTTAGTTCCCCCTAGCTAACTGGAAAATAATTTCTTCCTGGGCAATTGGGGAAAAAAGGGAATAAATCTGTGGTTTAAAACTCAAGTGAAAGATAAGAATGTCTATATTGTTGGTAATAAAAAATGATCCTATTACTCTAATTTCACTGGAACAATGAATAAATTCCCACTTGAAATCTCAGCCAGAAAAGAAAGTAGAAATTCAATTGGCTACTTTTTTTTTTTTTCCAACGGAAAAACCCTTACTCTGATTTGCAAAACAGATAAATTAGAGAGTGAGCATTCACAGCCTCGAGAGATTCACTATTGACTTCCTATAAATAAAAGCTTTTCCACAGTCAGGTTGGAGTCCAAGAGGAATGTGATGATTGCTATGAGAGGCAAACACACATTATTTTAGAACCCCAGCCTGATGGGTATTAATTGGTGTCATGGGTTGAATATTGACCTTCAAAAAGTTATGTTCCAGCCCTAACCCCTGGTACTTAGGAAGGTGACCTTATTTGGAATGAGAGCCTTTGAAGATGAGATCATCTTGGATTAGCGATAGACCTGAAATCTAATGACTGATTTTTGTTGTTGTTGTTGTTGTTTTGAGACAGTGTCTCTGTCGCCCAGGCTGGAGTGCAGTTTTGCGATCTCAGCTCACTGCAGCCTCTGCCTCCCAGGTTCAAATGATTCTCCTCTCGCAGCCTTCCCAGTAGCTGGGATTACAGACACCCACCACCAGGCCAGGCTAATTTTTGTATTTTTAGTAGAGATAGGGTTTCTCCATGTTGACCTGGCTGGTCTAGAACTCCTGATCTTAGGTGATCTGCCCACCTTGGCCTCCCAAAGTGCTGGGATTATAGGCCTGAGCCACTGCGCCTGGCCTAATGTTCTTATAAGAGGATGGAGAGAGAGTTTTAAGATACAGAAACGGGAGAAAGGCTATGTGAAGACAGAGGCCAAGGTTGGAGTGACAGGGCCAAGAATGCCCAGGATTCCTAGCAGCCACTGGGGGCTGGAAGGGGCCAGGCAGGATGCTCCCTTAGAGCCTTTACAGGCCACACAGCCCTGCCTACCTTGGTGTTGCTCTTCTGGCCTCCAGAGCAATGAGAGAATAAATTATTGTTGTTTTAAACCACCAAGTTTGTGGTAATTTGTTGTGGCAGCTTTAGGAGATGAAAATAAGGCATAATTTGAAGTTGTCAGTAGGAAAATTATTTTATGTACATATGCAAAAATATATTTACTAAGACTAATGTGTCTATTATGTGAAACCAAGTAAGCAATGTTAAAATTTTATCCGCAGTAAATGTGGGGTTGGAGAAGTCAAAGATACCATTTTAGATATCAACAATCCTGATGGGTATAATAAAATGACCCTTTTTATTTGGAAAATTTGAAGACTGAGTATGGTTATTAAATTTGCCACTGGAGAAAAACTAGAAATCTAAAAGTGATACAAGTAAGTTCTCCTTAAAAATAGTTATTGGTGGCAGAGTGTGGTAGCTCACACCTGTAATCCCAGAACCTTGGGAGATCGAGGTGGTTGGATCACTTGAGATCAGGAGTTTGAGACCAGCCTGGCCAACATGGTGAAACACCATCTCTACCAAACAATACAGAAATTAATTGGGTGTGGTGGTGCGTGCATGTAGTCTTAGCTACTCAGGGAGGCTAAGGTGAAAGAACTGCTTGAATGAGGTGGGCAGAGGTTGCAGTGAGCCAAGAACGCTCCACTGCACTTCAGCCTGGGTGACAGAGTGAGACCCTGTCTCAAAAAGAAAAAAAAAAAAGTTATTGATAGTCTGACCTGATGCTCTCCTATCCCAGTATCTCAGTCACACCCAACATTTATAATTACCTGGAGACCATGCTTAGTTTGTTGTTGTATTGCTGCTAACATTTCTGATACAAAGCTAGACGATTATTCAAATCTTAGGTCTAAAATTTATATTTCCTGTATTGGGGTCTCAACAGTGGACTTAAAGATGCTCATTCATATCCCAGAATTATTCTTTTCAAGGTGGAAGATCTTTGAATAGATAGCTATGATGTGATGTGTATTGTTATTTGAATCAAAGTCTTCTGGTTTCAAACAGTAAGATAATGGTATTTTCTGTCTGTGAAGTCCTGTATCAGGAATGTGTAAGGATTATTTTGTTTTCTCTCTCTGAATGCAGCTGTTTGTTTCTGAAGCAAAATATAGGTCTTGCCTTGAGGTGGGATAGATAGAGAGATCAGAGAAAGATGGAATTATCTCTGGTCAGAAAACCCCAGCTGGTTATACAATGCTTTAAAATGTACCATTTAAAGGTAAAATAGCAAGTTGTTTCGGCTTCCGTGACCTATTTTTAAAAATGTTAATTGTCTTTGTAGATAAAGACATCTTGAGTCCAAATTGCAGTTTTCTTATTCTGTTTAAGCATTGTAATACTGTCAGAAGCTGAACTTTGTGGGAGGGGAGTCAAGTGAGGAGAGAATGCAAGTAAGAAAGGAAAGAGAGTGAAATCACAAGTTGGTGTTTCCTGTCCTGGCTCTTCGGTTCTTGGGAAGTGGCAGAATCTGGATGTAATGCCTCCATAATTGGGAAAAGGAGCAAAAATCTTCTTATTTAGTCATTGATATTGTGCAGCTTTCGAACTCTGCAGAGTTAAAGATTTCTTACATGTGCATTTTTCATTTCATCACTCAAGTCTTGTTACAGAGGAGATACAGATCAACTCCTGATCTATATGATTTCAAAAACAGCACAGTGACCCTGGGGTAATGATATGGTAGGACATAATTGAACCTTTCTGGGCACTTGTGTGCTATGTCATTTTTCTTATTTGTAGTTCTAGAGTGACACCAGATCTATTTAAAAATATATATTTTCATTTGTGAGTATAGTCCCAGCTACTGGAGAGACTGAGGCAGGAGAATCCTTTGAGCCCAGGAGTTCATATCTAGCCTGGGCAACATAGTGAGATCACTGTCTCTAAATATATATATATACATACATATATATATACACACATACACACACATATATATACACATATATATATACACACACACACACACACACATATGTATATATATATAGTTTTTTGGTAAAGACGAAGTCTCATTATGTTGCCCAGGCTGGTCTTGAATCCCTGAGCTCAAGTGATCCTCCTGCCTCGGCCTCCCAAAGTGCAGGAATTTACAGGTATGAGCCACCACACCTGGCCTTCTAAAAATTTTTTTAAATAACAGTTTTAAGACATTGTTTTTAGTTTGTTGACATTACATTCAGTTCCCCCTTCATGTCTCTTCCCTATATTCTCAGGTGAAACTTCACTTCTCTCTTAACAGGGAATCCTCAGAACCACAAGAGATCTTAGAGGAGAACATGTGGTCCCAACATCTTAACAAGCTGTGCTAGAAATGGAGTTGGTGGCCTCACTGCTGGCCAGTGTGGAGACCAAGCTGCAGGTGCAGGTTCCTTCTGCTGTACAGCATGCCCTTTGTTGCAGCTTGAAATCTTGTCCTCTGTCCTCACTTTCATCTGCAACTGATTGTCTTCCTAAGAAGGAAAGATCCTTTAGTCAAATGTTTTTCCTGCTCCACTGAAATGTCTAGTATTGTAGTCACCAGTAGTCTTCATTCTGCCAGATCCGGTGATGAGTTTTCTGTCCTCAGCTTATTCCACTCCTCGGCAGCATCTGACACATCTTCTCAACCACTTTCTTCTCTAAGTTGTGAAAGCACGTCCTTCCGGTTTTCCTCCCTGATCAGCAGCTCCTCAGTTTCCTTTGCTGAATGCTTCTCCTCTGCCAGACTTTGGCCTTGGAATACCCAGGGTCCCATTCTTGGTCTATTCTCCTTTTTACCTCAACTCTTCTCTGGAAGATCTCAGCCAGTCTCATTGCTTTGAATACCATCTCTATGCCTCAACTCCTAAATCTGTCTCTCTAGGCTGATCTTTCCCTTGAGATCAAAACTTATAAGCAGCTGGCCTAATAGTACTTCAGTTTTCTACTCGGATATTTAAGACGTCTCAAACTTGCATGTCCTGACTTTTCTGCCCTATTCACCCCAAAACGTCTCCCAGTCTCCTTTGTCTCATTAAACAGTACCACCATCTGTCCACCCTGTTGCTCAAGCCAAAAGTCCAGAAACATCTTGGAGTTTTCTATTTGCCCCATACCCCACATTCAGTTAATCATCAGCAAGACCTGTCAGTTGTATCAGTGTTCTTGAGTTCCACACTGAAATCCAGCTTTACTACTACTTCAGAACAAACTTCTTCCTGTCTTTCCTGGGCTACGTCACAGCCTCCTAACTGGTTTTCCTGTTTCCACCCTCCCCTTTCTTTGTCCATTATTCACCTAGCAGTAGGGTGATCTTGCACAAATCATTTTCTGTCTCTCCCTTGTTTATAATTCTTCGGTGACTTTCCATCATAAACAAAATAAAGGTCCCTACTGCATGGTCCAGCCTCCGTTTGCTTCTGACCTCACATTTATTATTATTATTATTTTATCTTATCTTATTTTTATTTTTATTTTTGAAACAGAGTCTCACTCTGTCGCCCAGGCTGGAGTGCAGTGGCATGATCTTGGCTCACTGCAACTTCCGCCTCTCGGGTTCAAGCGATTCTCATGCCTCAGCCTCCCGAATAGCTGGGACTACAGGCACCCACCACTACACCCAGCTAATTTTTGTATTTTTTGTGGAGATGGGGTTTCACCATGTTGGCTAGGCTCTCTCGAACTCCTGATCTAAGGTGATCCACTTGCCTCGGCCTCCCAAAGTGCTGAGATTACAGGCGTGAGCCTCCATGCCCAGCCTGACCTCACATCTTACAGCTGTCTTCATTTGCCATGCACTAGACATCCTTGTCTTGTTTCCTTCAAATATCCCAGCCTCACTTTATTTAGGTTTCATCCTCTTCTTTTAAGTTTTACTCTATATATATTTTCCTGTACAATTAACCATTTATTTTTGCTTGGTTTTGAATTTGATGTAGTACAACATTGTAGGTAGTCTTCTGCAGCTTAAGCTTAGTGATTTGTTTTTCTAAGACCACCAGAGTGGGCACAAAAGAACCAGCGAGTAGGCAAGGCTAAAAGCAAAACTGCAAATTTATTCTTTGGTCATCTAGCTTCAGGGACCGGAGCTGGGGGTGGGGGGAGTTTCTAATACAGTCCCGACAAGAGTGGGGGCTGAGAAAGCCCGCCCCGGGCGCATCTGCTGGGAGTGACTTTTCTAGGAATGGAAGGGCAATAGGCGGGGCACGGGCATGTCGGGGGAGGGGGGGCGCTCCGCAGGTGCCACCAGGTAAATCTTGGTCTCCTCGGATTGACATCACCTGGTGCATGCCTGATTCATCTGCACCTTCCCGGGCGTCAGCTGCATTCTCGCACACATGGGAAGAGTTGGTGGTGAAGAAGAACCCGGAAGTGCACCATCTTGCCTCCGTTCGTCCAAACACTTAGTTCATTGACTTTCATTGCCAGATAGCTTTTGATTGTGTGAATTTACAGATTTGTCTCCTCCTCTGACAGTGTACACTTGGGTTCTGATGAGAACAGTGCAAATATTGTCTAGTATATAAGGAACTTATAATGGGCCAGGCAGTGTTCTCAGTGCTTTTATATATATGGGCACTAAGAGCAACCCTATGAATCGGTATTATTACAATGCTCATTTTTCAGATGAGGGAGCAGAGGCATAGGAAGATAAGTAGCTTACCCTTGTCGTCTGGTAATGAGTGAAATTGCTGGATCATGGACTTCACATATGTTTAGTCTCAAAAGATGATGCCTAATAGTTTCTGAAGTGATCGTACCAGCTGATACTCCCACCAGCAGCATATGAGTTCCCATCATGCCACATGTTCACTCACACCTAGTTTTGCCAATTTTGTGGGTGTAAAATGGTATTTTGATTTCAAATTTGCATTTCTCTGATTCCTAATGATTTGAGCATATTTTTGTATATTTATTATCCATTAGTGTTTCCTCTTCCAGAAACACGGAGCGTCTGTTCCTGTCTTTTGCTGACTTTTCCGTTGATTTGTCAGTCTTTTTCTTACTGACTTGTAGTTCTCTCCCTTTGTCAGTATTAGGAGTTTCAGTCTTCTCCGAGTTCATGGCTTTGGCTTGTCTTTTTTTTTTTTTTTTGAGACAGGGTCTTGCTCTGTCATCCAGTCTGGAGTGCAGTCATAGCTCACTGCAGCCTTGAACTTGAACTCCAAGCCTCAAGTGATCCTCCCACCTCTGCCTCCCAAAGTGCTGGAATTACAGGCATGAAGTACCAGAGCTGCCTTTGGCTTGTCTTTTGAGTCTCTTTTTGATGTCTCTTGATGAATAGAAATTCCTAATTTTAATACAGTTGGATTTCTCATTGTTTTCAATGTCTTATTTCTAGAAATCCACTCTTACCTCAGAGTCATAAAAATATTGTCCAATATTCTAGAAATTTGCCTTTCACATATAAGTATTTAAGCTACATGAAGATTATTGTTATGTATGGTGTGAGGTGTGGATCCAAATTTCCTTTTTTGCATTTCATAGTTTATTTTTTTCCCCAGTTACTGGAATACTGCCTTTTTCTTACATTGTTTCTGCATGATTGTGGGATTGTTTCTGGGCACTCTACTCTGTTTCATTGATCTTTTTGTTGTTCCTTCACTAATACCATGCTGCCTCAACTACTGTTTCTTTACAATAAATCTAAATCCAGATTCCTGATAGCCTAATTTCCCCACCTTGTTTCTTTTCTTCAAGAGTGTGTTGCAGTGGTGTGATCACGGCTCATTGCCACCTCAAATTCCCAGGTTCAAGCGATCTTCCCACCTCAGCATCCCAAGTAACTGGGACCACGGGCATATGCCACCAGTATGCCGCGCTTCTTTTAAAAATTTTTTTGTAGAGATGGAGTCTCGCCATGTTGCCCAGGCTGATATTAAACTCCTGGGCTTAAGTGATCTGTCCATCCTGGACTCCCAAAGTGTTGGGATGACAGGCATGAGCCACCGTGCCTGGCCTGCTCCTTATGAATTTTAGAATTAGCATCTGTGGAAAATCCTGTTGGAATTTTGATCAGTGTTGTATTAATTTCTTATATCAATTTGGAGGAGAATCAAGATATCAATGCTAGAGTGTCTCTTACGCATGAACACGGCATGTCTTTTGTCTTACAATGACATTTGTATATGTACAGTCTATCTTACAAGTCCACGCAGGACTTGCACAGCTTACGGAGTGAGACAGCTTAGAGACAGCATAGAGTAGTGGTTTTAGGAGCAAAGGCTTCAGAACCAGGCTGCCTGGGTTTCAGTCCTCACTTAGCTGCTTACAGTGTCATCTTGAGTTTCAATCCTGTTGGTTTCAGTCCTCACCTAGCTGCTTGCAATGTCATCTTGGGTAAGTCAGCCTCTCTGTGCCTCATTTTCCTCATCTGTAAAATAGGGGCTAATGTTTCTACTTCATAGGGGCACATAGTAAATGCTCAGTAGTTGGTAGCTGTTGCTATTATTTTATTTTACCCCTAGGTGTCTTATTTTTTGTTGCTTTTATATATATTTATATGTAAATATATATAAATAGTATATATATTTTTAATTACATTTTTATATTATTTGTTGCTGGTGTTTAGAAATGCATTTGAGTTTCAGAAATCTAGCAACCTAGTTAATCTCTCATTAATCCTAATAATGAGAATTCTTCTGGATTTCCCAAATGGGCTGTCATAAATCAACTTGCAAATAATGGCTTTTGTTTCTTCCATTTCAAACTTCATATTTTTATATCTTTTTTGTTCTTTTACTGAGCTGGCTAGGGTCTTTTTTTGCTTTTAGCTGAACAGCCTTTTCAGATAGGTAGAGTCTTGACAACAGTATAACTTTGAATAAAAGTGGGAATGGTGAACACCTTGTCTTATTCCTAGTTTTTAAGAGAACATTCTAATGTTTCACTATTAAAGTGTTTGCTGTAGATTTCTTGTGTGTATCTTATATGTCAAGGATTGTTTTTCTACTCCAAGTTTGCTAAGAGGACTTATGATAAATGGATGTTGAGGTTTACCAAATGCTTGATACAAATCTGTTGAAATAATATTTTGTCCTTTAATCTGTTAATGATGAAGATGACATGCATAGGTTTTCTAATGTTAAAGCATCTTTACATTCCTGGAATAAATCTAACTGGTTCATGCCTTCTCTTTTTTTTTTTTTTTTTTTTTTTTTTGAGACAGAGTCTCGCCATGTCACCTAGGCTGGAATGCAATGGCTCGATCTTGTGGCTCACTGCAACCTCCGCCTCCCAGGTTCAAGGGATTCTCCTACCTCAGCCTCCGGAGTAGCTGGGATTACAGGTGTGCGCCACCACACCCGGCTAATTTTTTTTTTTTTTAAATCTTTAGTAGAAATGGGGTTTCACTCACCATATTGGCCAGGCTGGTCTCCAACTCCTGACCTCGTGATCCACCTGCCTCCCAAAGTGCTGGGATTACAGGCGTGAGTCACTGTGCCCAGCTATTTTTTGAATATATTATTTGTTTTGCTAATATTTTGTTTTAAAATTTTTCATTACTGATCATAAAAGAGATTGGCTTATAATTTTTCTTTCTTGGGTACTGAGGTTATGTTAATTTTATGAAATGAATTGGAAAGTATTTCCTCCTTTTGATCCTCTGGAAGAATGTATATAAGATTAAAATGATATTTTCTTTGAATGTTTGGTAGAATTTGTCTGTGAGGATAATCTGGACTTGGTGTTTTCTTTTTTTTTTTGAGACGGACTCTCGCTCTGTTGCCCGGGCTGGAGTGCAGTGGCCGGATCTCAGCTCACTGCAACCTGTGCCTCCCGGGTTTATGCCATTCTCCTGGATCAGCCTCCCAAGTAGCTGGGACTACAGGCGCCCGCCACCTCGCCCGGCTAGTTTTTTGTATTTTTTAGTAGAGACGGGGTTTCACCATGTTAGCCAGGATGGTCTCCATCTCCTGACCTCGTGATCCACCCGTCTCGGCCTCCCAAAGTGCTGGGATTACAGGCTTGAGCCACCGCGCCCGGCCAGTGTTTTCATTTTCAGAAGAGTTTAAACTGCTCATCACTGTCTTTTCTTTTCTTTTCTTTTCTTTTTTTTTTTTTTGAGACAGAGTCTCGCTCTGTGGCCCAGGCTGGAGTGCAGTGGCAGGATCTCGGCTCACTGCAAGCTCTGCCTCCTGGGTTCATGCCATGCTCCTGCCTCAGCCTCCTGAGTAGCTGGGACTACAGGCGCCCACCACCTCGTCCAGCTAACTTTTTGTATATTTAGTAGAGACAGGGTTTCACGGTGTTAGCCAGGATGGTCTCGATCTCCTGACCTCGTGATCCGCCAGCCTCATCCTCCCAAAGTGCTGGGATTACAGGCATGAGCCACCATGCCTGGCCCTCATCACTGTCTTTAATAGCTGTAGAACTTTTCAAGTTTTCTCTAGCTTCCTTAATAATTTCTGTTACATTATATGTTTCTAGAAATCTACCTTTTTCATCTAAGTTTCCAGCTTTACTTGGATAAAGTGGTTTGTGGCATAGTCTAATCTTGTAAATCTTTGCTTGATCTGGAGTATGTTCCTTGAAAAATAGTTCTAGGTTTCTAGATTTTATTAGCTTCTTAAGACTAATATATATTTGCTGTCTATTTTATGAAATGTGCTTTTATCCTGCTTTCTTTTAGATTTTTGGCTTATTTGACTGTCCCTTTATTTTTTACTTCTTAATGGCTGCTTAATTCATTAATTTCAGCATTTCTTCTTTTCTCATCTAACTATTTAAAGCTGTTGTTTCCTTTAAAAAATAATAAAATAAAGTTTCCCCTAATACCTGCTTTAATGGCATAGCAAAGTTTTGATATGTCATATTTTAGCGTTTGGTTCTAAATATTATCTGATTTATATTATAATTTCTTCTTTGACCCATGAGTTCTTTTCAGGAATGTTTTTATACTTTCAAATGCATTCTCTTTAAAGTTATCTTCTTATTACTGATTTCTAATTTAATTGCATTTTAATGAGAAACAGTAGTTCTCCTATTACTGATTCTTTGAAATTTATTGGTAAAGGCTGGGTGGGCATAGTAGCTCATGCCTGTAATCCTAGCACTTTGGGAGGCTGAGGCAGTTGGATAGCTTGAGTCAAGGAGTTCAAGACCAGCCTGGGCAACATGATGAAACCTCATCTCTGAAAAAAAACAAAAAAAAAAGAAAAAAAAAAGCAGGGTGTGGTGGCATGCACCTTAGTCCTAGCTACTCAGGAGGCAGTGATTGCAGTGAGCTGAGACTGCGCTACTGCACTCCAGCCTGGTGACAGAACAAAACCCTATCTCAAAGAAAAAAGGAAATTTGTTGATAACTTACTTTATTCCTAAATACAAGATCAGTTTTTGAAAACATTCTATGTATGTTTGAAAACATTGTGTATTCTGCTGTTGTGGGGTTCCGGCTTCGACGTGTTCATTTGAATATTGGTAATGTTAGCTTTTTTTTCTGTTTTAACAATCAGTTACTAAGAGAAGTATGTTAAAATATGCCCCTATGGTAAGTAAACTTGTCACTATCTTATACTTCTGTCAGTTTTTGTGGTATTTATTTTTAAGCCATTTTATTAAGTTTATATAGGTCTAGAATTAACTTCCTGATGATTCTCTTTCTAGTAATTCTATTTTGTCTAACATTATATATTCCAGCTTTCTTTTGATTATTATTTATCTGGTATAACTTTCTAGTCTTATTCTAGGTGAATTCTTATGAAGAACATATAAGTGAGTTTTGTTTTATAAATCTGATCTATATCTTTTAGGAGTTTAATATATTTATACTTATGGTGGCTATTGATATCCATAGGTGTTTTTTCTGCCATCTTAATTTATGCTTTCTATTTGTTCTTTTTTATGGGGGGCGGGGGTGTCTCTATTTCTGGATGACTCTTTAGCCTTCTTTGTCTCCTTTTGAATTCGTTAACAGTTTTTCTCTCATTCCATTTTTTTTTCTTTTTTTTTTTGAGACAGAGTCTTGCTCTGTCACCCAGGCTGGAGTGCAGTGGTACGATCTTGGCTCACTGCAAGCTCCACCTCCCGGGTTCACGCTATTCTCTTGCCTCAGCCTCCCGAGTAGCTGGGACTACAGGCGCCCACCACCACGCCCAGCTAATTTTTTGTATTTTTAGTAGAGACGGGGTTTCACCGTATTAGCCAGGATTGTCTCTATCTCCTGACCTTGTGATCCGCCTGCTTCGGCCTCCCAAAGTGCTGGGATTACAGGTATGAGCCACTGCCCCCGGCCTCATTCCATTTTTCTAAACTGTGCATTCAAAAGACAGACATTCAATTTTTATTTTCTTAGTTTACTCTCAAGCTTTGAATGTGAATACTTAAGAGTTTAAAGTTAGTCAGTTTCCATTCTCTTCTGAAACAATTAAAGGCCCTAAGAAATACTTGAATCCAGTCAGTTCCTCCCACCATGCTTGCTGTACCATTTAGAGATCATTTTTAATATTTAGATCTGCTTCATTTTTCCCAGAGAATTGAACCAATATAATCTCTAGTTGTTATATTAAATATCAAGTGTTTTACTAAGTATTGAGTAGATATATAGGAATATTTAGTATATATATGATGTAAAGAATCACATTACAACAAACACCCAGGAACCTACCACCCTGTTTTAAAAAATTAATTCAATTATCAAGAGTTCCTTGTATGACGTTTTTTCTCATTCCTTTCCTTTCTTTTCAGAAGTATCTGCTATCCAAAATTCTGTTTTTATCATTCCCTTGAGTGTTTGTCTTCTTGAACAGTATATTGTTAGTGTTGCGTGTTTTGAGCTTCATGTGCATGCAGCCGTACTGGATGTGTTCTATTTTCTTATTGTTGTGTATAGCAGTAAATCTGTCCTTTTCACTGTTATGTAGTATTCCATTGTATTACTATATGTGCATGCGTGTGTGATAGACATTTGCAGTGTTAAGCAGTTTTTTTGATTTTTTGCTTTTTCCAAAGAGAGCAGTGCTAAAAAATTCTTTTTCCTGTTTTATGGTGGATTATATCTGTCAATATTTACTGTATTAAAATTGAAATAGAAATGTTTTAAATGTTTACTTAGTAACTCATTTAGAATAACAATTAATAAAATAATAAAATTAAAATAAAAAGTGATGTTTTTATGAAAAAGAACTGTTTTAAAACAAAAAAATAGTGAGAAGTGTGGCATTATTTTATATTTTTTTCAGATCTCTTTACTGTGTGACTTAATAGAAAATAGCTAAGTTCTCACATCTCTTTCTGCATTCCATCTCTTTTATTATTTTTCTTCTTCTTCTTCTTCTTCTTATTATTATTATTATTATTATTTTTTATTATTATTATACTTTAAGTTCTAGGGTACATGTGCATAACGTGCAGGTTTGTTACATATGTATACTTGTGCCATGTTGGTGCGCTGCACCCATCAACTCGTCAGCACCCATCAATTCATCATTTATATCATGTATAACTCCCCAATGCAATCCCTCCCCTCTCCCCCCTTCTTATTATTATACTTTAAGTTCTTTCACTCTCTTACAGTATCAACAATAGTGAGAAACCTCATTGTATACTTGAGAGAGAATAGATTGAAATAGGAAATAAAATATATAATTATTTTGAAAATAGCTTTGACTTTGCACATCTTCTGAAAGGGTCTTAGGAACTCCCACGGGTCCCAGACCACACTTAAAGAACCACTGCCCCAAGGTGTGTCCATTCTACCCCTTTGCTGGTAAGGCCAGACTCCTCCAAAGTGAATGAATGTATTAAGTTGCCCTCCCACTTGCCCACCACCAGCAGTGTTTAATTATTTTAATCACTCTGATCACATCACTTGATGTTGTCAGATTTATAATTTTTGCCAGTCTGGTAAAAATGAAATACTGTCTCCCTGTGGTTTGATTTGCATTTTCTTTGTTACTAATGAACTTAACGATCATTTTATATTTTACTGACCACTTGCTCTCCTTTTCTGTTAAGTACCTATCCAGTATTTTTCAGCCATAACTCAAGTTTCATTCTACCTTGTAAAGTAATTTAAAATGTTTCTTGTTAAAGTACCCATTCGAGGGTCAAATGGACTGTTCCCAGTTTTATTTGAGCTGTAATTTAAACATTCAGGAAAATGTTTGAGATTAAAAATATTGTTTGAACCTCAGGTGATCTGCCCGCCCCAGGCTTCCAAAGCTGGGATTACAGATGTGAGGCACCGTGCCAGGCCTAGAGGTTTCCTAGATTTCTTTGGGAGCTATTAACTAGCACTTTTGCAGGGGGAAACTTGTGTAATGTTTGGGTCAATATAACATTCGGTGTTAGCATATATACCCATTCTTTTTTTTTTTTTTTTTTTTGAGACAGAGTCTCGCTCTGTTGCCCAGGCTGGAGTGCAGTGGCCGGATCTCAGTTCACTGCAAGCTCCGCCTCCCGGGTTTATGCCATTCTCCTGCCTCAGCCTCCCGAGTAGCTGGGACTACAGGCGCGCTCCACCTCGCCCGGCTCATTTTTTGTATTTTTTTCAGTAGAGACGGGGTTTCACCGTGTTATCCAGGGTGGTCTCGATCTCCTGACCTCGTGATCCGCCCGTCTCGGCCTCCCAAAGTGCTGGGATTACAGGCTTGAGCCACTGCGCCCGGCCCATATATACCCATTCTAATCAGAGGAAATGTATCTTGACTGAAAAGGTTTCTGTTATCTCTTTGGACCTCAGTTTCCATCAGTAAACTAGAAATAATACTTTCAGCTCCAGTATTCTGGGTTCTAATTGACTTTGTTTAATCTTTACTTCAGTTATATAAATGGACTTGAAATTAACTTGAACCGTAGGTACTTTTTCTTTAAGTGCCCTTTAACAATTAATTGTGGCCCTCTGAATTCTGTTCAGCCTGTTCCTTTTGCTTCCATTGTTTGTTTGTTTATTTATTTATTTTGAGACAGAGTCTCCCTCTTTTGCCCAGGCTAGAGTGCAGTGGCATGATCTCGTCTCACTGCAACCTCTGCCTGCCAGGTTCAAGCGATTCTCATGCCTTAGCCTCCCGAACAGCTGGGATTCACCACCACATCTGGCTAATTTTTGTATTTTTAGTAGAGATGGGGTTTCATCTTGTTGGCTGAACTCCTGACCTCAGGTGATGCACCCACCTCAGCCCAAAGTGCTGGAATTACAGGTGTGAGCCACCAGGCCTGGCCTAATTTTTGTATTTTTTTTAGTAGAGATGGGGTTTCACCATGTTGGCCAGACTGGTCTCAAACTCCTGACCTCAGATGATCCTCCTGCCTCAGCCTCCCAAAGTGCTGGGATTACAGGTATGAGCCACTGAGCCCAGCAGATTTTTTATATTTTAATTTGATATTATCTTGGCCGAGCACGAATGTGCCACTGCACTCCAGCCTGGGCAACAGGGAGAAACTTTGTCTCAAAAAAACTAAAAAAAACCAAGATATTATCTTAAGGTTTCCACCAGCTTTTTTGGATTGTATTGTCTCTTTCTTTTAGCTTTTTTTTTTTTTTTTGAGACGAAGCCTCATTCTGTCGCCAGGCTGGAGTGCAGTGCCTGATCTCGGCTCGCTGTAACCTCCCGCTCCCTGGTTCAAGTGATTCTCCTGCCTCAGCTTCCTGAGTAGCTGGGATTACAGGCACGCACCACCATGCCTAGCTAATTTTTGTATTTTTAGTACAGACAGGGTTTTACCATGTTGGCCAAGATGGTCTCGATCTCCTGACCTCATGATCCACCTACCTCGGCCTCCCAAAGTGCTGAGATTACAGGCATGAGCCACCATGCCCAGCCTTATTTTTTTACTTATTTAGTTTTGAGATAGGATGTTGCTCTCTCAACCAGGCTGGACTGCAGTGGTGTGATCATAGTCCACTGCAGCCTTGACTTCCTGGGCTCAAGTGATCCTCCTACCTCAGCCTTCCTAGTAGCGGGGACTACAAGCATGAGCCACCATACATGACAGATTTTTAAATTTTTGGTAGAAATGTGGTTTCACCATGTTGCCCAGGCTGGTCTCAAACCCCTGGGCTCAAGTGATCCGCCCTCCTTGGCCTCTGAAAGTGCTGGGATTGCAGGTGTGAGCCACCATGCCCAGCCCTTTCAACCGTTATCCCTTTTATTTCTGATTACTTCATCCAGCTTTCCAGAGTTTTATGTAAGTAACAGAGATAAGCCCTTCCTTATATTGTTCTTGTCTTCAGAAGGAGTGTTCTGGTCTCTTATTGTTAATCCTGATGCTAATTATACACAAATATGTAGACATATATTTATGGAAAGTATTTATTTTTAAAATTTATGTTAAGGAAATATTTTTTCTATTGCTTATTTATTTATTCATTTATTTTTTTAGATAGAGTCTCACTCCATCTCCCAGGCTGGAGTGCAGTGGCGGAATCTTAGCTCACTGCAACCTCCACCTCCCAGGGTTCAAACGATTCTCCTGCCTCAGCCTCCTGAGTAGCTGGGATTACATGTGTCAACCATCACACCTGGCTAAATTTTTGTATTTTCAGTAGAGATGGGATTTCGCCATGTTGTCCAGGCTGGTCTTGAACTGTTGACCTCAGGTGATCCACCTGCCTTGGCTTCCCAAAGTGCTGGGATTATAGGCGTGAGCCACTCGACCTGGCCCTATTGCTCTTTTAAAATTAGTAGTGTATGTTGAATTTTATCAAATGCCTTTTTTAGCATCTAATAAAATAATTATGCTTATTTTTCTTTTGAGCTTATTAATATGATAATGTATTAATAAGTTCCTAATATTTCTTGCCTTAGGAGTCTCCCTTAGATATAATATATTTTTGTTTGATTAGTTCTTGCCCAAGTTGGTTTTGGCTGGATCCTGGATGGTTTTTTGTTTGTTCTTTTTTTCCCCTCCCACCCTGGACAGTTTCTGTTTGTTTTTGTTCCTCCCACATACCTGCTTTGCCTCAGTCACTGAGACACATGGACTGATGGGCCGTCATGAATGAAGAACTGGAATTTAAGTGACTAGGATTCGTCAAATGCTGATGACATGTAAGCAAAGTTCTGTTCAGCAAAGTTTAAGGAAGGCACTTCACCTTTTTGAGCACTTCAGATATGCCAGAGTCTATGCTAGGAACTTTTCACATTTGCTAGTTCGCACAGCAATTCTATTTTCTAGATGAGAAAGCTCACATTTAAGTCTCTTCTGCAATACTAAAGGAGCTACTTTGGACCTGAGAATTTTTGTATCTGGTTTTAATAAGCAAAAGTCGCCACCCTACCTTTGAGGCCTGTTTCCCAATCCAGAAAATTATCATCAAGGAGATTGCAGAGAGAGGTAGAAAATGCCATACATTGTGTTGGTCTGTGCAAGTAAATGGCGTTCATAATCCGAAGATAAACACCCTGAGTAACTGAAAATTTTCTTAGAATCTTATGTCCCTCTGCTTTCTGCTTCATAGAAAGCCACATCCTATGGCTATGGAGTAAAATATCCCTAAGAATGTTCCTTGGTTCTGTTTATTGTTTGGGCTTAAGTATTTTCTCATTCTCTGATATTCTCCCATTTGAGCGATTTCAGGATGAAATCGCCCCATTCAGACATTTTGGGAAAGAAAATTTAGTTGCTTTACTTTTTTTTTTTTTCTTGAGACAGGGTCTCTTTGTCACCCAGGCTGGAGTATAGCTGCGTGATCATAGCTCACTGCAGTCTCATCTCCCAGGCTCATGTGATCCTCTCACCTTAGCCTCTTGAGTAGCTGGAACTACAGGCCCTTGGGCGTGTGTGCCACCACACTGGGCTAAGGTTTTTTTTAATGTTTTTAGTAGAAACAAGGTCTCACTATGTGCTCAGGCTCGTCTTGAACTCCTGAGCTCAAGCCATCCTCCTGCCTCAGCCCTCCAGAGTTCTGGGATAGGCATGCGGCACCATACCTGATCTAGTTGCTTTGCTTTTGAAAAATCTGCTTTAAGCTTACTGCTTTTAAAATAATGTCTTAAGCTGGGTGTGGTTGCTCACACCTGTGATCCCAACACTTCAGGAGGTTGAGGCTGGCAGATCCACTTGGACTGGAGTTTGAGACCAGTCTGGGCAATATGGTGAAACCTCATCTCTACTAAAAATACAAAAATTATCTGGGTGTGGTGGTGTGCACCTGTGGTCCCAGCTACTTGGGAGGCTGAGGTGGGAGACTCACATGAGCCCAAGAGTTGGAAGCCGCAGTGAACTGAGATCATCCCACTGCACTCCAGCCTGGGTGACAGAGCAAGACCCTGTCTCAAAAATGCATAGATAAATAAATAAATAATGCCTTAGCTCATCGTTTCACAATCAAAATTATGCTATTTCATATGAAATAATAGGTTCAACATCTACATATATTTGGGTAATCTCTTCAGCAGTAAGAATATACTGCTCAGAAATTTACTTGTTGGTGTTATTGTTGAAGCTTGTTGAGACTTCCACAGGTGCCTATAAAATAGAAATAATTTTAGAAATGTTTTTACTCTCACAAAGGAAAACCTTTTTCATAGTTTTTTTCTATTGGTTTGCTCTTTATGTGAATAAATGTTGTTAAGGGAAGAGGCAGAGCTTATTCTTCCCATCTTCTGATTAAAGAACTCAAGAGGGGAAAATGCCTTGCTCATATGACACAGCCATTTCTTGGTAAGACAAAGGAGTAATCCAGGTCACTTGTCTTCTATTCCTTGCATTTATCTACTCTGGTCACAAAGGGACCAGTGCAGGACAGGCAAGCTGCAGAATTGGGGCTTAGCCCAGGAAGGTTCTTTGCTTTGCTCAGCAAAGAATTCAAGAGTGAGCCAGTGGTAGAAGAAAACAGTTTTATTGAGGTGGCAGTGTTACAGCACCGTGACTGCTCTGCAAAACAGGGACAGACCCTGTCCGTAGGCAGGCTCAAGCGTTGTGACTGCTCTGCCGAGCAGCGATAGACCCTGTGGGCAGCCTCAAGAGCAGCCACTCAGTGGCAGTTCTGCAGTCATATTTATACCCACGCTTAATTACATGCAAATTAAGAGGCAAATTATTCAGCATTTTCTAGAAAAGGGGCAGTAACCTCCAGGTTGTTACCATGGAAAGGAGTAGTGACATCTGGGTGTTGCCATGGCAGTGGTAAACTTACATACACTAGTGGGTGTGTCTCATGGAGTGGTGGTGTTGCCTCTTCTCTTTACAGCCAGTCTTCAATCTGGTCCAGAGTAAAGTTCTGCCTCCTGCCTCATGACCATCATTTTGAATTGGGGTCTAACTGTTCAGGTTTTTATTTCGTCCAGGTCTTTGTTTCTCTTTTCTTCCCCTTTTTTCTGTTCAAAATGTGACCAGTTTGCTGTTTATTGATATCTTATTAGAAGGGTATTAGCTGGGTGGTAGTGGCATGCACCTGTAATCCCAGCTACTTGGGAGACTGAGGCAGGAGAATCGCTTGAACCTGAGAGGTGGAGACTGCGGTGAGCCAAGATCACACCATTGCACTCCAGTCTGGGTGACAGAGTTAGACCCTGTCTCAAAAAAAAAAAAGAAAAAAGAAAGAAAGAAAAAAAAAGGAGATGGAGGGGGAAATGGAATATGACCGTTTCTCTCTTAGTGAGCCTCTCAAATTTGCATGAGGATAGGTTAGAAACAGCTGTTAAATGCAAGTTGAGGATCATTTGTAGAAATTATTCAAGGCTGTTTCTCCTTTATCCTACAGTCACGTATAAACTAGAATTATTTAGAAGCTTTCAAAAGATTCTTGCCACTATATTTTGTTCTTTTCTGTACCCAGTTATCAAGTAGACCGCCTTATTCTTTCAGACTTAGTCTAATGAGAGCTAAATAATTTCTTGAGAGAATTTGCTTGTGCTCAAGTATGTCCTCACTGAAGCCTTAGCCCAGTTACTCAGTGATCTCCTTTTATGTAATTTAGAACTTAATTATGCACTGTCACGTTTGTTGGTTAATTGTTTGATATACTTAAATCCTGTCCTTTCAACTAGGTTATGAATTGCTCAAAAGCGGAGATTATGCCCAGTTTTTTCTTTTTCAGCTCCTAGCACAAAGCTAAGTACAGAGAAGACGTACAGTAAAAGGCTGATGGAGATCTTTCTGGGAACACTCTATCAGTGGCACTCTGTCCTTCCTGCTGGTGGCAATGGGAATGTTATCTGCAAGGGCTCAAAGGGCTCGCTTGCCTATGAAGTGGAAGAGAAATAGCTCGAGGTGCAGGGAATGAGGGGACAGCCGGGAACTCTCGGCCTAATTAGAATAGCTGTTGCCTCGCTGCTCTTATTGGAAGGAAATTGATCCCAAAGAGAGCCAAAGACAGGCTAAAACAGTGAACTCACAAAAATGTGAAAAGTAAGGGGTGAGAGCAGATCAAGGGACTGAGATTTGGTGTTTTGTTATTGTTTTATTAATGATGGTCTGGGATTTCCAGATGGAGTTTTAAAAGATGGAAATAAATGACCTGTTATTAATATATTTTCAGAATGCCTTTGTAGAGAGGAAGATTATTTCTGAGCTGAGTAACCTGGGATCCTCCTTTAAAAGTCCTTTGGACTCTAATCATCTTTGTAATATTCTATTTTACTTTAAAGGCAGACTCAACTTCTTAAGAGTTCCAGCACATTGAGCCCCACTTGTCTCATCCACCTTTTCACTGACCTTCCAAAGGTGGACTGGCTGGAGAACCCCAGCTGTCCATTGTATTTGAAGTCCCTTTGAGTAGGGACTCGGCTAGAAGTGTTCTTCTGCCTGATCCCCAGCTGAAAAGGACGGGAGGGGAGTAACAGAGGAGTCTGCAGCCAGCTCCCATATACCCGTGCCAGACCACGGAACCTGACTTCCAGCCCACTGTAGCACAAAGGTAGCTAGAGAGCAGAAAGTAGAGATTTGGCTCTCCTAGAGATCTTGGAGAGAACTTTGTTTCCTTCAGCTTTTGAGATATCTTCCCTTCCCTCATAAGGATGAGACCCAGGGTTTCCTGATAGGGCACTGCCCTTTAAAATGGACTTTGGGAATAATTTGGCCAACTGGTTCTTTTTGAAAGTATTAATATTTGGAGGATTGTAACTAAAGTCCTAATACCTTGGGAATCTGTTCCTGGTGAACATTACTTAAAGACAGGTACACCTGCATACATAACAGAAAAACCACAAAGTTAAGAAGAGGTTTATTTCTTTCTCACTTAAAAATGAAAAAATCAGCTGGGAGCAGTAGCTCACACCTGTGATTTCAGCACTTTGGGAGGCAGAGGCAGAAGGATCGCTTGAGCCCAGGAGTTACAGACCAGCTTGGGCAACATAATGAGACCCCATTGCTACAAAAAAAAAAAAAAAAAGAAACTTCTAATTAGTTGGGTGTGGTAGAATGCACCTGTAGTCTCAGCTACTTAGGAGGTTGAGATGGGAGGATTGCTTGAGTCCCAGGAGTTCAAGATTGCAGTGAGCTTTGATCATGGCATTGCACTACAGTCTGGGTGACAGAGCAAGACCCTGTCTCTTAAAAAAAACCAAAACAACAACAACAAAAAAACACATCTTCTGTGTGGTTTACAGAGGCCTGCATGGGGAGCAGCCCCCACATGGGCTCCCTGGCCTTGCTGTTTTCTCAGGCAGACCAAGCATGTAGCTAGTTTAAGGCCTATGTACTTCTTCCCCTCAACCTAGAACTTCTCAAGGAGGCCCACCCTAGCCACCTAACTCAGAATTACAACCCTCCCCGCCCTCCTCTGCCTCATGCTCGCAATACCTAGCTCTATTTTCACACAATCTGACCTACTACATAATTTACCTAATTATTATGTTTATTGCTTATTGACTGTGTCCTTTCACTAGAATGTGAACTCAAGGACGGGACATTTTGTCTGCTTTGTTTACTGATGTATCACAAGTGACCAGAACAACATGTGCCTCATTATAAGGCTGATAGATGAGTGACAGAGTAATGTGACAGAGCTGCAGTTCAAACCAGAGTGTGTCTGATTCTTCAGCCTTCATTCAGGCCTTTTTTTTTTTAAGTCATGGTGCAGATTGCATACAGTGGAGTGCATGGGTTTTGGATATAAGGCCTGTGGGTTTCTGCTGGTGTGTAGGCCCCGTGACGTTGCCGTGGGTGTTGTTAGCCAGAGGGCTCCCTCATAGCCCTTCCAATCAGTGCCTCTACCTGTCTCAGTCACTGTACTGGCATCACCACATGTTGGTCTTACCTGTTCTTGAACTTCACGGAGATGGTAAGACAGTCTTTTGGGTCTGGCGCTTCCGGCTCAGTGTAGTGGTTTTGAATCATCCATGTTGTCACATGTATCATAGTTTGGGTCTTTTTTGTATACTACATTTTGTTTGTTCATTCTTCAGTTGGTGGGTGTGTTGTTTCCAGTATAGGACCATTGTGAGTGGAGCTGCTTTAAACATTATTTTTTAATTTTTTATTTAATTTTAAAATTGACCAATAATAATTATATATCTTCATGGGGTACATAGAGATGTTTTGATACATACAATGTATGATTAACAGAGCAGGGGAATTAGCATACTCGTCATCTCAAATGCTGATCGTTTCTTTGTGTTGAGAACATCGGCTATCCTCCTCCTAGCTATCTATAATTAATTTTATTAACTGTGGTCATCTTTCTGAACACTAGAGCTTATTCCTCCTATCTAGCTGTAATTTTGTACCCTTTAAGAAATCTCTCCATTTCCTTCCCCTTCCCCTGCTATTTCCAGCCTCTAGTATCATCTGTTCTACTTTTTACTTCTATGAGATTAACTTTTTTAGCTTCCATGTGTGAGAACATGCAGTGTTTTACTTTCTATTCCCAGCTTATTTCATTTAACATAATATTCTCAGTTCCATCCATGTTGCTGCAAATGACAGGATCTCACACTTTTTTATGGCTGAATAGTACTCCATGGTGTGTGCACACCACATTTTCTTTCTCTGTTCCTCTGTTGTCGGACCCCTAGGTTGATTCTGTCTCTTGGCTATTGTGAACGGTGCTGCAGTAAGCATGGGGGTCTCTGCATTGTCTCCCTGATACAATAATTTCCTTTCCTTTGAACAGATTCCCAGTAGTGGGATTGCTGGATCATGTGGTAGTTCCATTTGTAGTTTTTTGAAGGAACCTCCATGCTGTTCTCCATAGTAGCTGCACTAGTTCACGTTCACTAGTTACAACAGTGTAGAAGAGTTGGCTTTTCTCTGTATCCTCTCCAGCATTTGTCATTTTTTGTCGTTTTAATAGTAGCCAGCCCAACTGGGGAATATGATACCTCATTGTGGTCTCGATTTGCATTTCCCTGATGATTAGGGATGTTGAATTTTTTTTATATGTTCGTTGGCTATTTGTATGTTTTCTTTTGAGAAATGTTGGTTCAGATCATTTGCAGATTTTTTTAATCGGATTTTTTTTTTTTTTTTTTTTTTTTGCTGAGATATTTCAGTTCTTTATATATTCTAGATATTAATTGCCCATCAGATGAGTAGTTTGCAAATATTTTATCTTATTCTTTTCACTCTGTAGATTGTTTCCTTTGCTGTGCAGAAGCTTTGAGCATTCTTGTACCTGTCTTTTTGTGGTGTGCCTTCCTTTCTCTTGGGTTCCCTTGGGAGCTGGGTATAGGAGTAGACACACACACACACACACACACACACACACACACACAAAATCTAATCAACTACCAAATGGTTTTCTCAAGTAACTGTACCATTTTCCACTGTCCCCAGCCATGTGTATAAGTTCCGGTTACCCTACATCTTCACCAGCACTTGGAATTATCAGCCTTTATAATTTTGCTGTAAAATTATTTTCTGCTGTAGAAAAACAAAGCAGAAGTGTCATCAGGGAAGGACTCTTCCCTTTGGGCCTTGGATCCTACATTTTCACTGCATGAGAAGCACCCACCAGGGAAACATAGGGTAGCAAGAAACCTGGGGTGGGCAGCTAACTAACTCAGCTTCCTAATCACTGAGACTACTTCTTAAACGTCTTGCCAGACACAGTCAGTGTGAGTCATCCTCACAACTGTATCTGGGAGTCTTTGCATCAGATGTGTGCAAATGTGGGTTTATGGAGAAATTTATCTTATTTCCTTAGTATTCTCTGTTATATTAAGATATATGTTTAAAACGTTCACTTATAATTAAAATAATTTCTTCTAATTTGCTAATAAAATGCTTTATACCAACTTAAATTGGTCCCTGGACTGTGATAGGCCTGTGTGCATCATGTCTTGACTACTCCTGTGTGACCTAGGGACGTTTTCTTAACTCTTCCAGCATCTGTATCTGTAAAATAGGTATAATACCCACCTCTTAGCATTACTGTGAAACTTAAAAGAGATAATGAAATGCATATCAGGCAACTAGTACATGATAGATGCTGAATGAGGGATAGGCATTTTCTTGTACTTTGAAGAGTTAGAATACATTTGAGTCCCTAAGTCCCCTTGAGTCATGCCATTGAAAACAAACAAAAACATCATGTTGAACTGATTGCCACAGGTTTCAAAATCTGTGTGCTGTGTTACATTTCTGTGAAAACTGGAACATATCCAGTCTTGCTGTTGCTTTACCTAAGGTACTAAATCTTTTTTGGCCATCTTGTTAACATAAGGTGCTGTGGCATAAAGGTCTTTCTTGTCTCTTTATTCAACAAATATTTGTTGGTCTGTGATGTTTTTTCTCCTAACATAATTCTGCCATGTTATCCTATGAGGTATTTATGTAAGAGCCTTCTGAAGCGTAATAGAGCAGTGGTACAGAGCGTAACGTGAGTGTTTGCCTTTCCCGCTGGACTGTGTAGCCCACATCCTTCTACAACTCCAACAACTGGTTCAGTACCAGGCGCAGAGCAAATGTTCTCTAAATGTGGGCAGTGTTGAATGAGTGAAGAATCTTAAGCAGAGAAGAAACGCATGTCCCTGACTGACTCCTGTGAGACTTTTATCTTGCAGTGAGTTTATTCAGCAGCCACAAATCAATTTGAAGGTGGAAAATGTTTGCTTTGAAAACAAGGAAAAAGGCCGGGCGCGGTGGCGCAAGCCTGTAATCCCAGCACTTTGGGAGGCCGAGACGGGCGGATCACGAGGTCAGGAGATCGAGACCATCCTGGCTAACACGGTGAAACCCCGTCTCTACTAAAAAAAAAATACAAAAAAAAAAAAAAAAACAAGGAAAAACCTAACCCATCAGAAGCGTTCATGATTAGCAGTCTGCAAAAGTTGATCATACACATTGAGTTATTCTCATCATACCCAACTAAAACAGAGCCGAGAAACTAGGGGAAAGGCACTCAGGGCATTGAAATGGTATTCTCTGCAAACCTGGCTGCTGAAACTGCCTGCTATAACCTGAAACCCGTTTTATCTGATGTCTACTGTGATGACGTGCTGCAACTCTAAGACTAGTTTTGCCCACCACTGTCACTCACCTGTCAGAGCTTGCCAATTTCCCAAAACCTTACTTGTGCCGATGAACTTTCTCGAAGAGCAATAGTAACATTTCTCTTTTTTATAAAACATCTAAGCTTCTCTTTGTTTGGACATACTGAAGACTACCTGATCTATAGGTATGCCCCCAGTTGCAGCAGTTTTTTTCTCCTCAAATAAAACATTTGAATTTCAGAGATTTGTTGCTATTGTATTTGATTTTGGCTAGCCTCAGATGAGGACGAACGTTGGGCATATTCAGTCTTTTCCATTTGCTCATCCCAGTCATGTCCCATTTCATTTTGAGCCATCATTTTGTGCCTTGATGAAGGCACAAAATTCAGTTAAACAATGTACATAGTTAACTACATTTGTTTGTTTGTTTTTGTTTTTGAGATGGAGTCTCCCTCTGTCACCCAGGTTGGAGTGCAATGGCGCAGTCTCGGCTCACTGCAGCCTCCACCTCCTGGGTTCAAGCGATTCTCCTGCCTCAGCCACCCACATTTCTTTTTATTTTTAAGAGACTGGGATCTTTCTATGTTGCCTGGGCTCAAGCAGTCCTCCCACCTCAGCCTTCTGAGTAGCTGGGACTGCAGGAGTTAACTACATTTCTGAATAGCCATTTGTGAACTGTAGTAATCCCTTTGGCATCAGTAGAACCAGAGTTCCCTGTGGGACAGCACATCTCTGTGCTGAAGGGAAGGGAGAAACAGGCAGTGCTGTGGGCAGTCATTGATGGGGACATTTTGGAGGAGAGAGCATGAACCCAGATGGCTCCAGAGCAATAGATATCAGGAGAGTGTTTTAGGAGATCAGAGTTGCAGGCGCCCAGGTCACAGGCTGAGGAGGCGGCGACGTGATGGGGAAGGGCCAGGCCCTGGGATGAGGGGTGGTTCCCTTCCTACTGCTGCTGTGACGACTGGCCACAAACTTAGTGACTTCACACAACATACATTTATTATCTTGCAGTTCTGCAGGTCAGAAGTCCAAATTAGGTTTCACTGGGCTACACGGAAGGTGTGGGCAGGGCTGTGCTCCTTCTGGAGGCTGCAGGGAGGGACTGTTTTCTTGCCTTTTCCTGCTTCTCAAGGCTGCATATTCCTTGGCTCCTGACCCCTCCCTCCGTCTTCAAGGCCAGCAGCCACATCTCCAGCCCTGCTTCCTCCTCTGACTCTGCCCTTCTTGGCCCCCTCTTTTAAAGGCTCTTGTGATTGTATTGGGCCCACCCAGATAATTGAGGATAATCTCCCCATCTCAGGAGCCTTAACTTAATCACATCTGCACAGTCCCTTTTGCCATGGGACTTTGCCAAGGTACCATATTCACAGGTTCCGGGGATTAGGAGATGACATCAGGGTGGTGGGGGTTGGGTATTCAGTCCACCACAAGGAGATTACAGTTAGAATCCAGCTCTATCACTTACTAGCTAAGTGAATTTGGGCAGGTCACTACTCCACTTGAAATATTTTCTGTTGCATGCGTAGAACAGTGAGCCCCCAACACACATCCACACAGTCCTATTTTTGAGGTCTAGGTGAAATAATATAGACGAAGAGACCTGATAAGTTTTCATACATTGTATTTGATTTTGATTCTAGCTTAAAGCAAAGAAAGAGATTTATTTTTTTTCTTTGTGTTAGTCAGCAGGTCTTTGAAAGTACTTGGGTGACTGGGCATGGTGGCTCATGCCTGTAATCCTAGCACTTTGCAAGGCCAAGGCAGGTGGATCACCTGAGGTCAGGAGTTTGAGACCAGCCTGGCCAACATGGTGAAACCCGTCTCTACTAAAAATACAAAAATTAGCCGGGCATGATGGCGGGCGCCTGTAATCCCAGCTACCCAGGAGGCTGAGGCAGCAGAATTGCTGAAACCCGGGAGGCGGAGGTTGCAGTGAGCCAAGATCGTGCCACTGCACTACAGCCTGGGCGACAGAGAGAGACTCTGTCTCAAAAAAAAAAAAAAAAAAGAAAAAAAGAAAAAAAAGAAAGTACTTGGATGAGGTTAATTCAAAACCAGAATTTAGTTCTGTTGACCTGGATTTGTCGTCCTTTAAAAAAAAAAAAATGAATTATATTAATTTCTTCACATACTTTTGTTAATCTGATTTTAACTAGAAACCATTTTAGGAAACTTAGTGTAACAAGTATTTGCTGAGCAACTATACTGTGCCCAGCATTTGGGCAGATGCTGGGGGGAGAGCGGTGGAGGGGCAAGCCTGCTGCCTGCCCACCAGAAGTTGCACTCCAGTGGCAGGATAGGAGTTGTGCTGGGGACACATCACAGACTTTGCAAGGCATTGGGGGAAGTTCTCCTGGCAAAAATGCATAACCCAAGGCTGAAGAGGCGTTAGCTGGCAGGCTGGTGCCAACAGAAGGAACAGCAACCTCCAAAGGCCCCAAGGCGAGAGGGTGGCACTGCCAGGGAGCCAAAGGAAAGTTAGTGTGGCTGAAGCAGAGGGAGGGCAGTGGAGACGCATGACAGGGGCCTGAGCAGGGCCTAGAGGGCCTCAGCACAGAAGAAAAAAGAGGCATGAAATCCAGTCGGATTCTCTGGACTTGTCATGACTCTGGTCAGCAACATCCCTCATGTGTCCCGTTCCCCAGAACCTCTCCCAGGAGAAGAATGTTTGAAGACTTTGACCACCCGGGCAGCCACAGAAAGGCAGCATCCAGAGTCTCCCTCCCACTCCTGCTGGAAATCCAGGGTGGTCCTGCTGTGGTAAGGCCAAGGTCAAGTCAGAGCAGAGTTACTGAGACTCCACAGTGAGGGACAATCCTGTCACTTTTGAGTTGCAAGGAATTTCTTGATTTGTGGCACTGAAGATGTTCTGCATATTTGGAGCAAAATGCAGCTGAAATAGAATTTGTGACCATTTAACCATTTCCTGCCAAATGGTGTATGTTTTGTCTGTGTAGATTATCTTCTCTTGCTAAAGATTTCCATCTGTACATCTGTCAGGTGTGATCAGGTGGAAAGTAGAAGAGGAACTGTGTGATTCTCCTCCCTTGGTCTCCTCTTCCCCCTCAGAAGTGGCTCCAACATACTAGGCATGGAAAATGTGTTGCCTTTGGCTTGAGATAAATGACATCCATGGAAGTTCACACAATAATGTACCTTTTGACACTTACTTTTAGAAGCTGGGCATGGTGACATGCGCCTGTGGTCCTGGGTACTCAGGAGGCCAAGATGGGAGGATCCTTGGGCCCAAGGATCCAGTCTGGGCAACATAGTGAGACCCATCTCTTAAAAGTATAAACATTAAGAGGGGATACTCTTTCACTGAGACAGGGGACCCCTGGGACTGAGGACAGAGTTCTCACATTCTTACTTCAGGTAAGGCAGGTTGCCTAAACAGTTGTTCATCACTTTTCTCATAAGTTTCTTGCATATGACAGTATCTTCCTTCCCTGTTTTTCTAGGCTATTCAGCTTGACTCTGAAGAAACTCGTCATGCTAAAAGAAATGGACAAAGATCTTAACTCAGTGGTCATTGCTGTGAAGCTGCAGGTGAGTGGGGCAGGACTGTTGGTTCAGGGCCCAGGGAAACTGGATAACCATTTGCCCACTGCTGGGGCTTCAGAAACACCACTGGGACCACCTCTGGCTTCCTCCTCTCAGCACAGCAAGGTGCACAGTGGAAAGATGACAGAGCTCATGGGACCTTCTGAGCCCAGCTCTGCCTTTTGGTTAAGGCACTCAGTTTCTTCAAACCTTTCTTTGTCTGAAGAACAGAAATGGTTTTTCCTACACATACTATGAGGAACAAGTGATCCTAAAGTGTTTATTATAAACTACTCAGAAATTACTAGGCTGGCTAGCGTTGGTTTCAGTCTTAGTCCCAGGATTGCTAGATCCAGGTAGATGCACGGCTGTGGGAAGCACTTCAGAGGTTTTCTTTTTTTTTTTTTTTTTTTTTTTGAGATGGAGTCTTGCCCTGTCTGTCACCCAGGCTGAGTGCAGTGGCACGATCTCGGCTCACTGCAAGCTCTGCCTCCTGGGTTCATGCTGTTCACCTGCCTCTCTGCCTCCCAAGTAGCTGGGATTATAGGCGCCTGCCACCACGCCTGGCTAATTTTTTGTATTTTTAGTAGATACAGGGTTTCACCGTGTTAGCCAGGATGGTCTCGATCTCCTGACCTCGTGATTCACCCACCTCAGCCTCCCAGCATGCTGGGATTACAGGCGTGAGCCACCGTGCCCAGCCTGCACTTCGGAGGTTTTCTATAGAGTGGAAGAAACTTACAGATTGTTATTTCAGACTGGGCAATTTAAAGTTTACTGGGATATTTTATCTTCTATATAAATCCCACATATAACTCCTTACATTTAGTATTTTCAAGGGGCCCAAAACATTTCACAAACATTTGTGCTCTTAAGTATTCCTGAATTTAAGGAAAGGAGAAGGGAAAAGCTGAATTATAGAAGGGCTCAGGAATTTACCTGTTGCCAGCTAATTACCAAACGGCAGAACTGGGACCAGAAACTAAAGAGTGGGTAATTTGTGTGCTCATTAAATCCCATTACCAGACCTCCCTTAACTGATTAATCCTTTCTGCTGATGACTCCCTGGAGTAGAGAGAGATTCTGCAGTGCCTCTGGAGTCACTAAATAATGACTGGAGTCTTCAGCTTAAGGATGGTGTATTTACTGAATTCTTATTCATTGAAAAATAGCAAACTCTGATAACTCCCTACTAACCAGAATATTTTATTAGCTAGTTCACCTACTATGCTCCAATTTATTGTACTATATCACCTTCATTAAAATCCACTTCTATATCACTCTCAGTGTGTGACTCGTACATTGAGGTGCCTGGGCCTCTTTCTGGGATAAATATATTAGTTCCAAATACATAATTTAGTCCTCAAAACTTAAAATGTTGGACCGGGCGTGGTGGCTCATGCCTGTAATCCCAGCACTTTGGGAGGCTAAGGCGGTGGACCACCCAAGGTCAGGAGTTTGAGACCAGCCTGGCCAACATGGTGAAACCCCGTCTCTACCAAAAATACAAAAATTAGCCAGGCGTGTCTGTAGTCCCAGCTACTCAGGAGGCTGGAGCAGGAGAATTGCTTGAGCCTTTGAGGGAGAGGTTGCAGTGAGCTGAGATCGTGCTACTGCATTCCAGCGTGGGTGACAGAGTAAGACTCTATCTCAAAACAACAACAACAAAAACTTAAAATGTTTTAATTACTCATGAATTCCTGTGTGTCCCACCTTATATTCTAATTCCCTGTTCATTTTATGAATAACTCCTTCCAAATCTATGAAGTGTTCCCAGACACTGTTTGTTGGGAAAGCGACTATGGGACAGCGATGTGAACTGTTAGTGTCTTGTCCTCCTCTCCTGACTTTGGTCCCCATTTCTAGGTCACAGGCAGTGTTCCCATTTTCAGGAATTGCTTCCTTTGCTAAAGAATGTTGCTGTTCTGTGCCGACACCATTGGGGTGGTTTTGGAAGTTCCCTACTGAGTTTGCCATCCTGCAGCTAAATGCTTTTGCCAGAGAAATAATTTATTTCCTGATTAAATATTTAACATTCTATAATTCTAAATTATACCAAAACTACAAATATTTTGAATTTTTAAATTGTTCTCCTTCCAAGCAGCTGAAAGTAATTACAGATGTCACCACATTCATTCATTCAGTCACTTATGTATGCATTCATATAATAAATACTTATTGAGCATCTGTTATGTGCCAAACATTGTTCTAGGCACAGGGGATACAGCAGTGATCAAAACAGACAAAAATCCCTGCCTTTAAGAAGCACTGAGCAGTGATTCCCCAAAGGAGATCTGCAGACTGAGGTCTCTAAGACACTTTCAGGGAGTACAGGAGGCTACAACTGTTTTCGTGATAATACTGTGGCATTATTTGCCTTTTTCAGCATGCTGACTTTTGCACTGAAAGTACAAAAGCAACAGTGGATAAAGCTGCTAGTGCCTCAGCACAAATGCACCCAATGTCCCAGGAGTCATTGTGTTGTTTACCATCTCATGAGTGAAATAAGAAGATAAAAGGGCTGGGCACAGTGGCGCACCCCTGTGATCCCAGCTACTTGAGAGGCCGGGGCAGGAGGGTCACTTGAGCCTAGGAGCTGGCTGGAATGAGCTGTTTGTGCCAGTGCACTCCAGCCTGGGCGACAGAGCGAGACTCCGACTCAAAAAAAGGGAGGGAAAGCCAGTTTTGTTTAAGAATGTTCTCAAGAAAGCAGTAAAACTTGTTAATTTATTACATCTCAACCTTGAGTCTGCATCTTTCTCATACTGCGTGTGATGAGATGGGAAGTATACACTGAGCACTTCTGCCTCGCAGCAAAATACGATGTCTGTCTCTAAGACTAGTGCCTGTGTGAGGTAGAGCTACTGAGTTGTGAACTACAGTAGCTGCTTTTTTTCATGAACACCATTTTTACTTCAAAGAGGGACTTATAGACAAACAGGTTATTTAGACTCAGGTGTTTGGAAAGTGTTTTCTTAAAAATGAGCAGAGTTACCCTATCAATTCAAGGAAAACAACTTAGTATTGGTTGCCAATGATAAATAAAATTCCTTTTTTTTTTTTTTTTTTTTTTTGAGACAGAGTCTTGCCCTGTTGTTCAGTGGCGTGATCTTGGCTCACTGCAATCTCCATCTCCTGGGTTCAAGCGATTCTCCTGCATTAGCCTCCCGAGTAGCTGGGACTACAGGCGCCCACCACCACGCCCAGCTAATTTGTGTATTTTTGGTAGAGATGGGGTTTCACCATGTTGGCCAGGTTGATCTCGAACCCGGGACCTCAGGTAATCTGCCCACCTTGGCCTCCCAAAGTGCTGGGATTACAGGCATGAGCTACCACATCTGGCCAAAATTTGAGCTTTTAAGTGAAAATTAGAATTTTGGAGAACTTGTTTCTGTCACAGAAAGCTTAAAAGCTTCCCAGTTCTTAAAGACTTTTCTGAAGAAATCAGAAGTGATGTTAAAGATTTTGAGTTTTTTATATTGTATAATATATAACATTTGAATATTTTCTAAATGACTAATGCATGAGGTTACAAAATCATGCTGGATAAAAGATCCTTTCAAAGAACAAAATAGACCAGTGGGCCGGGTGCGGTGGCTCAAGCCTGTAATCCCAGCACTTTGGGAGGCCGAGACGGGCGGATCACGAGGTCAGGAGATCGAGACCATCCTGGCGAACACGGTGAAACCCCGTCTCTACTAAAAAACACAAAAAACTAGCAGGGCGAGGTGGCGGGCGCCTGTAGTCCCAGCTACTCGGGAGGCTGAGGCGGGAGAATGGCGTAAATCCAGGAGGCGGAGCTTGCAGTGAGCTGAGATCCGGCCACTTCACTCCAGCCTGGGCGACCGAGCTAGACTCTGTCTCAAAAAAAAAAAAAATAGACCAGTGGATTAGGTTTTTAACTTTACATTTTAAAATAATTTTAAATATACCCAAGAGATGCAGGGATAGTCTAAAGAGTTCCTGTATACCCATCCAGCTTCTCCCAATGTTAACATCTCTCTTAACCATGGTACATTTATCAAAACTAAGAAATTATCATTGGTACAATACTATTAATTAAATTAGACTTCAGATTTCCTAGTGTTTTCATTAATGTTCTTTTTCTATTAATTGGATTTTAACATATAAGAGTACGAAAGTCTTATTGATATTATTTAAAATTCTACTTTGGAAAAAAAATTTTTACTTTGCAACTAATCTTTAAGAAACTACCACTTAGAGAGTTAATGGTATAGTATCAAAGGAAAATAGTCCACAACTGGCTGGTCACGATGGCTCATACCTGTAATCCCAGCACTTTGGGAGGCCAAGGTGAGAGGATTGCTCAAGCCCAGGAGTTCAAGACCATCCTGGGCAACACAGCAAGGCTCCATCTTTACCAAAAGTAAAAACTGTCTGGGCATGGTGACGTATGCCTGCAGTCCCAGCTATTTGGGAGGCTGAGGCAGGAGGATTGCCTAAGCCCAGGAGTTCAAGTTTACCATGAGTTATGATCACACCACTGCACTCCACCCTGGGCAACAGAACGAGACCTTGTCTCTAAAAATAAAAAATAAAAATAAATAAAAAATTCCACAGTTGTCTAGAAAGGCTGTTAAAATGCTCCTCTTTTTTCCAGCTGTAGATCACTTTGAGTCTGGATTTTCTGCATATACTCAACCAAACTAGTTTTGCAACACATTGAGTACAAAAATAGGAATGAGAATCTAATTGTTTTCTATTAAGTCATTCATTAAAAAGATTTACAGAAATGTAAAACTATACCGTCTCCCTCATACACTGCTGTTGGGAATGTAAAATAATGCAGCCACTGTATTGTTTTGTTTTGCTTTTGTTTTTATTTTAGAGACAAGGTCTTGCTGTGTTGCCCAGGCTGGTCTCAAACTCCTGGCCTCAAGCAATCCTCCCGCCTCGACCTCCCAGTGCTGGGATTATAGGCTTGTGCCACCATCCCTGGTTCTCAAAAGAGTAAAGATAGAGTAACCATATCAGAGTAACCATATGACTTAGCAATTCTACTCCTAGGTATGTCCCCAAGAGAAATGAAAACACAAAAAATCTAACATGCAAATGTTCATAACATAATTATTCACAAGCTAAAAATTAGAAACAATCCAAGTCCATCAACTGATCAATGGAAAAATAAAATGTGGTCTAGTCATACAGCTTCGGAATACTATTTGACAGTAAAAAAGAATGAAGTATATCCATGCTCCAGATGGATGAACCTTGAAAACATGATGCTAAGTCAAAGAAGCAAGACACAAAAGGCCACATATTGTATGATTCCATTTATATGAAATAGGCAAATCCTTAGGGTCAGAAAGTAGATTGTAGTTGCCAGGGGTTAGGGTGGGAGATGGGCAGACTGGGGAGGGTGATAATGAAAGAATATGAGATTTCCTTGTTGAATGATGAGAATGTTCTGGCACTGACTGTGGCGATGGTTGCACAGCTCTAAACATACTGAAAGCCATTGAACTGTACACTTTAAATGGGTGAATTATATGGTATTTGAATTATATCCCAGTAAAGCTATGATTTTTTAAAAAAACTGTGTCTTCTCACTAAATTATTTTTGTTTTGGGAACATATTTTTCGTTTGAAAACTTTGCATATAAACACGTAATAGGTTTATTGTTAATTTTAAATGGATTAATAAATACTTTAAAGTATCTGTTTTAATTCATAATGTGGTGACTATTGATAGATAAACCTACATAAACAAAATATTAATAGATACATCTACATACACAAAAGCTATTTGGGATTCTTTCTAAGTGTAAAAAGGGCCAGGCGCAGTAGCTCATGCCTGTAATCCCAGCACTTCAGGAGGCTGAGGTGGGCAAATCACGAGGTCAGGAGATCGAGACCATCCTGGCTAACATGGTGAAACCCTGTCTCTACTAAAAATACAAAAAATTAGCTGGGCATGGTGGCGGGCACCTGTAGTCCCAGCTACTTGGGAGGCTGAGGCAGGAGAATGGTGTGAACCCGGGAGGCGGAGCTTGCAGTGAGCAGAGATCGCACCACTGCACTCCAGCCTGGGCGACAGAGCGAGACTGCGTCTCAAAAAAAAAGAGTGTAAAAAGGTCCTGAGGCCAAAAATTTGAGAATTATTATAGTAAAAGGAAAGAAACAATAAACAAATGAGAAAATCATATGTAGGCATTCCTTTAAAATTTTGTTTTATTTTATGAGATGGAGTTTCACTCTTGTTGCCCAGGCTGGAGTGCAATGGCGTGATCACAGCTCACTGCACCCTCTGCCTCCTGGGTTCAAATGATTCACCTGCCTCAGCCTCCCAGGTTGCTGGGATTACAGGCATGCACCACCACACCTCACTAATTTTTGGATTTTTAGTAGGCATGGGGTTTCACCATGTTGGTCAGGCTGGTCTCAAACTCCTGACCTCAAGTGATCCACCCACCTTGGCCTCCCAAAGCACTGGGATTACAGGTGTGAACCACCGTATCCAGCTACATTCCTTAAAATCTAATCCATTCCTGAAAATATGTTGGATGGCAGAAGCCTATATTTTATTATTTAAATGGGAAAAATAAGAAATACAAAATATCACAACACTGTAATTGTGGTGTGTAAATTACTCATATTTTGAGTAGGAAGACTAAAAGATGAGCCTATCAAAAATAATAACTATGGGCCAGGTGCAGTGGTTCATGCCTATAATCCCAGCTCTTTGGAAGGCTGAGGCAGCTGGGTCACCTGAGGTCAGGAGTTCGAGACCACCCTGGCCAACATAGTGAAACCCTGTCTCTACAGAAAATACAACATTAGCCAGGCATGGTGGCACATGCCTGTAATCCCAGCTACTCAGGAGGCTGAGGCAAGAGAATTGCTTGAACCCATGAGGCAGAGGTTGCAGTGAGCCAAGATGGCACCACTGCATTCCAGCCTTGGCAACAGAGCAAGACTCCATCTCAAAAAAAAAAAAAAGAAAAAAGAGGGAGATGGGATGAAGTTGAAGTGTAGAGTTTTTATTGGTTTTCTCTTTGCTTCGTTTTTTGTTTTTGCAATCAGAGTTAAGTTACCATTCAGTTTTTAATAATGGGTTGTAAGATGTTATTTGCAAGCCTCATGGTAACCGCAAATCAAAAAACTCTGTAACAGATACACAAAAAACAAAAAAATAAAAAGCAAGAAATTAAAACATACCATCCGAGAAAATCACTTTCACAGAAAGACAAGAAGGAAAGAAGGAAGGAAGACCACAAAACAATGAGAAAACAAGTAACAAAATGGCAATAGTAAGTCCTTATCAGTAATAACATTGAATATAAATGGACAAAATTCTGCAATCAAAGGACGTGGAGTAGTTGAATGCATTAGAAAACAAGATCCAGCTGGGCATGGTGGCTCATGCCTGTAATCCTAGCACTTTGGGAGGCCAAGGTGGGCAAATCACAAGGTCAGCATTTCAAGACCAGCCTGGCCAACACAGTGAAACCCCATCTGTACTAAAAATACAAAAAATTAGCTGGATGTGGTGGTGCACGCCTGTAATCCCAGCTACTTGGGAGGCTGAGGCAGGAGAATTGCTCGAATCTGGGAGGCAGAGGTTGCAGTGAACCCAGATTACACCACTGCACTCCAACCCAGGCAACAGTGCAAGACTCTGTCTCAAAAAAACAAAACAAAACAAGACCCAGCTAGGCACAGTGGCTCATGCCTATAATCCCAGCACTTTGGGAGGCTGAGGCGAAAGTATTGCTTTGAGCCCAGGGGTTTGAGACCAGCTTGGGCAACATAATGGAACCCTGTGTCTACAAAGAATTTGAAAAATTAGCTGGGTGTAGTGGTAGACCTACTCAGGAGTCTGAGGTAGGAGGATCACTTGAGCTCAGGAGGTTAAGGCTAAAATGAGCTATGATTGTGCCAGTGCACTCCACCTTGGGCAGCAGAGTGAGATGCTGTCCCAGAAAAACAAAAACAAAAAAACATGACCCAAACATCTGTTGCCTACAAGAAACACATTTGACCTGTAAAGACACATAGAGACTAAAAGGGTTGGAAAAATATACTCTATGCAAATAAAAACAAAAAAAAAAAAAAAAAAAAGAGTAGGCATAGCTATACTTACATCAGACAAAATAGATTTCAAGACAAAAATTGTAAAAATTGACAAGGTCATTATATAACGGTAAAGGGGTCAACTCAGCAAGAGGATATAACAATTGTAAATATATATACACCTAACACTGGAGCACCCAGATATATAAATCAAATATTATTAGAGCTAAAGAGAGTGTTAGACTCCAGTACAACAATAGCTAGAGACTTTAACACCCCACTTTCAGCATTGGACAGATTATCCAGACAAAATAAACTAAGAAACATCACACTTAACTGCTCTATAGACCAAGTTGACCTAATAGATATTTACAGAACATTTCTTCCAATGGCTGCAGAATACACTTTTTTTTTTCCTTAGCACGTGGATCATTCTCAAGGATAGGCCATATGTTAGGTCACAAAACAAGTCTTAAAACATTCAAAAAAAAAAGCTGAGGCCAGGCATGGTGACTCACACCTGTAATCCCAGCACTTTGGGAGGCCAAGGTGGGTGGATCACGAGGTCAAGCGATCAAGATCATCCTGGCCAACATGGTGACACCCCGTCTCTCCTAAAAGTACAAAAATTAGCTGGGCGTGGTGGCAGGCGCCTGTAGTCACAGCTACTCAGGAGGCTGAGGCAGGAGAATTGCTTGAATCCTGGAGGTGGAGGTTGCAGTGAGAGGAGATTGCGCCACTGTACTCCAGCCTGGGCAACAGAGCGAGATGCTGTCTCAAAAAAAAAAAAAAAAAAAGGTTGAAATAATATCAAGCATCTTCCCTGACCATAATGGAATAAAACTAGAAATCAATAACAAGGAATTTTGAAAGCAATACACACACATGGAATTAAACTATATGCTCCTAAATGACCAGTGGGTCAATGAATAAATTAATAAGGAAACTGAAATTTTCTTGAAACAAATGATAATGGAAACATAACATATCAAAACCTATGGGATACATCAAAAGCAGTACCAAGGGGGAAGTTCATAACTATAAAGTGCCTACATCAAAAAAGAAGAAAAACTTCAAATAACCTAATGATGCTTCTTAAAGAACTAGAAAAGCAAGAGCAAACCAAACCCCAAATTAGTAGAAGAAAAGAAATAATGAACATCATAGCAGAAATAAATAAATTTGAAAAAAAAAAATCAACAACTTTTGGGTTTTCGTGTGTGTTTTGTTTTGTTTTTGAGATGGAGTCTTGCTGTGTCACCCATGCTGGAGTACAGTGGTGCAATGTCAGCTCATTGCAACCTCTGCCTCCCAGGTTCAAGTGATTCTCCTGCCTCAGCCTCCCGAGTAATTAGGATTACAGGCATACACCACCATGATGGCTAATTTTTGTATTTTTAGTAGAGACGAGGTTTCACCTTATTTGCCAGGCTGGTCTCAAACTCCCAACCTCAGGTGATCTGCTCGCCTTGGCCTTCAGTGCTGGGATTACAGGCGTGAGCCATGATACCCGGCCAAAGAGTTGTTTTTTGAGAAGACAAAATGGACAAACCTTTAGCCAGACCAACTAAGAAAGAGAGAAGACACAAATAAATCAGAGATGAAAAAAGAGGTGACTGACATTGCAGAAATTCAAAGGATCATTAGTGGCTGCTGTGAGCAGCTATATACCAATAAACTGGAAAACCTAGAAGAAATGGATAAATTCCAGGGAAGATACAGCCTACCAAGATTGAACCATGAAAAAATTCAAAACCTGAATAGACCAATAACCAAAAAAAAAAAGCTAGATGCCATCAATGTAGTCTCCCAGCAAAGAAAAGCCCAGGCCTTATTAGCTTCACTACTGAATGTTACCAAACATTTAAGAAGAACTATTCCAAAACATAAAGAATACTTCCAGACTCAATCTATGAGACCAGTATTCCCCTGACACCAAAACCAAAGAAAGTGACAGGGCAGTATCTCTGATTAACATTGATGCAAAAATCGTCAAGGAAATACTAGCAAACAGAATTCAGCAACACATTAAAAACATCATTCATCATGACCAACTGAGATCCCGGGGATGCGCAAGGATGGTTCAGCATACACAAATCAATTAATGTGATACATCGTATCCAGAATGAAGGACAAAACCCATGTGATAATCTCAATTGATGCTGAATGGCTGGGCATTGTGGCTCCCGCCTGTAATCCCAGCACTTTGAGAGGCCAAGGTAGATAGATTGCTTGAGGCCACGAGTTTGAGACCAGCCTGGGCAACATGGCAAAACCTCATCTCTGGTGGGGGGAATGTATATATATATGCTTTTTTTTCTGAAAAAGCATTTGATAAAATTCAACAAGCCTTCATGGTAAAAATCCTTAAAAAATGGGTATGAAAGAAACATACCTCAACATAATAAAAACTATATGTGACAGACCCATAGCTTGTATCAGACTGAACGGTGAAAAAAACTGAAAGCCTTTCCTTTAAGATCTGGAACAAGACAAGGATCCCCACTTTCACCACTGTTATTCAGTATAATAACTAGAAGTCCTAACTAGAGCAGTCAGGCAAGAGAAAGAAGTAAAGGCATCCAGATTGGAAAGGAAGAAGTCAAATTATCCTTGTTTGCAGATGATATGCTCTTATATGTGGAAAAACCTACTTCACAAAATAACTAGTAGAACAGATAAACAAAATCAGTGAAGTTGCAGGATATGAAATCAACATACAGAAATCAGTAGTATTTCTATATGTCAACAGTGAACAGTCTGAAAAAGAAATCAAGAAAGTAATCCCATTTACAAGAGCTACAAGTAAAATAGGATACCTAGGAATAAACTTAACCAAAGAAGTGAAAGATCTCTATATTAAAAACTGTAAAACATTGATGCAAGAAATTTAAAAGGACACAAAAAGTGGAAAGATATTCCATATTCATGGATTGGAAGAATCATTATTGTTAAAATGTCCATACCACCCAAAGCAATCTACAGATTCAATGCAATCCCTATCAAAATACCAATGACATTCTTCACAGAAATAGAAAAAAAAATCCTAAAATGTATATGGAACCACAGAAGACCCAGAATAGCCAAAGCCATCCTGAGCACAAAGAAGAAACCTAGAGAAATCACATTATCTGACTTCAAATTATGCTACAGAACTACAGTAACCAAAACAGCACGGTACTGGCATAAAAACAAACACCTACAGTAATGGAAGAGAGTAGAGAATCTAGCAATAAATCCATACATCTACAGTGAACTAATTTTCAGCAAAGGTGCCAAGAACATATATTGGGGAAAGGACAATCTCCTCAATAAATGATGCCGGAAAAACTGGATATCCACATGCAGAGGAATGAAACTAGACTCTTATCTCTCACTGTATACAAAAATCAGATAAAAATTGACTGGATACTTAAATCTAATACCTGAAACTATGACACTACTAAAAGAAAACATTTTTCCAACTGCTTTGGCCACTAAAATAATAAAAATAAAAGAAAACATTGGGGCAACTCTCTAGGAAATTGATCTGGGCAGAGATTTCTTGTGTAATACCCAGCACTGGCAACCAAAGCAAAAATGGACATATGGGATCACATCAAGTTAAAAAGCTTCTGGGCCAGGCGCAGTGGCTCATGCTTATAATCCCAGCACTTTGAGAGGCCGACAAGGGATCCCTTGTCCATCTGACAAGGGGTTAATAACCAGAATATATAAGGAGCTCAGACAACTCAGGAAAATAATCTAATAATCCTATTAAGAAATGGGCAAATGATCTGAATAGACATCTCTCGAAGACCTACAAATGATGAACAGGCATATGAAAGGGTGTGCAGCATCATTGATTATCAGAGAAATGCTAATCAAAACTACAATGAAATATCATCTCACCCTGGTTAAAATGGCTTTTATCCAAAAGGCAAGTAATAGTAAATGCTGGTGAGGATGTAGAGAAAAGGGAACCCTCATACACTGTTGGTAAGAATGTAAATTAGTACAGTGAATATGGAAAATAGTATGGAGGTTCCTCAGAAAACCAAAATAGTCCCATGTAGCACTATTCACAATAGCCAAGATTTGGAAGCACCTAAGTGTCCATAAACAGATAAATTGATAAAGAAAATGGTACATACACACAATGGAGTACTATGCAGCCGTAAGAAAGAATGAGGTCCTGTCATTTGCAATAACATGGATGGAACTGGAGGATATTATGTTAAATAAGCCAGGCACAGAAAGACATACTTTGAATGCTCTCACTTACTTCTGGGAGTTAAAAATTAAAGTCATGGAGATAGTCTAATGATGGTTACCACAGGTTTGTATGGGCAGTGGGGCAGTGACGATAGTTAATGGATACAAAAACATGGAATGAATAAGATCTGGAATTTGGCCAAGCATGGTGGCTCACGCCTGTAATCCTAGCACTTTGGAAGGCTGAGGTGGGAAGATCCCTTGAGTCCAGTAGTTTGAGACCAGCCTGAGCACTGTAGTGAAACCTCATCTCTATCTATCTATCTATCTATCTATCTATTTATTTATTTATTTATTTATTTATTTATTTTTTGAGACAGAGTCTTGCTCTGTTGCCCAGGCTGGAGTGCACTGGCACGATCTTGGCTCACTGCAAGCCCTGCCTCCTGGGTTCACACCATTCTCCTGCCTCAGCCTTCTGTGTAGCTAGGACTATAGGCGCCCACCACCACGCCTGGCTAACTTTTTGTATTTTTTGTAGAGACGGGGTTTCACCATGTTAGCCAAGATGGTTTCCATCTCCTGACCTCCTGATCCGCCCACCTCAGCCTCCCAAAGTGCTGGGATTACAGGCATGAGCCATCACGCCTGGCCCTATCTCTATTTTTAAAAAACTTTTTTTTTTTTTGAGACGGATTTTTGCTCTTGTCGCCTAGCCTGCAATGCAATGGCACAATCTCAGCTCACTGCAACCTCCACCTCCCAGGTTCAAGTGATTCTTCTGCCTCAGCCTCCCAAGTAGCTGGGATTACAGGCATGCACCACCATGCCCAGCTAATTTTTGTATTTTTAGTTAGAGATGGGATTTCACCATGTTGCCCAGGCTGGTCTTGAACTCCTGACCTCAGGTGGTCCACCCGCCTCAGCCTCCCAAAGTGCTGGGATTACAGGCGTGAGCCACCATGCCCAGCCAAAAAAATGTTTTAATTATAAAAAATTTTTTTAATGTTTTAAAGATCTGTGATATTTTATAGTGCAACAGGGCGATTACAGTCAATGTTAATTTATAGTACATTTAAAACTGAAAGTATAATTGGAATATTTGTAACATAAACGATAAATGCTTGAGGTGATGGACCCCATATAACCTGATGTGATTATTACACGTTGTATGCCTGATCAAAATGTCTTATGTACCTCATAAATATACCTACTATATACCCATAAAAATTAATTTAAAAATTGAAATAAATAATAAATGAAAAATAACAATTTATCTTCAGACATCCAAGAAACCCCAACCAGTTTCCTCAAATATCACTATAATGCTCTTAATTTTTTTTTTTTTTTTTTTGAGAATGGGATCTTACTATGTTGCCCAGGCAGCCCTTGTACTCCTGGGCTCAAGCTATCCTTCCACTTCTGCCTCCTTAAGTGCTGGGATTATCGATGTCAGCCACCACACCCAGCAACAATACTGTTAAACATCTGTATGATAAGAATTTTTGGTTTAAATAAAAAGCATTTAAAACACCAGTAACCTGGCTGGTTGCAGTAGTTCTTGCCTATAAATCCCAGCACTTGGGAGGCCAAGGCAGGTGGATTACCTGAGGTCAGCAGTTCAAGATGAGCCTGGGCAACATGGTGAAATCCCATCTCTACTAAAAATATGAAAATTAGCTGGGCGTTGTGGTGCACTCCTGTAGTGCCAGCCATTTGGGAGGCTAAGGCAGGAGAATCACTTGAGCCTGGGAGGCGGAGGTTGCAGTGAGTCAAGATTGTGCCACTGTACCATAGCCTGTGCAACATAGTGAGACTCTGTCTCAGAATAATAGTAATAAAACACCTGTAACCTAATTTTAAAAATATATTAATATTAATGAATATTTTAATGTGCTATAATGTTACTTTAATATTTAGATATAAATGGTTTTGCTTCTGTACTGCAAATGAAGATATACTGTTATATAGATAAACAAATGATACAAAAGTATATTAAAAATAATTTTGAAATTGGACCCTGGTTGGTAGTGCCCCAGGCACCTGGAAGAAGCAAATACTGGAACCCATGAAAGCTAAACCCTTGGGGAAGGGTAGGAAAGACGAGGACAGTAGCGCACCATGCTTGAAAGGGCCGGACCTGGCTGTGATCCTGTGACACACTGCACTCTGCATCCTGCTACCTGCACATGCAGATTCTTTCTAGTGAGTTTGAAATTCAGATAGTGAATTTGGGATAGAAAGTTTTACAGGTATTTAGAGCACATACTTGGGTGGTGAGAATTCATATAATCGTATAATGAGGCTACTGCTATTGGAAGGTGATGTCTGTTAGTGACAGTAAATAAGATAAAGGGGATGGAGAGGGCTGGGGTGGAGGAAGTTAACAGATTCCCTATGGTGGTCACGGTAGACCTGGTTGAGAAGATGACTTTTACCTAAAGACTTTTAGGGAGGTGAGGGCCGTTCAGGTATCTAGAAGAAGAGCCTTCCAGGCAGAGGGAAGAGCCAGGACCAGGCCCTAAGGCCTTCATATTCTATGAATATATTCCCTGAGCGGAGAAATCTGAAAAGAACCCTAAGCACTGATTACTTTTTTCAACTTTTATTTTGGAAAAAATTCAAACATGCAAAAGTAGACAGAGTAGTTTACAATTCCCTCGATCCCCTTTCCAAGCTGTAATGGTTATCAACTCATCGCCAGTCTTGTTTCATCTGTGTCCCCATCTATTTCCCTTCACCAGTGTTATTTTGAGGTAATCCATACATCATAGCATTTCACCCACAAATATTTCAATATGTAATTTAAAAATGTAGGCAGTATTTTTAAACAAAACCACAATACCATTATCACACCTTGGCCAGACACGGTGGCTCATGCCTATAATCCCAGCACTTTGGGAGGCCAAGTTATCTCAAGTGGATAACTTGAGATCAGGAGTTCGAGGCCAGCCTGGCCAACATTATAAAACCTCATCTCTACTAAAAATACAAAAATTAGCCAGGCGTGATGGCATGCACCTGTAATCCCAGCTACTCGGGAGGCTGAGGCAAGAGAGTCATTTGAACCTGGGAGGCAGAGACTGCAGTGAGCCGAGATCATGCCACTGTACTCCAGCCTACTCAACAGAGCAAGACTCTAAAATAACAAAACAAACCTTAATATCACGAAATCAGTGTTCAAATTTCCAATTGTGGCATGAATCTCATAAATGTGTGGAAAGTCTTGTGGGAGAGAGTGGCTGTCAGTTTTGCTTTTTATAGTTTATTTGATACATTCAGTCTTTAGTTGCCACTGTAGCGCTTGAGCTTCCAGGAGTCCTGAGGCCCTGGCCTGTGTGTGGGCTGACTGTGCTTCTGCTGTTATTTTATTTTTGTTGTTGTTTTTTGAGACAGGGTTTTGCTGTGTTGCCCAGGCTAGAGTGCAATGATATGATCTTGGCTTTTTTTTTTTTTTTTTTTTTTGAGACGGGAGTCTCGCTCTGACCCCCAGGCTGGAGTGCAGTGGTGTGATCTCGGCTCACTGCAAGCTCCACCTCCTGGGTTCACTCCATTCTCCCGCCTCAGCCTCCAGAGCAGCTGGGACTACAGCTGTCTGCCACTACGCCTGGCTAATTTTTTTTGTATTTTTGGTAGAGACGGGGTTTCACCGTGTTAGCCAGAATGGTCTCGATCTCCTGACCTCGTGATCCGCCCGCCTTGGACTCCCAAAGTGCTGGGATTACAGGCGTGAGCCACCGCACCCGGCATGATCTTGGCTTATTGCAACCTCTGCCTTCTAGGCTCAAACGATTCTCCCACTTCAGCTTCCTGAGTAGCTGGGATTACAAGTGCTTGCCACCACGCCTGGCTAATTTCTGTATTTTTTGTAGAGATGAGGTTTCCCAGTTTTGCTCAGGCTGGTCTCGAACTCCTGGGCTCCCAAAGTGCTGGGATTACAGGCGCCACCGCACCCAGCCTTCTGCTGATTTTATACCCAGCCTTCCCCCTGTGGCTGTTACCCATAGGCAGCATCACTATAGAATGACATAACCATCAGGGCTCCACTTCCTTGGTCTCATTTTGGTCTCATGAGTGGCCGAGGCATTTTTCCATGTGTGGAATTTTCCCCTAAGGGTCAGCACCACAGCATAGTACCATTTCAACAGAAACAACTCCCAGAGTAATCACAGCTTTGCCGAAGATGAGAGATGAGCAGCTCAAAACTTGTCATCAATTATAAACAGATGGGTGTGGGGCTCAAGTCTGTAATCCCAGCACTTTGGGAGGCCATGGCAGGAGGATCGCTTGAGCCCAAGAGTTCAAGACCAGCTTGGGCAATATAGCGACACCCCGTCTCTACAAGTAAAAAATAAAAATAGTAAAAATAGTGTTTCAATGAACAGCTCCTTGTTTACAGATTTTCTTCTTTTTAAAACTCATTCCTGGTGGCCTGTAATTCTAGCACTTTGGGAGGCTGAAGTGGGAAAATTATTTGAGCTCAGAAGTTAAAGACCAGCCTGGGCAACATAGTGAGACCTCGTCTCTTTTTTATTAAAAAAAAAAAAAAAAAGAAAAGGAAAAAAACCATTCTCTCCATGGTCATGGGATCAAGGGGGAAAAAAGAAAATAATATATAAAAATCATGCCCTTAGAATTTATTGTTTTGGATTACAATTTTTGAATGGAAATGTTTCTTTTTTGCCAGGCTACTTTCTAAAAGGGTTACTGTAATTTACTTTGCTTCAACAATGAATGAATTTGGAAATCCTACCACATCCTTACCAACTTTGGATGTTGTGGGGTTTTTTTATTATTGGTATTAATTTTAAAACTGCTTTTTTTTTTAGACAAATTTATTCAACACCATTTATTTGTGTGCTGGGAATCATATTGAACAAGACATATCTTTGTCTTATGGATCTCGAAGTTTAGTGAGATTCAGTAACTGGCAGTGAGAGGGCTGTCTAACCCAAATATTAGGTTTGGAGTGGGGGAGGTTAAAGAGGAAGTTCCTGGAAAAAAAAAAAAAAAAAACTCAGCTGAGACCTGAAAGATGAGTTGGTTACTTGTGTTCAGAAGCCAAAAAAAAGCATCCAAGAAGAGAAGAAAAGCACATGAAAAGCCCAGAGACGAGAGAGTGTGCCTGGGGAATCAGAGGGAGGATCACTTGAAGTCAGGAGTTCGAGGCCAGCCCGACCAACATGGCAGTAAGAGGGCTGTCTAACCCAAATACTCGGTTTGGAGGGTGGGGAGGTTAAAGAGGAAGTTCCTGGGGAAAAAAAAAAGGAACGGTGGGCAGGGAGGGCCATACACACCGTGGAGGCTGACACTACCAGCCTCTTCCCCAGGAGTGCTGGGAACTCGCAGGCATTAACAAATCATTTTGCTGTGATAACCCTTTATGCACCCTACAGCATCATACGTGTAAAATCAGACTTATGGTAGAGGCTTGATTCAAATAAGTACAGTAAGGATTCATGAAATATTTGGACTGGTAAGAATGTTTGGGCCGGGTGTGGTGACTCACGCCTGTAATCCTAGCACTTTGGGAGGCTGAAGCGAGCTGATCATCTGAGGTCAGGAGTTCAAGGCCAGCACATGGTGAAACCCTGTCTCTACTGAAAATACAAAAAAAATTAGCCGGGCATTGTGGCAGGCACCTGTAGTCCCAGCTACTCAGAAGTCTGAGGCAGGAGAATCGCTTGAACCCAGGAGGCGGAGGTTGCAGTGAGCCGAGATCGCACCACTGCAGTCCAGCCTGGGCGACAGAGTGAGACTCGTCTCAAAAAAAAATAAAATTTAATTTTTTTTTTTTTAAAAGAATGCTTGTAGAGTTTAGAAGTTGTTTGCAAACATAGTATTTCTTTTGGTCTGATTTTTGGTGACACAGCTTTGACAGATTTTTTTTTTCTTTTTATTATTAATATTATTTGAGACAGGGTCTCGCTCTGTCACCCAGGCTGGAGTGTAGTGGCAGGGTCTTGACTCACTGCAGGCTCGAACTCCCAGGCTCAAGTGATCCTCGCATCTCAGCCTCCTGAGTAGCTGGGACTACAGGCATGTGTACCCCCACCCAGACAAATTTTTTATTTTTTGTAGAAACAGGAGTCTCACTATGTTGCCCCAGGCTAGTCTCCTTTGACTCAGGAGTCAAAGCAGTCCTTCTGTCTCAGCCTCCCAAATTGCTGGGATTACTGGCATGAGCCACTGCACCTGGCCAAACAGACTTTTCTTCTCGGTTTCAGGGTTCAAAAAGAATTCTTCGCTCCAACGAGATCGTCCTTCCAGCTAGTGGACTGGTGGAAACAGAGCTCCAATTAACCTTCTCCCTTCAGGTGAGACTCTCCTAATCTTAGGCCCCTAAGATGCTATATCCTGGCTATTCCCCAGACAGTCCGCTAACCCAGAGATCCCATTCCCCAACTTGGGTGGGAATGAATAAAAGTCACCTGGAGGTTTATGGCTGGTCTGGAGAGCCAAAGCAACCCCTTAGCCATCCACGGTAAGGTGTGGAAACCGGGGTAGGCACCATGGCTCCTTCCCTTCCTCTGCCTCGGCTAACAATTGTTAGCCATCTGCTACACCCCATCACCTCTCCTTAGTGATCCTCGCACCCCCTGTGGACTGTGCCACCTTCAGCCTCCACATCAGGTTCTCTGTCCTTCCCCTCTACTCCTTATCCCTCTTAGTCGGTGTCCCTCTCATCGTAATTTCAGTAATTCCATGCCCAAATTGAAACACGGAGAAAACACCTGATAAAGTGGCAAGGAAAGAGACGGTTGTGGACCCCAGGGCCGTGGCGTGGAAGCCAGGCACCAAACTGAATCAGCTCCACCAGCAGCAACTTCATGGCTCTCCTTTCAACCCTGATTGTCCCCTTTTACAGACAGGAAGAATTGAAGCACAGAAAGATTGTGTGTCCTCTAGAACCCCTCAAGGACCCAGCTGCCCATTAACCATCCTTGACTCTGTGTTTTATATTTCATAGTACCCTCATTTCCTTAAGCGAGATGCCAACAAGCTGCAGATCATGCTGCAACGGAGAAAACGTTACAAGAATCGGACCATCTTGGGCTATAAGACCTTGGCCGTGGGACTCATCAACATGGCAGAGGTGAGAGGAACACAGTCTCCAGACTGTTGGCCTTTGAGTCACAGAGCCCAGGGGAGACACCAGCCCAGCCATTTGAGCCTTCCAGATGATTTTCCCAGCCTGCTGGCTAGGTGCTTAATTCTGTTTTACAAGTTAATTATTTGTTGGAAATTCAGAATATACTTGTTTTTATCAAGTACTTTTCCTTCATGAAAAGTTTTAACTTTTAAAAAGGTAAAGCTCAAAAAGTTACATAAAATTTCAAACTTTCAGAAAAGTTACAAGAATGGTGCAAAGAATTCCCATATGTGGATTCATCCAAGTTCTTTAACATATTACCGTATTTCTTATTCTCTCCTCATAGACATATTGTTAGGTATTATTTTCTGAGCCATCTGAGAGTAAGTTGCAGGCACGATTCCCCATTACACATTAATACTGCGCCATGTTAACTTCCTTAACATGGGAATACTCTGCTGTCTAAACTCCCTGCCACCATCAAGATCAGGACACTAACATTGAGATAAGATTGCCGTCTAACTCACAGTCCCTCTTCCGATTGTGCTGAGTGTCTCAGTGATCCATCCCCTTTATGGGTCTGGGATTGATCTAGGATTACGTGCCACATGTCACTGTGTCCTTCGTCCCCTTCAGTCTGCAGCAGCCCCTAGGTTTTGCTTACCTGTCATGACCTTGACTTTTTTTTTTTTTTTTTTTTTTTTGAGGCAGAGTCTCGTCGCCCGGGCTGGAGTGCGGTGGCCTGATCTCAGCTCACTGCAAGCTCCGCCTCCCGGATTTTTACGCCATTCTCCTGCCTCAGCCTCCCGAGTAGCTGGGACTACAGGCGCCTGCCACCTCGCCCGGCTAGTTTTTGTATTTTTAGTAGAGACGAGGTTTCACCATGTTAGCCAGGATGGTCTCGATCTCCTGACCTCGTGATCCGCCCGTCTCGGCCTCCCAAAGTGCTGGGATTACAGGCTTGAGCCACCTTGCCCGGCCGACCTTGACATTTTTTAAGCGCACAGGCTGGTTACTTTCTTGAATACTCCTCAGTCCAGGTTCGCCTGATGTTGCCTCAAGATTAGATTCCATCTGTGTATTTCTGGCAGCATTACCACAGAAGTGTTCTGTTCTCAGTGCAGCTTAGGTAGCACCTGATGTCAGTTGGTTCCTTTCCTGGGGATATTAACTTTTAACTTTTTTTTTTATTTTTACTTTTTTTTTTTTTTTGAGACGGAGTCTCACTCTGTCGCCAGGCTGGAGTGCGGTGGCATGATCTCGGCTCACTGTAACCCCCACCTCCTGGGTTCAAGTGATTCTCCTACCTTAGCCTCCCGAGTAGCTGGAACTACAAGCGTGCACCACCATGCCCAGCTAATTTTTTTTTTTTTTTTTTTTTGTATTTTTAGTAGAGACTGGGTTTCACATGTTGGCCAGGATGGTCTCAATCTCCTGACCTTGTGATCCGCCTGCCTTGGCCTCCCAAAGTCCTGAGATTACAGGTGTAAGCCACCGCGCCCAGCCTTTACTTTCTTTTTTTTTTTTTAAGAGACAAGGTCTTGCTCTGTTGTCCAGGCTGGTCTCGAACTCCTAGGCTCAAGCAATCCTCCCTCCTCGGCCTCCCAAAGTGCTGGGATTACAGGCATGAGCCTCTGTGCCCGGCCTGATATTATCACTTGGTTAACATGGAGTCTGCAGGGTTTTTCCACCACAAAGTTAATTAATAAGCATTTTTACTTACTGGAAAAAATATTTTATGGGGAGATATATTATGGGGAGAAAAAGATAGGTAACTATCTTTTTCCTTATCACATTTTCACCTACTAGTTTTAGCATCTATTCATGATTCTTGCCTTAATTGGTCATCACTGTACTTTGATGCTTACCAGACAGTGAATTTCTAATCCCACCATTCCTTACATATTTATTAATTGGCTTTTTTTTTTTTTTTTTTTTTCCCCGAGAGGGAGTCTCACTTCATCACCCAGGCTTGAGTGCACTGGCACAGTCTCTGCTCACTGCAAACTCCACCTCCCGGGTTCCAGCGATTCTCCCGCCTCAGCCTCCAGAGTAGCTGGGATTACAGTGGCCCGCCACCAGGGCCAGCTAACTTTTTTGTATTTTTAGTAGAGACGAGGTTTCACCATGTTATCCAGGCTGGTCTTGAACTCCTGGCCTCAAGTTATCCGCCTGCCTTAGCCTCCCAAACTGCTGGGATTATAGGCGTGAGCCACTGCTCCCAGCCTCATTAATTGACTTTCTGTAATAAGATAGTGCTTTTCCTTTGCTCTCATTTATTTGTGTCAGTTATGGACCGTGGACTCCTGTTTTATTTGATGGGGCTGAATCTGCTACTATCATTTTTTTATTTTGATGCACAGACTTGTCAGGTTTGGCCCGTGGGAGCCCCTTCATGCCGGCTTCGAGTCCTTTGTACTGTGTCTCCTCATTCTTTACATCCTACCATACTTTCTGGTACAAAACATTTTAGGCTCATCTTGTACTTTCCCTGACCCAGCCCCAGAATGAGCAGATTCTCCAAGGAGCCCTGGTTCTTTTCAGTGGAGAATGGTGTTCAGAAACCAAGATCTGGGTACCAGGAGTGCCCATGTCCCCAACTTGGTGTCATCAACTCCCACTGAGCAGACAGAGCTGAGAGAGATCTGTCTGTGTGCACACATGTGCTCGTGTCTACACACACGTCACAGCTCCTTTCAGGTCTAGGTCCAGATCTGTCTAACCATGAGCACGCATCGGTAATTTCAGTTCCAACCCAATGGCTTTTTATAGCTTTTCTTTCTCCATATTTCTGATTCCCTTTTGGAATGGTAAGAAGTCAGGCTGTGATTATTCTCAATACATGTACTCACTGGTGAAGCTCCCTGTGTGCCAGGCAGTTCCTCTCAGCCCTAACGGGAAGAAGAAAGCAGCCACTAATCTGTTCTGAAAATTATTTCTGTACTTTAATAAATTAAATAGGAACAATTTTGTGCCCATGATAGAAAATTTGAGATAGTCCCAGCCCGTCTTTCTGTCCTGCTCAGTCAGTGTGGAGACAGGGGGCAGTGAATTCCCACCAGCACCCCCTGCCCCTGCTATGCCAGGCTCTGCCATTCCCTGTTGACTGGGCTCCTTTTCCTTATTGCCAGTGACAGGCGACCACCACCTGTAGGCCTGGCCTCACCCAGACTCAAGAGCAAGTTTCTCTGTAAAGGACTTACACTAAAATTAGTCCTAGAGATTAGCAACCATTTATTTCCCTTCCCTTCCCTTCCCTCCCCTCCCCTTCCCTCCCCTCCCCTCCCCTCCCCTCCCCT
>NC_045446.1:7875628-7896018 GCF_002776525.5 Piliocolobus tephrosceles | reverse complement strand
CCCTCTCTCCCTCACTCACCTGCTCTCTCCTCTCTCTCTTTCCTCGTTTCCTCCTTTCCTTTTCTTTCTGTCTTTCTTTCTTTCTTTCTTTCTTTCTTTCTTTTCCTTTCTTTCTTTCTTTCTTTCTTTCTTTCTTTCTTTCTTTCTTTCTTTCTTTCTTTCTTGTTCTTTCCTTTCCTTCTTTCTTTTCTTTCTCTCTCTGTCTCCCTTTCTTCCTTTCTTCTTTCTTTTTCTTTTCTTTCTTCCTTTTTTTCTTTTCTTTTATTTTATTTTTTTTTTTTTTTTGAGATAAGAGTCTCACTCTGTCACCCAGGCTAGAATGCAATGGTGCAATCACAGCTCACTATAGCCTCGACTTCCTGGGCTCAGGTGATTGTCCCACCTCAGCTTCCTGAGTAGCTGCAACTACAGGCATGCGCTACCACACCAAGCTGATTTTTTTATTTTTAGTAGAGACAGGGTTTCACCATGTTGCTCAGGCTGGTCTGAAACTCCTGGACTCAAGCAATCTGCCCACCTCAGCCTCCCAAAGTGCTGGGATGTGCCTGGCTGAGCAACCATTTTCTATATTTTATTTTATTTTATTATTAATTTTTTTTAGATGGAGTGTTGCTCTGTCGCCCAGGCTGGAGCGCAATGGCATGATCACGACTCACTGCAACCTCTGCCTCCTGGGTTCAAGCAATTGTCCTGCCTCACCCTCCCGAGTAGCTGGGACTACAGACGCCTGCCACCATGCCTGGCTAATATTTTGTATTTTTAGTACAGACAGGATTTCACCATATTAGCCAGGATGATCTCGATCTCCTGACATTGTGATCCGCCTGCCTCGGCCTCCCAAAGTGCTGGGATTACAGGCATGAGCCATCGCGCCCGGCCCGAGCAATCATTTTCAATCGTGATTGTTATCTTTAAGCACATGGCCCTGACCAGCACTTCTGGGGATAATTTTAAAGCTAAGACCTTAGGCCAGTGCAGTGGCTCATGCCTGTAATCCCAGCACTTTGGGAGGCCAAGGCAGGAGAATTGCTTGAGCCCAGGAGTTCGAGGTCAGCCTGTGCAACATAGTGATATCCCATCTCTACATAAAATTTAAAAATTAGTTGGGCATGGTGGTGTGTGCCTGTGGTCTCAGCTACTGAGGCTGAGGCGGGAGGATCACTTGAGCCTGGGAGGTCGAGACTGTAGTGAGCTGTGATCACACTACTGCATGCCAGCCTGAGTGACAGAGTGAGACCTTGTCTTTAATAATAATAAAAAACAGGCTGGGTGCAGTGGCTTATACCTGTAATCCCAGCACTTGGGAGGCCGAGGCGGGCAGATCATGAGGTCAGAAGTTTGAGACCAGCCTGGCCAACATGGTGAAACCCTGTCTCTACTAAAGATGCAAAAAAATATTAGCTGAGCATGGTGACAGACGCCTATAATCCCAGCTACTTGGGAGCCTGAGGCAGGAGAATTACTTGAACCTGGGAGGCAGAGGTTGCAGTGAGCCAAGATTGTGCCACTGCACTCCAACCCGGGTGACAGTGAGAGGCTCTGTCTCAAAAAAAAAAAAAAATAATAATAATAATAAAAGTAAGACCACGAAGCAGTAGGACAGTAGACACGGATTTGAAAGTGAGGAAGAAAATGTATCAGCAGAATGCCGTTGCTGCTGGGGGGCTTGTGCATTCCTTGGCTGCGTTTCTCCAGGTGCCTCTGTAGTAACATGCCTCCACCACCTCCCCTCGCTCCTAGGTGATGCAGCATCCTAATGAAGGCGCACTGGTGCTTGGCCTACACAGCAACGTGAAGGATGTCTCTGTGCCTGTGGCAGAAATAAAGATCTACTCTCTGTCCAGCCAGCCCATCGACCATGAAGGAATCAAATCCAAGCTCTCTGGTAAGATGTATGTAGCGTCTGGAGACCCTACAGCCCATCCTGGGAAAGCTGAACAAGACAGTGCCTGAAATATTCCTGGGCAAGAGACCTTTAGAGACCCCTGGAAGTAAAATGTAGCTTTGGCCCTGCCCTCCCTTCCACCCTGGCTGTGTTTCCCCCAAAGAGAACCATTGATTCCAGCCCATCGAAGTCTCTTGGGCCAGATCTTCCCATTGCAAGGTTATCTTACTCAGGTGTCTGTTGCAGATCGTTCTCCTGATATTGACAATTATTCTGAGGAAGAGGAAGAGAGTTTCTCATCAGAACAGGAAGGCAGCGATGATCCATTGCATGGGCAGGTAACTTTCCATGGTCCCTCACATGGAGCATCCAAGAAACTCCTGGGGTTTCCCACCCTCATTCTGTCCCCGTACCCACTTAGGACTTGTTCTATGAAGACGAAGATCTCCGGAAAGTAAAGAAGACCCGGAGGAAACTAACCTCAACCTCTGCCATCACAAGGGTGAGCCTCAAAGGTCTGGGGAGTGGTTGGCTAAGATTTTCAGTCTGGGGGTAGGTTGGCAGCAGCATATTCAGGCCTAGAAGAGGCTTCTTAAAATATATCAATACAGGGTCATCCCATCAACGATTCCGATGCACGCTGTGTATCCTCACCACCACCCAATTAGACTCACTGTTGTTGGGAACCACCATTACTGATAAGAGTGTTATATCCTTCATGTTATTGTTGGATAGAAAAAAGGAGGAGAACCCTTCTTTTAGAATTCAGAACAGATAGTGGCCCGTCAGGGAACAGACCGCCTCCCACCCACTCCAGTGGCTGCTTCATGTCACATGCTGTCCTCTGCAGGGAGAAGGCCAGCTCCCTCTAGGAGTTGTTTTAATCCTGTGCTGAACTTATGCAGAGATAATAGGCCAGTCGTGGGGTGCTCCTATGACCTTGGGCTTGCTAAGCTTTAATTACATCAGGTATTGTTCCTGCCTTAACGGATCCATAACCTTGGAGACCAGGTGCCTTTTGAGACTTTTCCTCCTTAAGAGTTCCGCAAGAGTCACTGTTTTGATGACATTTTAGTCCTGGACTGAGAAGCTAAAAACCTGAATTCCTAGGTGGTCTTTTAACAGATTCTGGAGTACCTGCATGAAGTGTGGGAGGGCCAGAAGTGCTGGGAACGTTTCCGAAGGGGAATTCACAGCTCCATTTCCCCAGAGGCATCCTGATTTTCCCCAGTGCAGAGCTAGCCTAGGGACCAACCCCCCTGAGAGCTGAGATGCCTGCCCCTTCAGGGATGAGAGGAGGCCGGATGCTGTCACCTCTCCCATCACACTGAGGTGTCACTGGACTTCAGGTAAATCTGCAAGACTGTGAACTGGATTTCCCGTCCAGTCAGCAACTAGGGAGCGAGAGGACTGTTTCCTTGTCCTCAGGTATCCACCTCTTGATTGGTGCTCCAAATGGTCCCCATGAGGTGTGTCACCAGTGCCCCAAATGCTTGACCTCCATTGCACTCTGGAAATAGGGAGTGACTGTAGGATCTCTCTGTAGTCAGCCCCTGCTGCTGAGTCTTTCTTTTTCCTGCTCTGTAACCAGAAAGCAGCCCTATTTTCTTCCCAACAGGTGCCCCCAGAGCTTAATAAGTCACCTCATCCTACCTGGGGTCTCCTCCTTGGCATGACCCTGGCACTTGACTGGAATTCATTGCTCCTGCTAATGTTCACTCGTCTAGAAGTGTTTTTTTTTTAAAGCTGCAGGCACTTTCTAGTTCTACCCCTGAGACTTAGTGACCTCCCTTAGTGCCTGTCTCCTCTGTGCATGCGCATTCTTCTCTCTCACCAAGAACACAGATGTACTTGACCTTCTCTGAACATGTCTCATGCTGCTCTGTCACTGGGAGCTCGACTTTTTTTCTCTGCTGTGAAGGCCCTTTCTCCCCTTTGAAGATTTATCGGTCTCGCAAGTTCATTGTTTTCATCCCCAGGCAGCAAGTCTGTCATTCAGGCAGGAAGTACATATGACCACAAGCTAAGCATCATGCCCAGAGACAGATAAGGCCCAGTCCATGCCATCAAGTGCACAGTGTCTAGTGACACTATACATTTCAACAAATAATTACAGCCCAGTAGGACAGGTGCCAAAAGACATAGCTTTGCAGTGACACCAGGGGACTGTGGCCACCTGTCCCAGAAGTGCCAGGACAGCTTTCCAGATGAGATGCTGAGAGATAGGTTTTTTAAAATAAAACTTCACCAAGCAGATTTGGGCAAAATTTTTATTCAAGGCAGAAGATACCCTATATAAAGGCCCAGTACAGTGCTGTGGCTCATGCCTGTAATCCCAGCACTTTGGGAAGCCGAGGCAGGCCCATCACGAGGTCAGGAGATTGAGACCATCCTGGCCGCCATGGTGAAACCCCGTCCCTACTAAAAGTACAAAAATTAGCTGGGTTTGGTGGCGTGTGCCTGTAATCCTGGCTACTCAGGAGGCTGAGGCAGGAGAGTCGATTGAACCAGGGAGGCAGAGGTTGCAGTGAGCCAAGATCACCCCACTGCACTCCAGCCTGACAACAGAGCAAAACTCCATCTCAAAAAAAAAAAAAAAAAAAAGGGCCAGTACAACAGCATGCAGTTTTTCCCAGGAACTCGAAGCAGTGAGTTTCCACTTGACTATGGGGTGTGAAGGGTCAAATAGAGAGATAAGGTTAGAAACAGGCAGACCCAGGCTTTGGACACTTACAGGCCTGACCGCTGAGCTCTGTTCAAGTAGTGGAGGCCAGTGAAGACTTCTAGTGGGAGGGTAGCATGAGCAGGTTTGCACGCGGAAGGACCACTGTGGGCTGTGGAGGGAACAAGACCAGAAACAGGCGGGCGGGGCATGAGATGTCAGCTGAAGGCTATTGCTGTGATCCCAGAGAGTCGAGGAGAAAGGCCTGAATGGAAACAGTCGTGTCACAGATGGAAAAGGGAGGATCCACGGTAGCCAGAATGGGCCTGTGGGGAGAACGGGAGGGAGAGACTCCAGGCGTAGATGTGGGTTCAGGTGTGTTGGCGACATCAGTAAGAGGATCAGAGGGCAAGGAGAAGACACTGCGTTCCACCGTGGAGCTGGTGAGGCTGAGGTGCCCATGCTGTGCATGCGCAGGTGGGAGTCAGCAGTGGGCACTGTGGATCTGAAGGGCAAGTGAAAGAGATGAGCTGGAGACCCACATTTGGGAGGTGTTGGGGCACAGTGGGGCGAAGGACCTGGGGATAGACATTCCTTCTCCCCGCAGCTGCACCCAAGGCCCAGGAGCCACACTGGAATTTGGCCTGTCTTCCTGAAAGGCTTTGAATGCCAAGGGCAGAGACCAAGTCCTCCAGTCTTCGTGTCCTCCCATAGCTCATCATGAAAGTGGGCTCTGGTGGGTGTTTGTTCACTTGAATTGACCCCTAGTGGACGTTGCTGAGAACTGTCATGCGATTTGTCCCTACAGCAACCTAACATCAAACAGAAGTTTGTGGCCCTCCTGAAGCGGTTTAAAGTTTCAGATGAGGTACGGCCCCTTACTCCCAAGGTTAATGGTGAGTTGAATTCCCCGGGTTTCACCCAGCATCCCTGGTGTATACTCTGTATTGCCACTGAGAGTCAGGATTCCGGGATTAATATTCCTGCTCCCCGTGGCCTGCCTGGTAGAGCCCTAAGGAAGAGGGTGGCTAAGAAGGACTTAAACGAGCAGAGGAGAGAAAGAGGCTATGCACACAACGCGGGGCAGCACAGCTACGCCCAACCCTTGGTGATGCCCAAGCCTCTGGTGTGCGATACAGGGACAGACCTGGCGGATGCTGCTGTGGTTGTCACTTAATTTCCCCTCTTATCCCACGGGGACATCAGTGAGCAGCAGCTTGTGAGGTGGAAATGTCCTTGGTGGTCAGCCGTGGAATAACCAGGAGTGGGCTGCTGAGAGAGAAGCAGTCTTTTCCCTGGGCTCCGGAGGGACCCATTTCTACAGGCTTCTAAGTGGGCTAACAGGAATAAAGAGGAAAATTGTTGAGAGCGATTGCTTTGCCTTCCTGTGGGCTGTAAGGAGGGTAGGACGAGCCCACACGGGCAGTGGGCCTTGGGATTCCTCAGCTGTCCCTCCTGGCACAGCTTCACAGTATGGAGTGGGGGCAGAAACCGGGGGGAAGGTGGCCTCACCATGTCCCCTCCCTCAGGCTGGATCATGGAAATGACGTGAAGGTTACTCCAGCCATGTGAAGCTTTTGGCATGTCCCTTAAGCAGGACTATAAGGGTGGCCCAAGAGAAAGGAGCTGCTCATCAACCACAATTGTTAATAGGGGTGACCCTAAATTCAGAGACTCTTTTTTCCCCTGCAGGTAGGCTTTGGGCTGGAGCATGTGTCCCGCGAGCAGATCCGGGAAGTGGAAGAGGACTTGGATGAATTGTATGACAGTCTGGAGATGTACAACCCCAGCGACAGTGGCCCTGAGATGGAGGAGACAGAAAGCATCCTCAGCACTCCAAAGCCCAAGCTCAAGTGAGCCCCCCTCTCTGTAGCCAGCCTCCAGACTCTCCTTCCTGGCCGTAGCAGTCTCCTGACCCCCTTCCTCACTGTCCCCTCTATTACCAGAGAATCTTGGTTCTTCATTCTTTCTGAACCTCTGGCTCTCTGGGAGAAGGTCACTGTTTTGCCTCTCACTGACAGAAGTCCCATAGGACTCTCAGGAAGTCCCCCCTCCCCTGACCGACCCGCCTCTTCACCTTGCACTTCCCTGCTCACCGGGCTTTCTGGACACCCGTAGCTTGTTGACCCGCCCTGAATGCCAGCTCCACTCAGCTCTCCCAGCGTGCTGTTCTGAGCCCTGGCAGCACTGACCCTGGCTGTGCTCTTCACCACAGGCCTTTCTTTGAGGGGATGTCGCAGTCCAGCTCCCAGACGGAGATTGGCAGCCTCAACAGCAAGGGCAGCCTCGGAAAAGACACCACCAGCCCTGTGAGCGCGACCGCGGCTGCGGGGCAGGGCGGGACCATGGCATGTCGGGACTCGGCACTCCGACCCTCTGCGTCTCTGATCAGGGGTCATGTTGTGACCTTAGAAAAGTGGCCTCATTGGTGGGGCACAGTGGCGCATGTCTGTAATCCTAGCACTTTGGGAGGCGTAGGCGTGTGGATCATGAGATCAAGAGATCGAGATCGGCCGGGCGCGGTGGCTCAAGCCTGTAATCCCAGCACTTTGGGAGGCCGAGACAGGCGGATCACGAGGTCAGAAGATCGAGACCATCCTGGCTAACACGGTGAAACCCCGTCTCTACTAAAAAAATACAAAAAACTAGCCGGGCGAGGTGGCGGGCATCTGTAGTCCCAGCTACTCAGGAGGCTGAGGCAGGAGAATGGCGTAAACCTGGGAGGCGGAGCTTGCAGTGAACTGAGATCCGGCCACTGCACTCCAGCCTGGGCGACAGAGCGAGACTCCGTCTCAAAAAAAAAAAGAGATCGAGATCATCCTGGCCAAGGTGATGACAAACAGGCTCTAATAAAAATACAAAAATTACCCAGGCGTGGTGGCATACACCTGTAGTCCCAGCTACTCAGGAGACCAAGGCAGGAGAATCACTTGAAGCCGGGAGGCAGAGGTCGCAGTGAGCCGAGATTGAGCCACTACACTCCAGCCTGGCAACAGAGCAAGACTCCCTCAAAAAAAAAAAAAGAAAGAAAAAAGAAAAGTGACCACATCTTGTTTCAACCTCAGTTTTCTTCCCCTCAGTCTAACTGGGAGCTTAGCTCTTTGGGGTCATTGCTGTGTCGGGTCGGGTTGTTCTTTTGGTCTGTTGTCGCCTTGGCCCAGAGCCTTCCCTCTCAGAACACATACAACCTCCCCCTCTGCTGGGTGCAGTGACTCACGTCTGTAATCCCAGCTCTTTGGGAGGCCGAGGCGGGTGGATCACTTGAGCCCAGGAGTTCGAGACCAGCCTAAGCAAAAATGCAAAAGTTAGCCAGACATGGTGGTGCATGTCTGTAGACCAGCTCCTCGGGAGGCCAAGGCAGGAGGATACCTTGAGCCCAGGAGGCAGAGGCTGCAGTGAGCTGTGATCCCACCACTGCTCTCCAGCCTGGGTGACAGAACAAGACCTTGTCTCAACAAAAACCTCTCCCTTCGTGTCCGTTCTGTGGTAGCCCTAGGAAGCTGCTCTTCCTTCCTTTACAATGGAAGCCAAGTGAGCGTTGTAGCGATGTGAGTGCCCAGCTTAGGGTTTGCCCTCCAAAGCCCAGTGTCTTTTCTGCAGATCAAAGAAACACGTCCTTTAAATCCTCCTGTTCACCTACTTTACTGGCAGATGAAGCCTAGTCATTGTTCACCAGGGGGAATACCAAACTCGCCCTGCAAATCGGTAGTAATTGTGCGGAGATGATAGGAAACAGGCGAGGCCTCCACCACTGAAAAGCACGGGTCTGAAAGGGCAGGTTCCATCCTGGAAACCACCGTCTCTTGGTGCATCCCCTGGCTGCCCTTCTGCCTGCTGCCACCAGATGGGGCTCTCTCCCAGCTCACCGCTCTTCCTGGTTAGGACAGCGCCCCACGTGGCGTTAGTGAGGAAATGCGTGGGAAACTGCAGCCCAAACAGACTCCTCCCTGAGAGAAACCCCAGGCCTGCCCCTGCAGACCCTGCACCCTAGACGCTGTTCCAGGCCGGGTTCATGGGGATCCAAGAACTGAGGAGACCTCGCTTTAAAAAAAAAAAAAAAAGCCTTTCAAATTTATTTTTATTTTATTTTATTTTATTTTATTTGAGTCAGAGTTTTGCTCTTATCGCCCAGGCAGGAGTGCAATGGAGCAATCTCGGCTCGCTGCAACCTCCACCTCCCAGGTGCCAGTGATTCTCCTGCCTCACGTGCCACCCATACATACCCTGCTAATTTTTGTGTTTTTAGTAGAGATGGGATTTCACCATTTTGGCCAGGCTGGTCTCAAACTCCTGACCTCAGGTGATCCACCCACCTCAGCCTCCCAAAGTGTTGGAATTACAGGCTTGAGCCACCGTACCCAGCCTTTTTTTTTTTTTTGGGGGGGGGTGGTTGTGGATAGGGTCTTGCTCTACTCCCCAGGCTGGAGTGCAGTGTGTACCCAGCCACCTCACTTTCTTTAGTATTAGTGTTTAGGATGTGGCTTGGAGATGCTTTTCCTCACATGGAACTGCTGAATTGCCCTGCTGAATGGACACCATCCACATGGGCAGACCCGAACCCTGGCCATGAGAGGCAAATTCCTTCTGAACTATATGGGATGACTCTAGAAAGAAACCTGGGAGCCGGCTGAGGGAGGACTGTTTCTCAGTGTTCCAGGAATGTAGAGCAAGTGCCCTAATGTAACTAAATTACTGAGACAGTGCCCCAAAAGCAGTAAGCACTTAGGTGTTCACCTAACACTGTGGGACAGAGTGGAGCTTCTGAGTTTGAGTCTTGACTCCACCACTCCACTGGCTGTGTGATCTTGGGCATGTTACCACGCCTTTGCTTCCTCATCTGCGAGGAACATGTTAAAGCTAGTGCCTCCCAGGGTAGTGAGGAGATGGAACAGAATCATGCACATCAGACTGCCCTGTGGGGTGTGCCTGACTGACTTACTGCATACAGAACACTGCTCATTGCTCACCGACTACTATTGCTCTTATTATTATAATTCCTTAGTGCCATTTCAGTTTTGGACTCCTAAAATTGATAGAATCTAGATGTCTTTTTAGTGAGTCCTTCAAATTCTGGTTCCCTTGGCCAGGTTTCAGACTCACTTTGCTGGTTCTGTGCTGATATTTCTATTTTGAAGGGCCCCATATGTCTGGAAGTGGGTGTGGAACTTTGGAATCCTTTGGTATGAAAGGCGCTTTGGGAACAGCAGAACAAGGCTGTGCTCTTAAATGGAGAACTTCTGAATGGATTAGGAAAAACCACGAGATTGTGCACATGTAGGCAGGCATGCACACACCGCCTCAACTTGTGTCCTCTCTTCCCTGGTTTCCTAACACTGTTATTTATTTATTTTTCTTAATCTTGCTTTTTGTTCCCCACATTTTAGAGGATTCAGTTTATCGCTAGAACCAGAAAGAATTTCTGCTGATAAAAATTATTCCAGTTGTTGAATTTTCCCAAGACTTGAGCACAGAGTGGTGTGCAACATAATTTGGTTCTCCAAGCTGATAACAATGAGCTTTGACAGTGCTTCAGTTAGGGCAGCCACAGAGGCAGACTTCCAGCCAGGACTGCCTGCTGCCTAAGTCGCTATTTCCACAGCACTATAAATAATGCCATTAGAGCCTAGTCCTTCATGAAATGATAGCCTACGTATTACCACTCTTGCCCCCTTCTCTCTGACACAGGCCTACACTCTTACCCTTCAGCAGCTGACATTGTCCATGGGCACAGTAGTGCAGACTGCTGGGGAACCTCCAGTGTTGCCTCATCCACGTCCAATGCCAAACACTTGGTCAGACACAGCTGGAGTCCTGCTGGTGTTCCAGCATCCTTGGGGGGTGAGGGGAAGTGCGTTAGTGTTTATAGAAGCAGGAACAGAAATGTGGAGAAGTTGGGAATTTGTCCCCAGGAGGATTATTTGGGACATCTGGAAGAGCCAGTAAATAGCCAGCAGGTGTCTTCTAAGCCCAATCTAAGTTAAAGATATTATCAGGAGATGGATATGCTAATTACATTGATTTAATCATTTCACAATGTATCCATACATCAAAACATGTTCTATACTGTAAATATATACAATTTTTATTTGTCAATCATAGCTTAATAAAGCTGGGGGGAATAAAGATCTTACTAAATATTGCAGCCTTGACATGGAAGCAATGCTGTAGCTGTCATAGGGCTTAACAACAAGGCATGCTACTTTAAAACCTCCCGGCAGACCTGTGTTATCACCCAGTTCATTCTCTTTAAAACACATTTAATTAATTTGTCATATTGAGATCCAAAATGGAGTGAAATTATCTTTAGTCTCAGGTCTAACCAGAGCTTTTCCATGGCCATGGCTGGGTGTGGTGGCTCACGCCTGTAATCCCAGCACTTTGGGAGGCTGAGGCAGGAGGATCACTTGAGGTCAGGAATTCAAGACCAGCCTGGTCAATCAGCATGGTAAAAGCCTATCTCTACTAAAAATACAAAAATTAGCCGGGCATGGTGGTGGACACTTGTAATCCCAGCTAATCGGGAAGCTGAGGCAGCAAAATCACTTGAACCTGGGAGGCAGAGGTTGCAGTGAGCCAAGATCACACCACTACACCCAGTCTGAGCGACAGAATGAGACTCAGTCTCAAAAAAAAAAAAGAAAAAAAACATTGGCTGATCATATAGACAAGGTGTAAATGAGCTAGCTCTGCAATCTGGAAGCAACCTGTTCTGTGGCTGTGAGCCATTACACAAGCCAAACCGTCTGAAGATCTGGGGTCCCAGGGTCTAGCTTAGGCATGCTGAGTTAGTCCAGCAAATGGCCTGGAGCAGGGATTCTCAACTGGGGATGATTTTGCCTCCCAGACATATGGCAATGATTGGAGACATTTTTGTTTGTCACCAATTAGGGGGTGGAGAGTTGCCACTACCAGCACCTGGTGAGTAGAGGCCAGGGATGTTACCAGACATCCCACAGTACACAGGACAGACCCCCACAATAAAGAATGACCCAGCCCCGGCTGGGTGCGGTGGCTCGCACCTGTAATCCCAGCACTTTGGGAGGCCGAGGCGGGTGGATCACAAGGTCAGGAGATCGAGACCATCCTAGCTAACAAGGTGAAACCCCCGTCTCTACTAAAAATACAAAAAATTAGCCGGGCATGTTGGCAGGCGCCTATAATCCCAGCTACTTTGGAGGCTGAGGCAGGAGAATGGCGTGAACCCGGGAGGCAGAGCTTGCAGTGAGCCGAGATTGTGCCACTGCACTCCAGCCTGGGCAACAGAGCGAGACTCCGTCTCACAAAAAAAAAAAAAAAAAAAAAAGAATGACCCAGCCCCAAATGTCAATTGTGCCAAGGTGGAGGAACCCTGGTTTAAAGTGTGGCACAGGGAGCTTGCTGTGGTGATCCTTGTTCCATAGTTTACTAGGTGACCCTGAACTTACTAGCCTGATGCTTCTCAGTATTACATGATTGACTCAGAGAAAGGACTTTGAGTCATTGGGAGGAAGTGGGATATCGTTTATATTTTCTGTCACTTGTGGTTCCCTACAAGAAACAAAAAGATTCACTAAAGTCAGTACCTTCCCTGCATCTAAGACCTACAAACCCAAAGTCACTGCTGGTGACTTTGAATTGCTGTCTGCACAGCAAGAAGCAGTATTAACAAGTATGAAAATCTGGATATGTATCTGTATTTGCAAAGGAAATTTTTAATATTTATGAGAAATGCTAATAAGAGTTGGGGACAAATGGAGAATTAATTTACACCTAAATGGCTTAATATTGGGTGTCTTTCTGCTTAGTATATCCTGTTAGAGGGTTTTCTGGATGTTCCCACCAGGCAAAAAGCATTTGGCTACCGTGGATATCTTGTAGTCTCAAAATCAAAGACCTGAACCTAGCATGCTGCTTTCTCTGGCAAGCAAAGGAGTTCTTCCTGGTGTCCTTCCTGGGCAAGGGTATTCACTGGATCCAGGGTCAAAGACTTGATGGATGCAGTAGCAAAGCCATCTAAAGTTTGAGCTTCTCTTCCCTAGTGACATCTCGTGGGAGTTAGAATTTCTTGGTTCTGAATCTCCCTGTGTTATTGACTTGATGACAAACATAACTGATCCCTCCAAAACCTAGTTTTCACAGAAATGTACCCCCCCACATAACATAAAAGCCCTGAAGATTTTATGAAGTTTGAGATTAAATGAAAGTATTTTAAGCTTCATAGGGACCTAGTAAAACAAATTAAAGTGGTAGTTATTTGGATCAGTGATAACTAATTCTTGTAATTTTTGCAGATGGAATTGGCTGCTCTAGAAAAAGTTAAATCTACTTGGATTAAAAACCAAGATGACAGCTTGACTGAAACAGACACTCTGGTATGTATGGATCAGTCTCCTGTTTCAGCTATTTCAAATACAGTGTTTGTCTCTTCAGAAATAAAGGCAGAAGGACCTTCAGGACCACCCTAGAAATTTCACCTAAATCTACGGGCTTATGAATGTCCCGCGCTCTCTTTGTCCTGAAATACTTACCTGTGGAATGTAACCTACTACCTGGTGTAGATACCAAGTTGCTCTCAAACTTAATATACCAGAAATGTCCTGATTCTGCCCTTTAATAAGAGCTGACCAAATGCTAGTTGGGGAAACTTCTCACCATCTGTCACCAACGTTCTCCCTGGAAAATCGTCCCTTCCTCCTTGGGTGTTGCTCTTTCTGCAGCCAGGCAACCCACAACATTCAGTCTCTGACTGGTACTGGTCCATGTTCTAAGAGGTGCTGGAGCTGCCCAGGAGTGCAGGCCTAAGCCCCAGTGAAGTGGAATTGAGTTGGTTGGGATGCCCAGGTTTTTTACATGTTGAATTGCACACACGTTTCCTGTGCACCTGCTTGTGCTGGGCACTGAAGATGCAAAGATGAGCAAGCCACAGTTTGTATCCCCTGTACCTCCCTGGGTCTCCGCAGAGTCCCAGGGACAGGGGATGCAAATTGGGGAAGCGATGTCTGAGCTGGGCTTTGCAGGTTACATCAAAGTTCATCCCATGGGACCAGAGGCAGGACCCTTGTGGGGAAGGAGCAGAGAACTTTACGGAATGCTATCTAGGGATGAGCCTCGCGGTGGGACCTGCTGGGAGTTGACTAGAATCTGTGATAGAATTATTTTAGCCTTATGTTTTCTATAGTAAATAAGACTAAAGATCTTATATATTTAGGCTTGATTCAAGGTTAATTTGAAACTCACTACCCTAACTTATATTTTCTAGTTCACCACTAATCTGAATAATCCAGCTTCCACTGTGGCCCCAATGTGGTCCGTACTGCACGTGGCAAGTACAGTGTGGCCTTTTCAAAATTAAATTCCAGTTGTGTCACTTCCTGATTAAAATTCTTCAGGGATTGGCCAAATCTCAGCAATTTAATGTTGAGTGAGTAAAAGCAGCCGAATACCAAAAACTGCATGCCATAGGATTCCAGTTCTGTGAAACTCACAAACGGGCAAAACTAATCCATGAGAGTGACATCAGCATACCTGTTACCCAGGGGACGGGGAGGGGCATAGGGAGCCCTCAGGAGTGCTGGAACGTTCTGTCTTGATCTGGTTAATGGTCACCTGGGGGCATATTTGCATAAAAATTCAAGTTGACTATTCTAGATTTGTGCTTCTTATTTTATAGAAGTTATGCCCTCAGTAAGCATTTTGAAAACATAAAGACAAGGCAGAGGCAGGGAAGTAGGCAGGTACGCAGCCTGCATGGAGAGCAGAGTCCTTCCTGAGGGCTGGAGCGTTAGGGAGGTAGTGGGCCCGGGGAGGAGGCACGGGTGATTAATTTAGAAAGGTGGCCCAGGCTGGTTCATGGCGGACCTCAGAGGCCCCACTAAGGAATCAGACTTGGCCAGGTGTGGTGGCTTACACCTGTAATCCCAGTAATTTTGGGAGGCGGGGGCAGGCATATGGTTTGAGCCTGGGGATTCAAGACCAGCCCAGGCAACATGGAAAAACCCCCATCTGTACAAAAAAAAAAAAAAAGAAAAGATACAAAAAATCAGCCAGGCATGCTGGCATGCACCTGTACTTGGAAGGCCGAGGTAAGATAATCACTTGAGCCCAGGAGTTCAAGGCTGCAGTGAGCTGAGACCATGTCACTGCACTCCAGGCTGTGCAAGAGAGCAAGACCCTGTCTAAAAAAATTAAAAAGGATGTCGGGAGTTCAAGATTAGCCTGACCAACATGGAGAAACCCCATCTCTACTAAAGAAAAAATACAAAATTAGCCAGGCATGGTGGTACATGCTTGTAATCCCAGCTACTCGGGAGGCTGAGGCAGGAGAGAATTGCTCGAACTTGGGAGACGGAGGTTGCGGTGGTGCCAAGGTTGCACCATTGTGCTCCAGCCTGAGCAACAAGAGCAAAACTCTGTCTCAAAAAAAAAAAGTGATCTGAGGAAAGGCAAAGGCCTGGGCTCAGAAGGTGGATGTGAGAGTGTGGCCAAAGCAGGGACAGACAGTGGTGGCGTGGGGAGGAGGAAGGAAGGGAGAATCTCAAGGGAGATGCAGCTGGCTTTGGCCAAGGTGAAGAATGGGGCTATGGCCCTCTCTGGTCTTCTAGACCAGATAAGGTTTGGTCAGGGCGCCAAGGAGATGCATCTAGGGGTCCCCTTCTCACTCCTGGAGACAGCAGGTCATCAGTACAGTCTTTGTTTGCCAGCAGGTCGTTTGTAACTGGATATTTACTGGATTAGCAGTAAAAAGCAGCCTAGGGTTCCCCCACAGGCTGTACTCAGTTACCGGTGAACAGTGGCGATTTTCCTTCGCCTGAGGCAAGAGATTTAGGACTGCTTGCTTTCAGGAAAAGAGAATGAGTAACTCTCTTCAGGATGGTGATGGGGCCTGGCCAGTCCAAGGAGGCTCCTGGGTGGTCACTGAGTGGGAGGTCATTTCCACTGTTTCCTCTCCTCCATGGTAGGAAATCACCGACCAGGACATGTTTGGAGATGCCAGCACGAGTCTGGTTGTGCCAGAGAAAGTCAAAACTCCCATGAAGTCCAGCAAAACAGATCTCCAGAGCTCTGCCTCCCCCAGGTACTGCAGATGGAAAGGAAGCAGAGGGTACCGGCTGCAGCTGTGCTTAGTGTGGGCTTCGGGGCTGAGGTAAAGTAGGGCTGGCACCGGCTTTGGGGTTGGAGGGGCTATTTCACCACCCTTTCTCCACCTCCCTGGCAGCAAAGTGGAAGGGGTACACACACCCCGGCAGAAGAGGAGCACGCCCCTGAAGGAGCGGCAGCTCTCCAAGCCCCTGAGTGAAAGGACCAACAGTTCGGACAGCGAGCGCTCCCCAGATCTGGGCCACAGCACGCAGGTACTTCTGCGTCCCCCCAAAACACCAGGACCCTCTGAGATTTCCTGAACTTCAGGCTCTATTTTATTGGCTTCCTTGGACAGTTAGTTGGAGAGAAGAGGAATACTTGGAAATGCTCTGAACAAAAACTCTTAAAGAAAGACTAAATTAGAGAGGTCTTCCATATTCCTTACTTACTGCCAGTGTGGAATTAGCTTCCACGCCGACCCCTAGGGCGCAGGCACGGGAGCCAAAAATGCTGTGTGGTCCTGGCCTGCCCGGCTGCGAGTGTCGATTCCACACCACTGGTGTCTCTGCCTCCATCAGACGTGAGTCTGGAGATTGTGCCATGAATCCGCTGTTGCAGAGGACAGCAGCCTCTGGATCTCATGGGACACCCTGACCCGAGCTTCCGACCTGAGTCAGGAGCTGTGGTCGGTCGTCGTGCTCTCAAGCCCAGAAGCCAACAATATTAAACTATTTCTTTTTTTTTTTTTTTTTTTTTTTGAGACGGAGTCTCGCTCTGTTGCCCAGGCTGGAGTGCAGTGACCGGATCTCAGCTCACTGCAAGCTCCGCCTCCCGGGTTCACGCCATTCTCCTGCCTCAGCCTCCCGAGTAGCTGGGACTACAGGCGCCCACCACCTCGCCCGGCTAGTTTTTTGTATTTTTTAGTAGAGACGGGGTTTCACCGTGTTAGCCAGGATGGTCTCGATCTCCTGACCTCGTGATCCACCCGTCTTGGCCTCCCAAAGTGCTGGGATTACAGGCTTGAGCCACCGTGCCCGGCCATATTAAACTATTTCAATGGAAGGACCTGAGAGTGGGCTGGAGAAGAAGTCAGAAGCAACTGGGCCTTGGGAATTGTGTTCTCCTTTTGAAGGCCTGTGGTGTCAGAGATCTGGGACAGGGATTTTCCCAGCACACCTCACACAGTTCAGTTCTGCTAGGGTTAAATAGCCAGCCTGTTCATTCCCCTGATAACTTATCAAGTGCATTGTCAGTGTGGCCTCCTGAGCTCCATGCTATTACATGGCTGAAAATGAACTTGAGACTAGAATAGCCCAGTGCCTGGGGTGAGGTATTGTCCTTCTTGTTAATCACTGTTCCTGAAATACCTTTTGTTCCCTTAGACAGCAGGTCCCCACACAGCACTCACTGCCACTCTCATTATTTCTCTCCCCACTGCCCTCGTTTCCGTTTCTCTAAGCACCTGCTGGCCGCCCTCTGCCTCTTCTCTCCTGGTTCTTATGCTGCTGCCCCTCCTGCCACCCGCACCGTTTCCCATCCACGAGGCTTGCTGCACCTCCCTCTCCACCTGCCCTGGCAAGACAACCACTGTGGCTTTGTTCCTTCTCTCCGTGTGTCCTCTAAGGACTCGCTTTGCTGCTGCTTTCTCCTCCTTTACATCGTGGTCTGGCCAGTGGGAGACTGAATCTCCCTCCCAAAGGCCTCGTATCTGTTCTCTCTGAACACCCCTGCTCCAGGGACTCCCCATGCACCAGTCCAGCAGCCCTGTCCTCAGGCTCCCTGGGGACTCCCTAACAAGAGACACTTTTGTTCCTGCAGATTCCAAGAAAGGTGGTATATGACCAGCTGAATCAGATCCTGGTGTCAGATGCAGCCCTTCCAGAAAATGTCATCCTGGTGAATACCACTGACTGGCAGGGCCAGGTAAGTGCTGAAACTGCGAGACCACGTGGGGGTCCTGGAGGGCAGGCAATGCCGGGGTGCATTGTCAGTGTGGCCTCCATGCTATTGTGTGGGGAGATAAGAAACTCACCCCTTCATCAGCCCCCGCCTGCTCTGAACTGAGCCCAGAACTCTGAGTTCTAGTCCAATTTCTGTCATTGTCCAACTTGCAGGATCTTAAGTCACTAACTTTGCTGTACCTCAGCTTCCTTATATGTTAAGAAACAAACAAAAAGCAACAGTAATTCCTCCAGGGCGCCAGGAGCGTCAGGCAGCATAGCGGAATGGAGGCCCCTCGAGAAGCACCTGGCTGTGACCTCCAGGGCTGCCCCCGTGAAGGCAGGTCAGCAGGGCAGAGCATCCCTGCCTGCTCCCTCAGCGCTGTCCACCTGACTTAGACACTGGTGCCAGGGACACCTGGAGTGTCCTAGCATATGAAACCCCCTAAGCCTTGCCATCTCTCACACTCTGTGTGTCTCGTGGGTCGGCCCCACCCTCTCCTTATTGGCAGTCTGGAGACCTGGCTGCCTTTGCCCAGCTTCAGTCTGAACTGCAGAGGACAGGGGCCCTGCAGCTCGGTCTGGGCCTCGCTTGCCTCTTGGCCCTTGTGAAGGAGTGATGTGTTCTCACCTGTGTCCCTGCTCTCCTTCCTCCCCATCCCAGTATGTGGCTGAGCTGCTCCAGGACCAGCGGAAGCCTGTGGTGTGCACCTGCTCCACCGTGGAGGTCCAGGCTGTGCTGTCCGCCCTGCTCACCCGGATCCAGCGCTAGTAAGGGCTCTGGCCTCCACTCTCCTGCCCTTAGGGATTCCCTCTGACTTCATCTTCCCACCCTGACTTCTAAGCAATTATAGACCCTCCTGGCCTCATCAGACTAAGAATCTGCAGAGGGGCGCATGTTTGGGGGGGCGGGTGGCAGCAGCAGGCTGTGAGGCTCGAGGCCCCTGCAGACCCCAGAGGATCAGGGGTGGAAATATCAATTCCTGTGCTCCCTGCCTCCCTGCCTGGACTCCTGCCATGCCTTGACTTGCTTTATCCTCTTTAACACATGATGGAGAGGACACACAGGTTTTAAAAAGATCTTGTATTCCTTCCAACTGCAACATGCTGCTAGACATTCAAGAGTCAGTGCTTCCCCCACCCTCAAGTCAGAGCTTCCCCCATCCTTAGGGCCTTCTTAAAAGGCTTGAGTCCCTTGCCCTTGTAAAAGAGAACTGTGGATTCCGGGCTTGGGAGCACGCACCCTGCGTTAGCTTCAGCTGTTCTGTCTGCTTCATGGGCAATGCCCTCTGACCCAGATTTTTCTCTTGGTTGTGAAAGCACTGTGGCTTATTCCCTGTGTGATCCTGTCTGTTTTATTTTGTGGATTGGTTTGCTTTTCCCCTGTGGGTTGTTGAGATCACACAAAGTCAGCTCTGGGCCACCCGCTGGGCAGGATCCTGGCACCACCTGAGCACTGCTATGACACTCCACTTCTTCCCCAGCTGCAACTGCAACTCTTCCATGCCGAGGCCAGTGAAGGTGGCTGCTGTGGGAGGCCAGAGCTACCTGAGCTCCATCCTCAGGTTCTTTGTCAAGTCCCTGGCCAACAAGACCTCCGACTGGCTTGGCTACATGCGCTTCCTCATCATTCCCCTCGGTAAAGACGGGCGGCACCAGGAGGGCATCGGGCATGAGGGTTCTGTAGACAGATACCTTGTCTGGAACAGGATGGTGGGGTTGGGGCCTAGGAAGGGACGGTCAAGAAGACCAAGGCCATGGCCAGGGACAGCTGCTCCCACACTGTCTCATCTCCTGACCAATTCAACACCTGTGGTTTTCCATCTACCAGGTTCTCACCCTGTGGCCAAATACTTGGGGTCAGTCGACAGTAAATACAGTAGTTCCTTCCTGGATTCTGGTTGGAGAGATCTGTTCAGTCGCTCAGAGCCACCAGTGTCAGGTAATGGCCCTGTGTAAGGAGCTTACTTCCACCCCTGGGGTCCACAGGTGCCAGCCTGGCTGCAGAAGGAGGCCGAGGTCATGCTGCTTTCCTCCCTGCAGCTCTCACCTTCCGGGTTACTCTGCCCATTCATTTTTCCATAAGTGTTTATTAAGTGGAGGCTCACTGTGCACGGCCCCTCCACTCTGCTTGTTTTCAGCCTCTGCTATTTGCTCTGCTCCTGTTCATCTGGAAGGAACGACGGCCATGCTGGCGTAGTGGGCAGGGCATCTCTAGTTGTAGAGATGAAATACGAGGAACAGAGAATGGCAGTCGAGTGATGAAAAAGTCACTTGGTAAATGAATAACGCCACACCAACCAGGTGCTTTCTTAAATATCAAATAAAGGTGGCAGAGGTCAAGGGTGCAGTGGCTCACACCTGGAATCCCAGCAGTTTAGGAGGCCAAGGTGGGTGGATCACTTGAGCCTAGGAGTTTGAGACCAGCCTGGGCAACATAGCAAGACCCCATCTCTACAAAAATACAAAAATTAGCTGGGCATGGTGGTGTGCGCCTGTAGTCCCAGCTACTCGGGAGGCTGAGGTGAGAGAATTGCTTGAGACCAGAAGGTTGTACTCACGCCACTGTACTCATCACACCACTGCACTCATCACGCCACTGGACTCATCACGCCACCGCACTCATCACACCACCACTCATCACGCCACTGCACTCATCACGCCACCACTCATCATGCCACCGCACTCATCGTGCCACTCCACTCATCACGCCACTGCACTCATCACGCCACCACTCATCACGCCACTGTAATCATCATGCCACTGTACTCACCACGCCACCACTCATCACGCCACCACACTCATCACGCCACTCCACTCATCACGCCACCACTCATCACGCCAC
>NC_045446.1:7853170-7875618 GCF_002776525.5 Piliocolobus tephrosceles | reverse complement strand
CACTCATCACGCCACTCCACTCATCACGCCACCACTCATCACGCCACCGCACTCATCACGCCACTCCACTCATCACACCACTGCACTCATCACGCCACCACTCATCACACCACCGCACTCATCACGCCACCGCACTCATCACGCCACTCCACTCATCACGCCACTGCACTCATCACGCCACCGCTCATCACGCCACCACTCATCACGCCACCGCACTCATCACGCCACCACACTCATCACGCCACTCCACTCATCACGCCACCACTCATCACGCCACTGCACTCATCACGCCACCACTCATCACGCCACTGTAATCATCATGCCACTGTACTCACCACGCCACCACTCATCACGCCACCACACTCATCACGCCACTCCACTCATCACGCCACCACTCATCACGCCACCGCACTCATCACGCCACCCCACTCATCACGCCACCCCGCTCATCACGCCACCGCGCTCATCACGCCACCGCGCTCATCACGCCACCGCGCTCATCATGCCACTGTACTCGTCACGCCACTGCACTCGTCATGCCACTGCACTTGTCACGCCACTGCACTCGTCACAGCACTGTACTCATGACGCCACTGTACTCGTCACGCCACTGTACTCCAGCCTGGGCAGCAGAGTAAAACTCTGTCTCAAAAATAAAATTAAATTAAAATTAAAAAATAAAGGTAGCAGGTATCAGAATGAGGTTGAGCTCTTCCAGGCTGAGAGGTGGTGAGGGCCTGGCACAGCTGAGAAGGAGGTGATGGCAAAGGTCTGTGGGGTGAGGCTCCTTCAGGCCACCAGATGGGTATGTGCAAGGACAGGCAGGAGCAAGTAGGCATGAGAAGAAGGGTGTGAGTGGCCCAAGAAAGAGCCGGGCTTCGAGGAACTGCAAAGATTGGAAGGGAGAGGACCATCCTTGGGCTCATGATTCCTTCAAACCAGAAGGACCGTAAAGCCCCATCCTTCACTCAACTTGAGAGTCTGATGGGTCTCAGGAAGGGACCCCTCTCCGAGAGGGTCTGCAGGTTTGCCAGCTGAAGTCAGTGGTGCAGTTAGTGATCTCTTGGCTTTTCTGCAGAGCAACTGGACGTGGCAGGGCGGGTGATGCAGTACGTCAACGGGGCGGCCACGACACACCAACTTCCCGTGGCCGAAGCCATGCTGACCTGCCGGCATAAGTTGTAAGTTTGACTTTGAGGGGTTTCTTAAAAATAGGTTGGGTGAGTTAGAGGAATCTTGAGTCTTCCTTGCTTTTTCACATTTTCCTTCTCCACATGCTGCATTCCTTCATAGGAACCCAAAAGGATGTGAGTGGTTTTTACCACCACCTCCCCAGCACTCCTTCCTTGCCCAGAGCCTCCCACCCATAGGAGCCCGAGTTCATCAGTTTCCTTGCCTGCCCCTCAGTATAAAGCAGCCCATCCTCATAGCTGGGACTCACACGTGGGAAGCAAGGAGCGTAGTTTGCGTGATCAGGTCATTTGCCCTAATTTTGTGAGCTCCACATGCCCACCAAGTCTCAGACCTTCCCCATGCCGCCCCGGGATGTGACAGGCGGAGGCAGCACAGCATCCGCTGCAGCCACAGTGAGACAGGAAAGGCCCATTCCCCAGCACTCCTCCCTGTCTCCTCTACTAACTGTGACGCTCTCCTGTGTCTCCCAACAGCCCCGATGAAGACTCCTATCAGAAGTTTATTCCCTTCATTGGCGTGAGTACTGACTCCCTCTGCTCGGCACCCCACCCATTCTCCTGGTCTTCCTGTTCCCCCTTACGCAGGAAAACGAAAGCTTCATCTAGAACAGTGGTTCTCCAGACACTGGAGGTTTTGCCCCCAAGGGCTACCTGGCAGTGTCTGGAGACGTATTTGGTTGTTATACTGGGGGCAGCCAGTGGGTGGAGGCCAGGAGGTCCCGCAGCAGAGAATGGCTTGGCCCCAAGTGTCAGTAGTGCGGAGGTGGAGAAACCCTGGGCCAGGACGTGGATTAGGCTGTCCCTTTTAGTGTCCACCTTTTCCAAATCACACACTGTTCCTGGGACCATCACTGGTGTCTCCTGTTTATTACACCAGGCCCTGACCTTGCTGCCTTTGCCCAGGGAATGATGTCCAGACATGGCTCAGGGGAAAGGGAGCTGCCTCGGCAGTAGTGGAAGGCGGCATTCAGAAAAGTCTGAAAACAGATACTTTTGTCTTCATGGTTGGATAGGCCACTGAGAGGAAGGCTTTCTTCTTTCCTTTTCTATTTAGCTGGGGAGAAATCTCTATACTAGTAAACTTTGAAAGTCAGGGAAGAACCCCGTGGATGTCTCTGATGACAGGTGCACTGCTGGCCGTCTCTTCGTCAGCAGCTGGGCCACAGGCTCAGCCTGACCTAGGGAGGGGCCCGGGGAAGCTGTGCAGCCCTGCCAGGGGCCGGAGCATGGCACCGGAGCAGGACCGAAAACTCCGATTTCCACTTACAAGAGCTTTGCATTTCCCTTCCAAACCAGCTTTTTCTTTATTTTTAATTTTTTTGAGATAGAGTCTGACTCTGTTGCCCATGCTGGAGTGCAGTGGCACGATCTCAGCTCACTGCAACCTCTGCCTCCCGGGTTCAAGTGATCCTTCTGCCTCAGCCTCCAGAGTAGCTGGGACCACAGGTACATGCCACCACGCCCGGCTAATTTTTTTTTTTTTTTAGACAAGAGTCTCACTCTGTTGCCAGGCTGGAATGCAGTGGCATGATCTCAACTCACTGCAACCTCTGCCTCCCAGGTTCAAGTGATTCTCCTGCCTCAGCCTCCCAAGTAGTTGGGATTACAGGTGCATGCCACCATGCCCAACTAATTTTTGTGTTTTTAGTAGAGACAGGGTTTCACCATGTTGGCCAGGATGGTCTCAATCTCTTGACCTCGTGCTCCAGCCACCTCGGCCTCCCAAAGTGCTGAGATTACAGGTATGAGCCACCGCGCATGGCACGCCCAGCTAATTTTTGTATTTTTTTGCTGAGATGGCATTTCGCCATGGTGCCCAGCCTGGTCTCAAACTCTCGGACTCAAGAGATCCACCTATCTCGGCCTCCCAAAGTGCTGGGATTACAGGCGTGAGCCACCATGCCCAGCCAGCTTGTATCTTTTTTTGTAATTTCCTTGAGGCTCCCTTGTAGCTTGTAGACAGGGAGGGGCTCATGTGGATGATGGGGCCTAGCCCGTGCTCTTCCTGCTCTCTGCACATCCAAGATGTGGATGTCTTGAGTGATCTCAGGAGATACCTGAGCTGGGGAAATCCAGCAGCCCCTTCTCGTGCCTTGCAGAGCTTCCTATCCTGCAGTCTAGCCACTCCCCGGTTAGCCCCTGGGCTGCTCCCATAGCCACGTTACAGGCCCCAGGACCATGGTCCATAGCTGCGGCTGGTGGTTTGACACATCTTCGTGGAGCTGTGAGTTGCTGCTCACTCAGGCCTCGCAACCGAGAGAGAGAGAACAAATTTAAAACAAATTAAAAACCAAAAGAGCTAGCAACCTCATCAAATGCCAGGCGAACAAGGAGAGAAGGGGTGTTGTATCCAGGAAGCCCCAGAGTGGCAATTTGTTCCTCTCCGGGAATCAAAAGAAGGGCGCGTAGAGAATCAGGACAGACTTCAGCGAACACAGCCTTGCTGTCACAGCAGCCTCCAGGCAACCACCTGCAGGCCTATGCGGTAGACTTCGCCCCACCAGGGTCCAGCCCTCTGGACTCCCAGCCCAGCTGCCTCTTTGCTTGGGACTGGGCCTAGGTGATAGGGCCCAGGACTTCACCTGTCACTTCAGACCACAACCTGGATACTCACCTAGTCTGTGACTGTGTTCTTTTCTAGCCACTGGAGGGCCCAGGCTGTCCTTTCCAGAATTCTCTATGGAGAATTGAAAATTCCTAAGGAATCCCCCTACCCCCATTCAGTACTCCTCCAGATTTCAGTAAGACCAGAGAGGAGAGGGCTGGTGTCCACAGCTTAGCACATCCACTTGGCCTATAGACACTCCCACCTGGCAGAGACAGAGCCATCTTCCTAGGCCCTCTGCCCACAGGACCCTAGAGAAATGAGATCAGGACATCACAGTGGTTCCTGCCTTCAGCTCTTTATCCCCAGAGAAGAGCTGCAAAGTCTCGCTTGCCCTACCTCATTGTTGCAACTAGGTTTTGTTTTGTTTTGTGTTGTGTTGTATTGTTTCTACAGCTGGGCTGCTCCAAATTTGCAAAGATTTATTTATTTACTTATTTATTTATTTAACGTATTTATTTATTTTGAGATGGAGTCTCGCTCTGTCACCCAGGCTGGAGTGCAATGGCGCGATCTCAGCTCACCACTTCCCGGGTTCAAGCAATTCTCCTACCTCAGCCTCCCAAAGTGCTGGGATTACAGGCGCCCCGCCACCACACCCGGCCCAGATTTGCAAAGATTTTAAAGCCAACAATAAAATAATGTGTAGTGACGGCTCTTGTGCCAACCATCTGTTACTGGTTGGATCAGAACATGCCTGCTGTCATAGGAGGATCTAATGAGTGCCTCTTCTCTCCTTGCAGGTGGTGAAGGTGGGTCTGGTTGAAGACTCTCCCTCCACAGCAGGTGAGCCTAGGGCTTCCTTATTCTGTGGAGTGAGGCTGGTGCCCTCCCTGTCTGCCCTCTAGTCCAGGAGGCCAGAAGTTAAGCTCTGGATGTCCTGAGGGAAGTCAGAGCTTGAGCAGGAAGCGTGTGGGTGCCCTCACTCCCCCGCTGCGGTGGTGGCTGGGGGAGGTGGGGAGGAGCCTGGGGCCAAAGGAGGAAAGCAGGCCATGGGATGGGAGGAACCCCGGCTCCCTGCCGCCACCGAGTCATGGATAGCTTCCTCTGGCCAACTGCGTTTGTCATTTGTCCCCTGACAGGTGATGGGGATGATTCTCCTGTGGTCAGTCTTACCGTGCCCTCCACGTCACCACCCTCCAGTTCAGGCCTGAGCCGAGATGCCACAGCCACCCCTCCCTCCTCCCCATCCATGAGCAGTGCCCTGGCCATCGTGGGGTAAGGCTCCTGCCCGTACCTGTCCTGCCATGCCCTCCATCAGGTCCACCCGGCTGATTCCAGTGACAGGCGTATGGGCTTAGAAGGTAGCCACAGGAAGCCAGACGTGGTGGTGCACACCTTCGGTCCCGGCTACTCAGAGGCTGAGGCAAGATGATTGCTTGAGCCCAGGAGTTTGAGGCTGCAGTGAGCCATGACGATGCCACTGCACAGTAGCCTGTGTGACAACAAGACCCTGTCTCTCCAAAAAAAAAAAAAAAAACCCAAAACACTAAAGTTAGAATTCAGAGACATGTCACTAGCCGGCCTGGTCATGGGAGGACACTTTCTGCCTTGTTTCACAGTATTGGGCTGAATGAGACAGTGTTGGCAGAGAGGCCTGTAAAGTGCTGTGCAAGTGTCTTGTTATGGGACCTCCCAAGTGGTAGAAAGAGCATGACACTTGGGAAATAAAACACACGTGGATTTGAGTGGTTCTGTCTTCTGTCTGTCCACTGCCTTAGCTTGGACAGGTTACTGAACTTGAATTTCATCTAATGAAGAGAGGTGAAATGGCCACCTTGCAGGACTGTGAAGCAGGTTACATAAGAACATGGAAACCGAGCGCGCTGGCTCATCCTGTAGTTCCAGTCACTCTGGAGGCCAAGGCCGGAGGATCGCTTGAGCCCAGGAGTTCAAAGCTAGGCCTGAGCCACATAGTGACGTGGATTGGGCTGTCCTTTCTAGTGTCCTCCTTTTTTCTTCTTTTTTAGAGATGTGGATTGTCTCCTTTGGTGACAGAGGGCCTCTCTAAAGGAAACAATCCACATCTCTAAAAAAGAAGAGAAAAAGAACATGCGTGTCAGTGCCTGGCACTGTGAGGCGGCCCTGCTGAGGTGCTGCAGCCGGAGCTGGAGCAAGCAGCGGAGATCAGATTCAGGCTGAATCTCTGAGACCACTGGAAGCGGTGATATAGTGGGAGGCCATGTCTTTAGGATCTCAAGTATCTACAGTTTAGATCAAGGGTCCAGGAGCAGGGGGCAGAGGGAGGGTGGAGGGGTGGGCTCCTGACAAGAAGAAGCTGAGGTGAGGAGAGCAGGCATGGTCAGCACTGGGAGGGAGCAGCCTTCCTCCCTTCCCCCATTTTGCTGCCTTCCACCTTCCCCTCTTACCTTTCCTTGTAGCAACAGAGGATGGCATTGGCCAGTGACTTCCCCCGAAGTGCTAGTGAGGTATTGGGTGGTACGAGGCCTGCCCCGGAGCTAGAATCCCAGTCCCTGGTCTCCCTCACCCTTTGCTTCTCAGGGCACTTCCCTCCAGGGTCTTCTGGAGGGAACAGTAGAGGAAAGGAGGAAGTACTCACTTGGCCAGATTCTGCTCTGGGGACCTCAGGTTCCTGGCCTCCTGGAGGCGTTTTCTCTCATCTCGCCGCTCAGCAGAAGGGTTTCTGTCCAGCATGGATTTGGCCAGCCTTGGCAACAACCCTTCCCTCCACCTCCTTTCCCTTCCAAGTTAATCCTGTTTTTTAATGGAACCTCTGAAATGAGGCAGAAAGAGAAAAGTCAGATGACTTTCCTAGCCTGTGTACCTATTGTGTCTGACACTTCCTTTCAAGACACATCAGCCCTTTTCCCAGGAGCTAAAATTATTGCTGAGCTAAGAATGCCATGAAAAGGAGAAAGCTACAGGTCAGGTGGCACCAGCCGCTGTCCTGAGGCTGCACTGGAGCTGCCCACAGGGGCTTCTGCTGGGCGTGTGTGCATGTGTGTGTGTGCGTGCGTTTTGTGTATGTGTGCGTGCTTTGTGTGTATATGCATGTGCGCACATGCACTTACGTACACACACACTTTCTTCCTTCATAAAGCTTCCTCCTCTGCTGCTCTTGTCATCCTGTGAAGCTTTTATTCGGTTTCCTTTTTGTGACTTGGGCCTTTATTCTCCCCGCAATAAATCAGGGAGATTTGTTCTCAAATCAGCCTGATTTCCCTCTCCCACATGAGCTGCTCTGTGTGTCTGGAGGGAACAGAGCCGCAGCCTTCTTCAGCCTGCCCTCCCGGGGGCTGGCATGGCCCCTACCCCACTGGGCCCATGTAGTTGGGAGCTGAAGGCAGAGCTCACCTCTCCTCTTTGTTCCCTTTCCTCAGGAGCCCCAATAGCCCATATGGGGATGTGATCGGCCTCCAGGTGGACTACTGGCTGGGCCACCCCGGGGAGCGGAGGAGGGATGGCGACAAGAGGGACGCCAGCTCAAAGAACACCCTCAAGAGTGTCTTCCGCTCGGTGCAGGTGTCCCGCCTGCCCCATAGTGGGGAAGCCCAGCTTTCTGGCACCATGGCCATGACTGTGGTCACCAAAGAAAAGAACAAGAAAGGTAAGTGCCCCCAAGGACAGGGAAGACCAGGGGCCACCAGGCCTCCCGTCTGCTCTTTCAGGGTCTGGGAATAAATCTGCTTTTGGGATATTTGGGATGAAGAAGCATCCCATGGTTTGGCATGGGGTGCAGGGGGGCAGTCCCACCTCCCCTTGAGGGACAAGGCCATTCCTTCTGTCATGCGGGAAACCGAGGCTGCAGAGAGTTGCTTGGTCACTCTCTGCTGAGCTAAAGCACTTTAGGGGCTGAGGCAGCGGCCATTCTGTATTGAAGGGGGCCTTTTTGGCCACTGCTGTCTGGGATGGACTGCAGACAGGGAGAGGCCTCTCTCTACCACAGCTCCGGGTCACTGTGACGCAGGAGCAGAGCACTTGCACCCAGCCCTGGAGGCCGCTCCAAAGAGGCTTCATGAGCAAAAGGAGGTGGTTGTGTTTTCAGAATTAAGAGGCATACAGTCCATTCTGGATAGAAGGGGTGGCTTAAGGAGCTGGAGTTGGAATTGGAGCTGGCCCAGCTCCTGTGCATGGGAGTAAGGCAGGAACCCCCATGGCTGGGCCAGTGCTGCGCAGTGCCTGCCACCATTAGTGTCAGCTGGGGACCCACAACTGGCTGTGCACCTGCAGCGCTGGCATGACCCTGACCCTGCCACCTTTGGGTGCTCCAAAGCAGCTGTGCCTATTTCTGTGGGTGCCTCCCCTCTGCAGAGTTCCCCTGAAGGGGCATCAGGCAGGGGGTTGTGCCAGGCCCACAGCCAAAACCCACGGCCTGCAGCACGGAAACTTGCAAGGGGCTCAGCAGTGCCCTCCCTGTCCTTACTTCCTTTCTGAAGTGGGAGTGGAACGGGGAGCACTCTCTGGCATCCCCAGGGCAGCATGAGGACAAACTCATGCTCCACTGGCTCCTGCACAGAGCACATGCCTGATAGGGAGGCAGGCCCCTGCCCCACAGGCTGCCTAGAATGTTCCAGCTGGAAAGGACTTCAGAGACCATCTGGACCAAGGTCTTCGCTGAACAGGCGAAGATATCGAGCCCCAGGGGGAAGAGTGGGACCTTAGCCAAAGTCACCAGCCCAGTGCTGGGACCGGGTCAGGAACCTAAAGATCCTGACCCGCAGCCCAGTGCCAGGGAGGAGGGGTTGCTTTGCAGATCACCTCCCCTCGCCACAGGAAGAAGGGAACAGTGGGGGCTGGGGAGGAGAGGGGTGATGGCTTCCCCAGGGGCTGGGACACAGGTGGCCTTGCTTGCTTTCCAGTTCCCACCATCTTCCTGAGCAAGAAACCACGAGAAAAGGAGGTGGATTCTAAGAGCCAGGTCATTGAAGGCATCAGCCGCCTCATCTGCTCAGCCAAGCAGCAGCAGACTATGCTGAGAGGTGCGAGGGCGGGCAGGGGCGGGAGGGCAAGAAAGGGACTGGAGAGGGAGGCAGGCAATGGCCCTTCCCTAGGGGCCCTGGGGAGATGGCCTGAGCAGTTCAGTCACCGCTCCTCTCCCTGTCACCCCCAGTGTCCATCGATGGGGTCGAGTGGAGTGACATCAAGTTCTTCCAGCTGGCAGCCCAGTGGCCCACCCATGTCAAGCACTTTCCAGTGGGACTCTTCAGTGGCAGCAAGGCCACCTGAGGCCCTGTCTCCCAGCCACTTTCCCTCCTGGCACTGCCACCAGCCTCACCGCCTGCGGGCAGGGGGAGGCCAGCAGGCCCGGGCCCAGCATCCCTTCCCTGGCACCAGGGTCTGCCTCTCACTCGCCCAGGTCCCAAAGGACACTGGCACAGGGACGCCTCCTCTCCCCTCCCCTCCAACCCATCCCTGCGCAGCCCCTCCTCATTCCTGCTTTTCCCCTTCTCCCTCCTGCTCCAGGCCCAGGGCGTGATGGTTTTGCCTTCTGGTACCCATAGTCCCCGGGACTGAGTACTCCAGGCCTTCCTTCATCCGACTTCCAGCCTCCTTCTTGTGGTATCAGTTCCCTTCCCGGAAATGGGAAAGCTGGAATCCTGGTCCCTAGCAGGAGAGCCTAGTCCTCCCCTGGCCCCTCCAGCCACCAGGGTGTCCTCTAAGACGCAGCTGCCAGATCCACTCACTCTGCCTCCTCCAGCAGGACCCAGGGCCACTTTCCACTCTTGTGGGGTTCTCTGCCTGCCCCAGAGCTTCCCAAGGGAGGGTAAGGGGGCACCCTGAGCCCACGGGACCCCTGCTCCACAGCTCACAGGGGCAGGAGGCAGCTCCCCCACCTCCAGGACCCTGTTGCTATGGTGACAGTGTTTCGAGGACAGAGGGGCCTCACAGTCTCTCCCACCACCCGTGCACGACTTCCTCACCACCCCCAGGTTCCCTGCAGATGTTGTGTGTGTCCTGAGTGTTTCTTTGATTCTTTGCACACCAAGTCTCTTGGTTGTACCGTGTGACACACCCAGTCACTGTCTTCATGACTTCAGCCCTTGTTGATGATGCTCCTGCCTCTGTCTCCCAGCCCCTCACCCAGCACAGCTCTGCTTGGACTTGGAGAGATGGGAGGCAGACCGCCACCACCATACATGCTATCTGTGGCCCCTCAGACATCCCATTTCGTCTCCCATTCATCTCCCTCCTCCCACTGTGTCATTTTGTCTGCCTTTCCTTGCTGTGTTCTTTCCCCTCCTTAGGCCCCAGCCTGGGCCCAGAACCATCCTCCCAGCCAGGTTTCCCTCCAGCAGGCTCCTTCCCTCCCTGTCACCTCCCTCTCACCAACTGGGGGTCTGAGCCCCTCAGTCTTGACCGTCCATGTTCTCAGGAGTGGTTGAGGACACAGGGCCCCAGCCCAGCCCTCCGCGTCCCCCAGCCCAGCCCTCCACACCCCTCAGCCCGGCCCTCCGCACTCCACAGCCCCTTTGGAGCTTTTCTCTTGTTCTCTCAATCCTTCCCAGAAGTTTTTGCACAGAACTCCATTTTGAAAGTGTTTTTCTCATTCTCCATACCTCCCCCAAGCTCTCCTCGTGCACTTCCCAGGGCTCAGCCCTGCTGTCCTGAGCATCTCCTGGGCCAAGGAGAGAGGAGATGGGGGTGGGAGAGACTGAGTTGATGTTGGGTTTTTCATTCAATAAACTGGTGATTTCTTACCGACTGCCTTGGGCTTCTGTGCCCCCTCACTGTGCCGCAGGAGCCGCCCAACCCCTTCTCCACGGTGCAGCCCAACTCCGGTGAAAACCCTCCAGGAACGTGGGTGGAAAGAAGCATACTCCCATGTTCTCAGTCATGGAAGCAGGCATGAAGGTGTCTCACCTGGCATGAGGCAGGCAGAGGTCGGAAACAGGAAAGATGCCATTTCCACACCAAAAGCCTGTTTCTCCCCAGGACCCACCATCCCCAAATCCCACTTCCCAAGGCAGTGACGTGTTGAGTGTGGCTTCCCCATCTTCTGATCAAAGGTTAGAACTTAGCTTCTCTCCCCTGCTCCAGGTTGGTGAAGTCTGAGCCAGCGGGGTCTTTGCCTCTGCAGGTGGAGGGAATAGGGCTGAGGTCCATCTGGGTTCCATCTGAGGTCCATCCCTTTCCTGCCTGCCCTTGACTTAGAGATGGAAAGCAGTAGTAGCCGCTGTTCCCTGGGTGCCCGGTTCTTCCCCTGGCTTCCAAGACAGGCCTGCACAGACAGCCTCCTGCATGAAGAAGGGCCCAGAGGTGGCCTGGCGCAGTGGCTCATGCCTGTAATACTAGGAGTTTGGGAGGCCAAGGCAGGCAGATTGCCTGAACTCAGGAGTTTGAGACCAGCCTGGGCAATGTAGCAAAACCCCGTCTCTACTAAAAAAATACAGAAAAGCGGCTGGGTGCGGTGGGTCACACCTGTAATCCCAGCACTTCGGGAGGCTGAGGTGGGTGGATCATGAAGTCAGGAGATCAAGACCTCCTGGCCAACATGGTGAAACCCCGTCTCTACTAAAAATACAAAAATTAGCTGGGTGTGGTGGCATGTGCCTGTAATCCCAGCTACTTGGGAGGCTGAGGCAGGAGAATCACTTGAACCCAGGAGGTGGAGGTTGCAGTGAGCTGAGATTGCGCCACTGTACCCCAGCCTGGTGACAGAGTGAGACTCCACCCAAAAAAAAAAAAAAAAAACATTGCCGGGCATGGTGGTGTGTGCCTGTAATCTCAGTTACTCAGGAGGCTGAGGCAAGAGAATCACTTGAACCCAGGAGGCAGAGGTCGCAGTGAGCCGAGATCATGCCACCACACCCCAGCCTGGACGACAGAATGAGACTCTGTCTCAAAAAAAAAAAAGTGCCCAGAGGTGAAGGCTTGCAGGAGGGGGAGCGCTTGGCATCCTTGCCCTGCAGGTACAGCCCCAGAGGAGTTGATGGCCATCCAGAGCCTGTTGTTACTGGCCTCAGTCTTGGGTTCCCCAAGCCCTATGCCCAGAATTCCTCACATAGAGAGGCTCAGGGACCCAGCTGTGTGGCTCTGTGCAAACTCTCTGAGCCTAGAAAATGAAAATCATGCCTGCCTTCTAAATGAGGTGATAGCGGGGCTGGTGAGAGGAAAGCCCAGAAGAAGCACATCATGCCTAGTGTGACCTAGACCCAGGGCGTGAGTGTGGCTGCAGAGCAGGGTGAAGTGCCCACGAGGACTTCCCAGAGCACAGCCAGGTAAGGGCTACAGGGCAGGAGCTGTACGGAGCTGGGGGCCAGGGAGCTCCAGTGGAGGGGGTGGGACAAGTAGACTTGGACCCCAGCTTCTGGCCCTGAATGTTCTGGCTTAGACCTAGGAGACAGGGTGAAGGGTGAACTCTCAGCCCGTCTACATCTGACACCATATCCTCAGCCTCACCTTCTGTGGCAATAAATGCCCCACCCAGCTCCCATCTTCGGGGCCCATCCCTCTCCACTCCTTGAGGGCTTTGCTCCTACAGGCGTCCTCTCTCCTGCACCGCGGGTTCTCCCCTCTGCCGGGACTTTCTACCCACTTACACGCATTCCAAGTGGATATAGCTCAATATTAAAGACCAGAGACTTCCAGATTACCTTCAGCTGCCATTCTTTGTCTCTGCTCCCCTTAGAGCAAAACTCTTCCAAAGAGCTGTGTGTGTTCCCCGTCTCCATTTCTGCCCACTCCCTTCCGTTTTTTTCCTCACAGTCCTGCCAAAAGTTTCCTTTCCAAGGTTGCCAGTGACCTGGGTTGCCCAGTCCTCTCAGTAGCATTGGATGCAAATAATCACCTGCTGGAGTCTTTTCACCTGGCCTGTGGACAGCTCTGTGCTCTCCTCTCACCTCCCTGGCCTCTCCTTCTTGGCCTCCCTTGCTACAGTGTCCTCAGCTTCCCAGCCTCGAAACCCTGGAGGACTTGGGGCTTCAGCCTCTAATCTAGCCTCCTCTCTCCCCACACTCAGCCCTAAAGGGAGCTCACTCAGCCCCATGGTGTGAAACGTGCTCCCCTGGGGAGACTTACCTCCTAGTAAATGCAAACTCTATTCTTCAGTTCTGAGGCCGAAAACTGGGGAATCCTCTTCGATTCCTGTTTCTCTTGTACCCACCATCCAATCCATGAGCAAATCCTCCAGGCTTACCCTGACAGTGCCTCGCCCCTTCCTCTACTGCGATTATCTCTTGTCTGGATATTGCAATAGGCTCCTAATTATCCCTGCTCACACCCTCTTCTCCCCGTAGCCTGTTCTCCACTTAATAGCCAGAGAGATCTTTCAGAGCTGAGCAGATGGTGTTGGATTGCTGATCCAGGCTGTGCAGTGTCCCACCCTAGGCGTGTAAGCTGAAGCCTCACCTGTGAGGGGCCCACATGGTCTGACCTCCCAGGAGCTGCCGGATCTTAATCCCTCTTACGCTTCCCCTCCTCACTGGGCTCTTAACATTCCTCAAACACCACTCGGCCTCAGGGCCTTTGCATGGACCTTTGGTCCTGTCCATCTTGCTGCTGCCCCCAGGCCCATGTGGCTTGCTCCCTCATTCAGGTCTTGGCTGAAATGTCACCTCAGGAGGCCTTCCCTTCTCTGACCCCTCTTTTTTTTTTTCTTATTCATATTTCCCACTCCTTGGTATTCATTATTCATTTGTCTCTCCCACAAGAATGCAAGCTCCAAGAAAAGAGGAAATGTTTTTCCCTGTTGTGTCCTTGGCACCCAAAATACTGCTTGGCCCATCACAGGTGCACAATAAATATTCGTTTACAGAATGAAGTTCCCTCTTGCCGCTGGAATTGGGTCCCAAATCCAGATGTGCTACTCAAGACATTTTAACTGATGCCTTAGCCCAAAAGACACCTGGGTTTTCTCATAGGCTCAGAAGTAAGAAGATAGACTCCTACCCCAACAAAGACAAGGAAATCAGCTGTGTAGCAACAGTTTGGAGCACCAGGCAACTCAGGTGGAAGGTGCTGACTCAGACCCTGAAGCAGCTCTGCCCAATCACCAGGAATTAAGGCTGGGCCAGAGCAGAGCTGCCCACAGGTCCACCAGAGACTAAAGACAAAGGGATGGCATTTTGGTGCAGAAAGGGGAAGAGCCTCTATCTAACCTGCACACCAACTCCAGACTGGTTTTATTTTTAAGTATATGGTTTTAGAATACCTTTAGATCTGCAAAGAAGTTGCAAAAATAGTAGAAAGAGTGGCTATATACCGCCCTGCCAGTTTCCCTTAACGTTAACATGTTACATTCATGTATATTTGTCATAACTAGTGAGCCAATCATGATGCACAATTATTAACTAACGTTCCTATTTTGGCTGAGCCCAGTGGTTCACACCTGTAATCCCAGCACTTTGGGAGGCCGGGGCAGGTGGATCATCTGAGGTCAGGAGTTCAAGACCAGCCTGGCCAATGTGGTGAAATCCCATCTCTACTGAAAATACAAAAATTAGCCGGGCATGGTGGCGGGCACCTGTAATCCCAGCTACTCGAGAGGCTGAAGTAAGAAAATCTTGAACCTGGGAGGCAGAGGTTGCAGTGAGCCGAGATTGTACCACTGCACTCCAACCTGGGCAACAGAGTGAGACTCTGTCTCAAATAAATATATAATGTCCCTATTTTATGCATATGTCCTTAGTTTTTCCCTAATGTCCTTTCTTCATTGCAGACTCCCACCCAGAATGCCACACTACGCTTGGTCATTGTGTCTTCTTTTTTGTTGATTTTAGAGACCAGGTCTTGCTCTGTTGCCCAGGCTGGAGTGCAGTGGTGCCATCTTAGTTCACTGCAGCCTGGAACTCCTGGGCTGAAGCCATCCTCCCACCTCAGCCTTCTGGGTATCTGGGACTACACCTGGCTCTTTGTTTTGTTTCATTTTTTGGTAGAGATAGGGTCTTCAACTGACCTCAATTATTAATCTTCCTACTTTGGCTTCCCAAAGTGCTAGGATTACAGGCGTGAACCAACACATCTGGCCCATTATGTCTTCTTAGGCTCCTTTGGGCTGTGACATTTTCTCAGACTTTTTGATCTCTATTTTTGATGACCTTGACAGTTTTGAGGGGTATTGGTCAGGCATTTTGTAGAATGTCCCTCAGGTGGGGATTGTCTGATGTTCTTCTCGTGGCTGGACGGAGGTTATAGGTTGTGTTGTGGGGAGGAAGACCTCAAAGGTGAACGCCCTTCTCAGTGCAGCCTGTCAAGGGCACATGCTGTCAACGTGACATCACTGATGAGGTTGACCTGGGCTCCTCACTGTGAGGTCCCACACACCTGCTCCCATGCTGTTCTCTTTGGAAGGAAGTCGCTGGTGCAGCCCACACTCAGGTGAGGGGTTGATTATCCCTACATGCATCATCTGGGATTCTCCTGTACAGGAGGTTTCAGACTAATCTTTAAACTGCTTCTTTCACCACCCCTTTTACCTGCTGTGTCCAAGGATTGATAGCATTAATAGCTGTCACCATCACCTACAGGGCATTTCCTTTGAGCCAGGCTGCTGCTGAGTGCCTTACATGGTTTATTTCATAGAGTCCTTAGAAGCAGCCCTCCCTGTGAAATCAATTCTGGTGATGCTTGCTTTTGCAAAGGAGGAAACCAAAGGTCAGAGCCTCCCCTCCCGACTCTAGAGCCTCCCATCTAACCACTTACGTTGCGACTTGAACACTCACAGTCATCCCAGACTTCACATGGCCAAAGCAAGACTCCTGATTTCCCTTGATCTTCCCTAGTGGATAATGGCACCAGCATCCATCCTGTTACTCCAGCCAGAAACCCGGACTCATCCCGCACCGCCCCTCCCAATCCATCAGCAACTCTTGTCCATGCTGCCTCCCAAACACTTGTTTCCAACTGTAAGCCAGGGCACCTTCCTCGCATAGAGTCCTTCATCGTCCTGTCCTCCCAGTGCCCTCTGAATAGAGGCCAACCGTTGTCTACCAGGCCCATGGTCTGGCTCCACCTGACTCACTAGCTTCACTTCTAGTTGCTTTCCCCCTCCCATGCTCACCACCCTCTAGCCACACCTGACCTTTCAGTGCTCACATCCCTCTCCCAAGCCCGGAGTAAGCTCCTTCTCCTTTAGGATGTGGACTTTGTATACCTCCTCCAAGAGCCTTCCCCAACCACCCCACCTAAAGCCTAGTTGTTAGCCTCTGTCTGTCGTCTCTTCAGTCATAGAGTTCACTGTTACCCGCAGCAAATGTCTCTGTACCACATTCGAATGAGAGCTCCAGGAGGACAGAGACTCGAGCCACTGGACTCATTGCTGCAGTACCCAGCACCCTGGCACGTGGTGGACCCTCGATAAAGGTTGGTTCAATGCGTGAGTGAGGGTTAAGTCACTTGTCCAGTGCACACAGATCGGCTGAGAAGAGATCAGGTTTCTAAACCCCATCATCTGACTCGGGCTATATCTCAGAGCCCTACTCAGATCCCATCTTCCCAACTATCCATATATCTGGCTTTTATTAACTTCCTACTAGTTCGTGTCCTAGGTACAGCATGAACCTAGGTTGGGTCCCAACCTGTACAGGAACTCTAAGGCCAGTAGGGGAGAAAAACAGACCATCGCCACACAGCGTGACAGGTTGCACTGGTGCACACAGGAGGGATGTCCACCCTGCAGGAAGAGGTGTCCAAGAAGATGTCCCAAAGGGCATGACACCTGAGTGGCATCCTGAAGACATCTGACAAGGATGGATATTCTGGGCATAGGAAGTAGCATGTGTCAAAAGCAGAGGTAAGGGAGAATGTGGCTGATGCTGAGAACCACACAGGGCTCAGTGAGGCTGGAGATGATGGTGATGATGAGTGAGGGGGCAGGAGCAGAGGAAGAGTCCAGGCCCTGAGGAGCCTCATAGCTGTTACTGTTACTACTGTGGGCCGGAGCAAGAATTGTACACTCTGTCCCGAGAGACAGGACAGCTGGCAAAGGGACCTAGGCAGAGAAGTGAGACGACAGATTTTAGAAAGATCTCCTTACTACAACACACCAGGAGAAACAAGACCTGCTCTGCAGACCGGCAGATGAGCTTGAGGGCTGCAGCAGCCATTTAGAAAAGATGTGATGAGGACATCGTAAAGGTGGAAGGGTTGGAGGGAAATAGATAAATATGAGAGCGACTTAAGAGGTTGGATTAACAGGTTTTGGTAGCTGGTTGGAAAACAAAAGTTGAGGCCGGCCATGGCAGCTCATGCCCGTAATCCCAGCACTCTGGGAGGCCAAGGCAGACAGATCACTTGAGGTCAGGAGTTTGAGACCAGTCTGGCCCCCATGGTGAAACCCCATCTCTACTAAAAAATACAAAAATTAGCCAGGCATAGTGGTGGGCAACTATAATCTCAGCTACTTGAGAAGCTGAGCCACAAGAATCGCTTAAACCTGGGAGGCAGAGGTTGTGGTGTGCTGAGATCGTGCCACTGCACTCCAGCCTGGGCAGGTGACAGAGCGAGACTTAGACTCTGTGTCAAAAAATGAGTCCAGGCGTGGTGGCTCACACCTGTAATCCCAGCACTTTGGGAGGCCGAGGTGGGTGGATCACCTGAGGTCAGAAGTTTGAGACCAGCCTCACCAACATGGTAAAACCCCATCTCAACTAAAAATACAAAAATTAGTTGGGTGTGATGGCGGGTGCCTGTAATCCCAGCTACTCAGGAGGCTGAAGCAGGAGAACTGCTTGAACCTGGGTGGCAGAGGTCACAGTGAGCCGAGACCGCACCATTGCACTCCAGCCTGGGCAACAAGAGTGAAACTCCATCTCAAAAAAAAGAAAACGGAGTTGAAAGAGAGTCCAGGATAGACTGACTGCCCTGTGTGAACATGCCTGCAGGAGATTTGAACAGGACTAAGTGCTGTTCCAACTGGAAATGGAATATATGGGTCTGGGTAGAGCTCAAGGGACTGATCTGGGCCAGAGATGGAGATGTGGGCCTCCCCACCATGTGGGAGAGCTGACGCTGGGGAGAGGTGAGCTCATCCCCCACTGGGCTGATCTTCCTGATCACATGGGCACCCGCTGTCCACACCACACGGCTCACTCTTGCTTCCGTTCAGTTTCTGCCACCTCATTTGTGGCTCACCTTCATTCTGAGTGCATCTCTCTCCAACAACACTGCAGGCAGAAGCTGCCCCATATTTCTCATTCTTTTTACATACCTTGCACTCACTAGCACAGGGTCTGTTGAATACTAAGCTTGATGGTGATGAGAATAAACAACCACTAGGAATGTCTGTTATGTACAAGGCCTAATGTTAAGCCTTTATGCCTTTTTTTTTTTTTCTAAGACGGAGTCTCGCTTTGTCCCCCAGGTTGGAGTGCAGTGGCGTGATCTTGGCTCACTGCAACTTCTGCCTCCCAGGTTCACGCCATTCTCCTGCCTCAGCCTCTCAAGTAACTGGGACTACAGGCACCCGCCACCACACCCAGCTAATTTTTTGTATTTTTAGTAGAGACGGGATTTCACCGTGTTTGCCAGGATGGTCTTGATCTCCTGACTTTGTGATCCGCCCATCTTGACCTCCCAAAGTGCTGGGATTACAGGTGTGAGCCACCGCGCCTGGCCCTGCCCTTTTATTGCATTCTCTGGATGACCCAACAAAGTAGGTAATAGGAACCCTGCTTTACAGATGAGGAAGCAGGTAAAATAACAGACCATGCCTAAAAAGCGACACCACTAGCAAATGGAGAAACGCGGCTTTGAACTTAGCTGAGTCTGACACCAAGGCCTGCAGTCCCTCCACTGAGCAGGGCAGGACCCGGCTACCCTGGCTGGGAGGTCACAAGGAAGAGAGGGTGCAGATCTGCCATATGGCCACAGGACAGGAACCAGAAGCCTCTGGGGACAGCTTTGAGTGGACTGATTCTTGGCTCAGTGGCAGAAAGAACCAACAACTAGTGGTGTCCAAGGTAGACAAGGGCCGCTCAGGAAGCTGGGGAGACATGGTCTTTAAGGAGCCTCCCATCTTGAGCACTTATGGGTGAATGTGCGACTTTTTTTGTTTGTTTGTTTTGTTTTTTTTTGAGACAGAGTCTCGCTCTGTCACCCAGGCTGGAGTGCAGTGGCACGATCTCGGCTCACTGAAACCTCTGCCTCCCAGGTTCAAGCGATTCTCCTGCCTCAGCCTCCCAAGTAGCTGGGACTACAGGCAAAAGCTACCACACCTGACTAATTTTTTGTATTTTTAGTAGAGACGGGGTTTCACCATGTTGGCCAGGCTAGTCTCAAACTCCTGACCTCAAGTGATCCACCCGTCTCGGCCTCCCAAAGTGCTGGGATTACAGACGTGGGCCACTGTGCCCGGCCTTATCTGCTGACATTTCAAGGAGGATGATAGCCTTGGCAAAAGTGCCCCAGCCACTTCAGAGGAAGGGAGGGAAGCTAGCCAAAAGAAAAAGAATAATTTAAGAAAGCAGATTTCAGTGGGACGAGGGCTTCCGAGGATCTAAAGGGATGGAATAGGAGAAGTGGGAGTGATTTTCAGGGAGGAAACAGTAATATTAAAAGTAGCAAGAACAATTTCCCAGGCATGAGATGGCAGGAGGCTGCTGAGCACTGTGGAAAGAGCATAAGGAGCTGAATCACCACTGGGCATGGATTTCTTCCTTTATTCTCCATTTACTCAGTGCCCATCAGCAGCCTGGCATGAGATCAGCAGCTGCTGGGGGAGCACAGGACAGCGCAGGATGAAGTAACAGTCTCTTCCTTGGGGATACACACAGTGCAATCCTCAGAAACAAGATAAAAAACCAAGTGGCTGAAAGGGCCGAACACATGCAAGGCTAAGCGATAAGAGCATGAGAACCAGCAGGGAAGGCCCAGCCTTCCCCCACCAGCACACCGGGAGGAGCAGCCAGCGCCTAAGGAGAATCACAAAGGAACCACTGAAGCCCACAGACAGTGAGCGGAACAATCGGAGCAAGGAACCTGCACAAGTCACAAAGGGAGATTGACAAGTGTTCTCTCCATTTACCGGGGAAAAGGTGATAAAATAAACGTGCTCCTTGGCCAGGCACAATGGCTCACGCCTGTAATCCCAACACTTTGGGAGGCTGAGGCGAGCAGATCACCCGAGGTCAGGAGTTTTGAGACCAGCCTGGCCAACATGGTAAAACTCCATCTCTACTAAAAACACAAAAACTTAGCCAAGTGTGGTGGTAGGTCCCTTGTAATCCCAGCTACCCGGGAGGCTGAGGCAGGAGAATGGCGTGAACCTGGGAAGCAGAGGTTGCAGTGAGCCGAGATCACGCCACTGTGTTCCTGTCTGGGGAACACAGCAAGACTTTGTCTCAAAACAAACAAACAAAAAAGCCCATTGAGCCAGGTGCAGGCGCCTTTCACTTCTCTGAGCCTCAGTTTCTTCACCTGCAAAACAGACACTGAAACAGCACTTTCAATCCGGGGTGCACAGCACAGGCACCACTTACGTTTTAAAGCCACAAGAGGCGGCCGGGCTCCGTGGCTCACACCTATAATCCTAGCACTTTGTGAGGCTGAGGTGGGACGATCGCTTGATCCCAGTAGTTCAAGAACAGCCTGGGCAACATAGGGACAGAGGGCCAGCCCATCTCTACAAAAAATAAAAATTAGCTGGGCATGGTGAGCACCTTCCTATAGTCCCAGCTACTCAAGAGGCTGAGGCGGAAGGATCACTTGAGCCCAGGAGTTCAAGGCTGCAGTGAACTATGATTGTGGCACTCCACTGCACCCTGGGTGACAGTGAGACCTCATCTCTTAAAAAAAAAAAAAAAAGTCCACTTTGGGAGGCAGAGGCAGACAGATCATGAGGTCAGGAGTTTGAGACCAGCCTGGCCAATAATGGCAAAACCCCATCTCTACTAAAAATACAAAAGTTAGCCAGGCGTAGTGGCACGCGCCTGTAGTCCCAGATACTTGGGAGGCTGAGGCAGAAGAATCGCTTGAACCCAGGAGGCGGAAGTTGCAATAAGCCAAGATTGCGCCACTGCACTCCAGCCTGAGTGACAGAACAAGACTCTATCTCAAAAAAAAAAAGGCCCAAGAGGTGCCCAGGATTCACCTTCACCCTGGCACCACCAAATCTCAATCTCTAGAGGGAAAGCCTTCTAAGAAAGTTATTTCTCAAAAGATTTTGAAACCCAGTGTCATGAAGAACAACAAAAGTGCCTTGCGCTCCATATTCTGTTTCTTCCCTGTGAACAGAACATGCTGGCCAGATGGGAGTCCAGTCATGGTCAGATGGAGTCTCTGTGCACAGAGGCAGACTTACCAAAGTGCAATCAATGCAACATATATGTATGTATATATTTTGAGACGGTCTGGCTCTGCCGCCCAGGCTGGAGTGCAGTGGTATGATGTTATCTCTGCTCACTGCAACTTCCACCTCCTGGCTTGAGCCATCCTCCCACCTCAGCCTCCTGAGTTGCTAGGACTACAGGTACACACCACCATGCCCAGCTAATTTTTGTATTTTTTGTAGAGATGGGGTTTCACTATGTTGCCCAGGCTAGTCTTGAACTTCTGAGCTCAAGCAATCTGCCCACCTCGGCCTGACAAAGTGCTGGGATTACAGGTGTGAGCCACTGAGCCCAGCCCAACCAATGGCAATGTATCTGGAAAATAAGGCCAATGTGAGGGCTGAAGGACCACAGATCCCAAAAGCAGAAGACCCCAATCTCAGGGGCCCTGGAGGAAAACTGACCAGCTGAAATGAACAAAGATAAACACAAGCTCAGCTCTGATGCAAATAACATAATCAATGGACATAAGACACAACAGAAGGTGCGCTTCTGAAGAGGGGAGCTGGATGGCTGAGGACAGCAGTCATAGGGATAACTACATTTCACTGTAACTTGTATGCCTTTTTTTAAGTTTTTTTTTTTTTTTTTTTTTGAGACGAGTCTGTCTCTGTCACCCAGGCTGGAGTGCGGTGGTGCCATCTCAGCTTACTGCAACCTGCGCCTCCTGGGTTCAAGCGATTCTCCTGTCTCAGCCTCCTCAGTAGCTGGGACTACAGGTGTGTGCCACCAGGCACAGTTAATTTTTGTATTTTTGGTAGAGACGGGGTTTCACTATGTTGGTAAAGCTGGTCTCAAACTCCTGACCTCAGATGATCCACCTGCCTCGGCCTCCCAAAGTGCTGGGATTACAGGTGTGAGCCACTGAGCCTGGCCTTTGTATGTCTTTTGAATGTTGCACAAATGAAAGTATTAGCTACCCAGAAAAAATCATGCCAGTCACAGTGTCTCATGCCTGTAATCCCACCACTTTGGGAGGCCGAGATGGAGGACCACTTGAGACCAGCCTGGGCAACATATCAAGACCCTGTCTCTAAGAAAATAAATTGGGAAAAAAAAAAAAAAAAAAAAAAGCCAGGTGTAGTGGCATGCACTTGTAGTCCTAGCTTCTTGGGGGGCTATGATGGAAAGATTTCGTGAGCCCAGGAGTTTGAGGTTACAGGCTGGGCCAAGGCCAAGGTGGGTGGATTACCTGAGGTCAGGAGTTTGAGACCAGCCTGGCCAACATGGTGAAACCCCATATCCAAAAATACAAAAAATTAGCGAGGTGTGGTGTGTGCTATAATCCCAGCTACTGGGGAGGCTGAGGCAGGAGAATCGCTTGAACCCTGGAGGTGGAGGTTGCAGGGAGCCAAGATCGTGCCATTGCACTCCAGCCTGGGAGACAGACTCCATCTCAAAAAGAAAACAAAGAAGTTTGAGGTT
>NC_045446.1:7817735-7853070 GCF_002776525.5 Piliocolobus tephrosceles | reverse complement strand
TTTTTTTTTTTTTTTTGAGACAGAGTCTCCCTCTGTTGCCCAGAGTGCGGGGGTGCGATCTCGGCTCACTGCAAGCTCTACCTCCTGGGTTCACGCCATTGTCCTGCCTCAGCCTCCCAAGTAGCTGGGACTACAGGCTCCCGCCACCATGCCCAACTAATTTTTTGTATTTTTTAGTAGAGACGAGGTTTCACCGTGTTAGCCAGGATGGTCTCGATCTCCTGACCTCGTGATCCGCCCGCCTCAGCCTCCCGAAGTGCTGGGACTACAGGCGTGAGCCACGGCGCCGGGCCAGAACTTCTCTTAAAAAAAATCATTGGCAGAGCACAGGTTTGAGAAGAACCTGGTTGGATGTAACTGAGATGTGTCAAATAGAGGGTCTTCATTTGTGTAAAAGGCAGCCTGATTTGCGGCTCTTTTTGTGGACAGGTGGCATCCTGGGGGTACCGTCCCTCTGATCTGCGCAGTTCATTCCTCCTCTCTGATCATTGGGCCCTGGGCTGAGCACCACCTTCTGAGCAGGACCAACAATCTAGACTACACCCAGAAAGGAGAAATTGGGATGGGGAAGGGTCAGGAAACTGCGGTAGGACTGGGTGAAGGGGCCAGGAGCAGCCCGGGGAAGAGATGAGACCACGCGGGGCACCATCGCTGTCTCCAAATACTTTAACTGACATAAGGGAGCAGCCTTCTTTCCGAAGATAGAGCTAGGGCTGTGGATGAGCACTGCAGGAAGGCACTTCGAGGTCTATCCGAGGAAAATTTTGCTAACCTTTGGAGTTGTCTCAGAGCCGAACGTAGTAATAAGCTCCCTGTCACTGGATGTGCTTGAGCTAAGGGCGCTAAACCACCTCTGTCAGAGATGGTGTGTCCCCCACCAGATGTGACCCCGGGATGCGGAGCCCAGGGTCAGATCTGCGAGCCAGGTAACAGCGGCACTCACTTCTCGGGTCTTCGTGAGCATTAAGTCAATGAACCCAGGGCACCAAAGCGCGCAACACGCAGTAGGCGCTCAATTAATGGCAAATGCCTCGCTCTGTACTCCGGGAAGCCCAACCTTCTCCCTGCGCCTCAGTTTCTCCCGCCGTCCTCGATGGTGCCACACCAGGTACCTTCGGGTTAAATCTCCCGAGCAGCTCCACACCCTGAGGACCCGGGGCATTTTGAGGCCGAGGGTACCCCTCGGGGCAGGTGGGCCCCTGGGAACTGCGCCCCGGGCGGGTCCTCGCCCCGCCCCCGCCTCGATGGCCCCGCCCCATCCCCCTCCCGCTGGAGCCGGCCGGGCCCGCGCTCCTTTAAGGCAGCGAGCTGGCCGTGAGAAGCGTGTTTCGCCCCCTCCGACGCCACCGAGGTAGCGGCTTCACCTTTAAGGCGGCGCGGGGGCTGCTGGGAAGGCCGGCGGGATGGAGGCGGCGGGACCGGCTCGCGGCTGCGGGTCCGGGTGAAGCGGGAGGCAGCCGGAGCCGGAGCCGGGCCCGAGCACCAGGCGCAGGTCGGCGCGGGCCGATTGGGCCGGGAGACGGGATGAGGCCCTAAAGCGGGGGGAGGCTCCGGGTCGGCCTAGGGGAGGGGGTCGTCGTGGGCGCGGCCTTTGGGAGGATCCGACCAGCCCTGGTAGGGGGCGCGGTCCCGGGTGGCCCAGGGCAGGGGCGCGGCCTTTTTAGGGGAGGCCGCAGGGCGTTGCGCTGGCCCAGGGGAGGGGTCGTAGTGGGCACAACCTGGAAGGACTGAGGGCCGCGGTCTCAGCCCCTGTAGGGGGATGGCCTCCGCAGGGTCGGCCCGTCGGGAGGATGGGCTCCGCGGCGTGGCCTGCCGGTTGGGGATGGGGCTGTCCGAGGGGCTGGGCCCCCAGATCGCCGGAGGGGCCAGGGTCGCCTGCACAGGAGTGAGCCCCCACGTTCCCCATACCTGTCCTGGTTAGGGGGTCCCCGGAGAAACACGGACACTGGGCCGCCTAAGTCGGCCTAAGCCGGTGGTCTGGGGCCGAAGCAGGGTCCAGCTGCACCGCATTGCGTCTCCCTGGCCAAGACGAGCCGGGCGCGCCCTCTGTAGGCCAAGCGTGGGCACGGTACGGGCTGCCGGCTGGGGGACCTGGGCACACGGGACCAGGCGTCCGGGGACCGCCAGTGTTTACCTAATCTGGGGCGGTGTGGCCCCAGGCCCGGCGCCCGCCTGCCCGCACCCTCGTCCCACAGACGCCACAACCATGGCCATGATGGTGCTTCCGCGGGAGGAGAAGCTGAGCCAGGATGAGATCGTGCTGGGCACCAAGGCCGTCATCCAGGGACTGGAGACTCTGCGTGGGGAGCATCGTGCCCTGCTGGCTCCTCTGGTTGCGCCTGAGGCCGGCGAAGCCGAGCCTGGCTCGCAGGAGCGCTGCATCCTCCTGCGTCGCTCCCTGGAAGCCATTGAGCTTGGGCTGGGGGAGGCCCAGGTAGGTCAGTCTGGGGTACTGAGGTGGGCGGTCACTGGAGGGATCGAGCCTTCCAGAGAAATCCAGTAATCTAGGAGAAGAATCTGAGCAAGGAATCGTCTGTTTCCTGGAGCCCCGTGTTAGGACCCCAGTAAATACCTTTTGAAGAAATAAATGCACTTCGGCGACCCCAGCCCTGCCGTAAGAGACCATGATCACCCTCACCCCCACGCAGAGCCCCATTCCCAGCTCCCCTCTACCTAAGGGAGACTGGATGGCCTATGAGAACAGAAAGAAAATCCTTAAGGAAACACAGCCTCCCACCAATTTATTCTTCTATTCATTCGTTAACAGATGAGTTATTGAGTGCCAGCCAGGGCGTTCGGTGGATACAGGACCCAAGAAAATAGACAGGATTCCTGCCCTATTTGGAAAAGAGACAAAAGCACACATACGGAAATAATTGGTTGTTACAAATTGTGATGAGTTCTACAAAGAAAAGAACAAGATTTTATGGTAGCTCACAGCAGTGAGTCTTGTCTGCTGGTCAGGCAGGATTTTTGTGAGGAAATGACAAACTGAAACCTGAGGGAAGATATGAACCAGTCTCCAGGAAAGGGAGGCAGGGAAGAAGTTGCATGTGCAAAGGTCCTGGGGTAGGAGTTTGTGGTGGAGGAACTCGGGGAAGAACTATGTGACTGGAGCTTCACGGAAGGGAAAGAGGAACAGAAGAGGCCTGGGGAGAAGCCACGAGCCAGATCATGGCCTCGTTAGTGTGGGTTTTATTCTCAGGAAGTCAGAAAGCCTCTGGAGGGCTTTAAGCAGGCAGGCAACACAGTCTGACTTGAATTTCTAAAAACTCTCTCTGGCTGAGATGTGGAGAATAAACCTCAGCGGGTCGAGGATGGAATCACTCTCCAGTGAGTGGTTAGGAAGCCACTGCTGGAATTCAAATCAGAGCTGGTGCTTGGAATTAAGGGGTGGTTATGATGGAGAAAAGGGACCAGTTCTGGATGTTCTGAAGGTAGGTCCAGCAAGACCCAAGGTGGAATAAGGGAGAGAGAGGAAGGCAGCATCACTCCGAGGTTTGTGATTTAAGCAAATTAAGGGAGGAGAGGGCCTGGGTGGATCAGAACTCTGTTTTGGCCCCCTTTAATTGAGGCTGTCAGGATGATATGCAGTTGGAGATGTCCAGGAGCCATTGGGATGTGCAAGGAGTTAGACTTGTTTTATTCCCCTCAGAGCTTGGCTGAACGCCTGCCGGCACGTGAACCCTGGGGAGGTTGTATCATCTTGGTTTCCTTTTCTTTAAAATAGGGATCATGCCATCTGCTGTGTATACTTCCAGGCTGTTGGGGGAATTTTTTTTTTTTAAGCTCGTGGTTATGGAAACACCTATCACTTAGGCATTTGCTAAACCAACTGTAACGTACGGGGTCTCAGACGGCCTGGCCCTCTGCAAGGACGTTCCCTCCTCTGCCAGCTGGCCATCAGAGGCAGAGAGGACCAGTCAGGGGTCCCACACCTGGTGGAGCACATGCACTCTCACAGAGGGGGCACAGTTTGCATGGAGGGCATGGGCATCAAGGCCATGTGTGAAGCTGGAGCAGAGTGGGAGGCGTGACTAGCTGGAGACACCACTGCAGAAATGACCCTGGACCATGAAGGACCAGGAAAGGGTGGAAGCCAGGTGTGGTGGCTCACGCCTGTAATTCCAGCACTTTGGGAGGCCCAGGTGGGAAGATTGCTTAAATCCAGGAGTTCATGAGACCCCGTATCTGAAAAAAAATTTTATTTTTATTTATTTATATTTGAGATAGAATCTCATGTGTTGCCCAGGCTGGAGTATAGTAGTGCAATGTCAGTTCACTGCAGCTTTCGCCTCTCAGGTTTAAGTGATTCTCCTGCCTCAGCCTCCTGAGTAGCTGGGACTACAGGCACGCACCACCACACCCAGCTAATTTTTGTATTTTTAGTAGAGATGGGGTTTCACCATGTTGGCCAGGATGGTCTCAATCTTCTGACCTCATGATCTGCCCACCTCAGCCTCCCGAAGTGCTAGGATTACAGCCGTGAGCCACCGCACCTGGCCAAAATTTTTTAAAAACTTAGCCAGGTGTGGTGGTGTGCACCCATAGTCCCAGTTACTCAGGAGGCTGAGGTGGAAGGACCACTTGGGCCTGGAAGGTAGAAGCTGCAGTGAGCTGTGACGGTGCCATAGCCCTTCAGCCCAGGTGACAGAGTGAGACACTGTCTCAAATTTAAAAAAAAAGAGAGAGCAAGAAGGGAGGTTGGAACCTAGGCAGGAAGGCAGGAAGAGACTGGAAACTCAGGAAAGGAGTTATAGAGGCTGGGGAGAGGGGTGGGAGTTGAGGCCAAGGCCTCTGGATACTTTTCCTGCCCCTGTGGTTCCTCACACCAGCTGAGCATTTGGGATACATGCCCCTTCCCTACCTGGGAGCTGCAGAAAGGCAGGGGATGCTGTGGCCCCCTCAGCAGAAGTGGGGATGGAGTCTTTGGGTGGCCCTTCAGCCATCTAGCAGAGTTCTGTGGGCAAGCGCTAGCTCTGGGGCAGGGAGCAGTAACCTAGTGGCTGTGGCAGCAGGGGCCTGAGTACAACCCAGGGAGAGATGAAGGAAGGGGCTAGTAGCTCAGGGAAAGCACAGCACCCCAACTAGCCCTTTTGGGGTTCTCCTGATCCCAGAAGGAAGGAACTGGGGACTCCCAAGCCTCCTGGGTTTGGGCTTTGCACTACAGTGTGTTTGAGGCCTTGAGGAGATTCTCCCTTGACTAGGGGAGAAAAGGCCTACAGCTCCTCACTCTAGGGCCAGGCCTGGCCCTTCACTGGGTCCCAGAGCCCAACTAGGCCCAGGCTACAGTCATAGGCGAGGGGGTCGATGGGGCTCTGACCTTTACCTGGGCTGGTTGCACAGGTGATCTTGGCACTGTCGAGCCACCTGGGGGCTGTAGAATCAGAGAAGCAGAAGCTGCGGGCGCAGGTGCGGCGCCTGGTGCAGGAGAACCAGTGGCTGCGTGAGGAGCTGGCGGGGACGCAGCAGAAGCTGCAGCGCAGTGAGCAGGCGGTGGCCCAGCTGGAGGAGGAGAAGCAGCACCTGCTGTTCATGAGCCAGATCCGCAAGTTGGATGAAGACACCTCCCCTAACGTGAGCTCCTACCATGGTCACTGTTGCCCAGCAAGGGGGCCTGGGAGCAGGGAGGGGCAGCATGGAGCAAATTCGGCTCCACCCCAGCCCACGGACACCCTGGCTGCCCTGTGCCTCCTTCCCTGATGCCCATCCTGTCTTCCTTCCCAGGAGGAGAAGGGGGACGTCCCCAAAGACACACTGGATGACCTGTTCCCCAATGAGGATGAGCAGAGCCCAGGTGCGGATGGGCAGTTCTGGAGTGGAGGAAGGAAAGGTTGTGTGAACTCTTGGTCCTTGGGACCAAGTGGCTGCCATGTTCCTTCCTGCCTCACTTCTGATCATGACATCCTAGCGTGTTAGAGCTTTAAGAACAGTCATACGTGCTGCTGCTTCTCACATCCCCCCAGCTCTGTGGGGAGCAGACATCACAGTTAAGAGCTATGGAGTCGCCAGCCTGGCTCTCAGTGCTGCTCTGCCACTAGTTGCCCTGACCCTTGGGAGAGTTCTCTTCCCCTCTGAGTCACCTCTGAGGGAGGCATGTGCAGACAGCCACACTGGGGCCAGTGCCTGCTTTGCTCATGGTACTGGTCGTGCATCGGGGCTCCACTCTGTACACAGGGACACAGGCTCAGAGGTTAGGCGACTTGCCCCAGGACACAGAGCCTGAAGTACTGGAGCTGGGCCTCTACCCCCTCTTTCTATGGGGTAGCTAGACCCACTGTATAAATGGGGTAACTGAGAAAGAGTGATTAGTGACTTGCCCAGGGCCACGTGTCAAGTGGCTCAAAGGCACAGCTGGCATGTACCATCTCAGCCCAGTGGGCAGACGGTACATCTGACCTCCTGCCCTTGGCCCTGCAGCCCCTAGCCCAGGAGGAGGGGATGTGTCTGGTCAGCATGGGGGCTACGAGATCCCGGCCCGGCTCCGCACCCTGCACAACCTGGTGATCCAATACGCCTCACAGGGCCGCTACGAGGTAGCTGTGCCACTCTGCAAGCAGGCACTCGAAGACCTGGAGAAGACGTCAGGCCACGACCACCCTGACGTTGCCACCATGCTGAACATCCTGGCACTAGTGTATCGGTGAGGACTCTCTGGGGGTGCCCAAATTCTTCTGGAATGCTCCAGCCCTGGATCACTAACCCTTGGTGCCTGCTGTGGGCCCAGACTCGGGGCCCACCTGTGTGGAGCTGGGCTACAGATGCAAGTAAAACTGTCTAGTGTAGGAGAGAGGCTTCGCCAGAACTGGGGAGGGACTGCACATGAGGACTCCAGGGGTTCTGGGGAGTCTGCACAGTTTCTCCAGGCACTAAGGCTGGAGGAGGGGCTTTGCCAGAAAGTGAGTTTGGCTGAACACAAGAGGCTAGAAAAGGTTCCCATGGCAAAAAGCCAGCATGAACAAAGGCACTGGGACCTGGAGAGCAGGACACGCTAAAGGGGCAGCAGGAGAGCCACGTGGCACCCAGGGATACTAGGCACCAGGCAGTCAGTGGGACCCCAGCACTGCACACCCCAGCCAATTGTGAGAAAGCTGCCCACAGCCCCTGGAGCTCGGAGAGCAGGAGCTAAGCAGGTCTCCCCACACTCTGGGTCCCACTCTGTCATACTCACTCACTGAGTACAGGAGTGACCACAGGGACTGCAGGCCACTGGGGAGGGCCTCGAGCTGGGGGACAGCCCTGACCATGCTCCCACCTGCTCCCAGGGATCAGAACAAGTATAAGGAGGCTGCCCACCTACTCAATGATGCTCTGGCCATCCGGGAGAAAACACTGGGCAAGGACCACCCAGCCGTGAGTGAGGGTTGGGTGGGAGGTGGGGGCTGTGTCCCATCCCCTGCAGGTCCCAGAGTCCTGCAGGGCCTGGGTCAAGGAGCTTCCATTCTCCCACCTCCAGGTGGCTGCGACACTAAACAACCTGGCGGTCCTGTATGGCAAGAGGGGCAAGTACAAGGAGGCTGAGCCGTTGTGCAAGCGGGCACTGGAGATCCGAGAGAAGGTGGGAGCAGGCAGGGCTGGGCAGGCCAGGGGTCTGGGAGGCAGGGGCCCGGGCAGCCCTGAGCCCAACTCCTGGCTTCCTCTCCCATCCCAGGTCCTAGGCAAGTTTCACCCAGATGTGGCCAAGCAGCTCAGCAACCTGGCCCTGCTGTGCCAGAACCAGGGCAAAGCCGAGGAGGTGGAATACTACTATCGGCGGGCGCTGGAGATCTATGCTACACGCCTTGGGCCCGATGACCCCAATGTAGCCAAGACCAAGAACAACCTGGTGCCTTGAGGCTGGGAGGGGCTGGAGGATGGGAAGGAGGAGAGAAAAAGGCTTGGTTCCATGCATCCTGCTCATTCTCTGGGTCTCCCACTTCCAGGCTTCCTGCTACCTGAAGCAGGGCAAGTACCAGGATGCAGAGACCCTGTACAAGGAGATCCTCACCCGTGCTCATGAGAAAGAGTTTGGCTCTGTCAATGGTGAGTGTGTGGTTGCCACACGCCTCTGGCTGATCCATCCCAGGCCCACTCTGCCATCAGCACCCAGGACGGATCCCTCAGCTGGGCAGGTCCTCAGACTTTGGCCTGGCTGGTCCCCAGCTTCACCCTCAGATGGTGCCCAGCCACCTGTGCTCACGTTTGCACATGTGAGCACACACCCAACTCATGCAGCCCCCTTGGCCTGCCAGTGCCTCACACACGTTTGCATCCCCCTTCTTCACTGGCAACTCCTGCTCACCTCATCTCCCACTCTGAGAAACTACCTCCGGCCCCAGATGGTCAGTCGTCATCTGCTCCTGAGTCCCTTGGAGCCTGGCCCATCATTCAGGCCTAGCACATGTCTTGGGCTGTGGCCTGAGGGGTAAGGGTCTGTTCTGCTCATCTTTGTCCAGAAGAGGGTCAGCAGTGTTTGGGGTCTTATTGTTCATTCATTCAACAAAGCCCAACCCTGGTCTCCCCTCCCCTGACCCCAGTCCTGCGTCCAGCCCAACCAGGTGAGGCCTATATGGTAGGCCGTTGACAGTCTCCTTTCTCTCCCCAGGAGACAACAAGCCCATCTGGATGCACGCAGAGGAGCGGGAGGAAAGCAAGGTAGCTCTGTGGGGCAGGTTGGGTGGTTGTCAGGGGAGGCGGGGATGTGCAGAACCGGGCCTGCTCTTACTTAGTGTAACCATTCTTTCTTCCAGGATAAGCGCCGGGACAGCGCCCCCTATGGGGAATATGGCAGCTGGTACAAGGCCTGTAAAGTAGACAGGTGAGGGGGGCGGGGCTGGGCTGGGGAGCAGAGCATGGCAGGGCAGTCTCCACATTCCATACTCTCACTCCTAACACACCCCTCCTCTGCTGCTCATCTGGCAAGGCCCAGCTCACAGGTCACCTGTCCCAAGAAGGCTCTGTCTCCTAATTCTCAGCCTAATTATCTTGCTCCGGGTCTCCCAGCCTTTGGTCCTGGTGACAACATCCCATGAGGGCCCTGGGGCCAGGTCCCTAGCCCTGACCTGGTGTGATTCCCCCAGGGCAGAAGAGGCTGGGTGGGCCCAGCACAGGGCTTGACATGGGAGGGAATGGATTCTGGCTACCCCAGAGGTCCCTATTTCCTCAGGGCCCCCTGTAGGCTGGGTGCCAGGATGGACCCTGGGTCTGGGGGAACATGGAGTTTGAGACTCTCCCATCCACAGCCCCACAGTCAACACCACCCTGCGCAGCTTGGGGGCCCTATATCGGCGCCAGGGCAAGCTGGAAGCCGCACACACACTGGAGGACTGTGCCAGCCGCAACCGCAAGCAGGTGGGGCTCCATGCAGGAGGGGGTGGGCAGACATCTGTGTGGCCCTGGGTGTGGCCCAGTCACGGCCTGATGCCCCTGCCCCTCCCTCAGGGTTTGGACCCCGCAAGCCAGACCAAGGTGGTGGAACTGCTGAAAGATGGCAGTGGCAGGCGGGGAGACCGCCGTGGCAGCCGAGATGTGGCCGGGGGTGCCGGGCCCCGGTCTGAGTCTGACCTCGAGGATGCAGGACCTACAGCTGAGTGGAGTGGGGTGAGTCCAGGGGCTGGGGCCGGGCCGGGAGCCTAGGTGGCCAGTGGGGCCTAGAGGTGAGCCTGTCCACCCGCAGGATGGCAGTGGCTCCTTGCGGCGCAGCGGCTCCTTTGGGAAGCTCCGAGACGCCCTGAGGCGCAGCAGTGAGATGCTGGTAAAGAAGCTGCAGGGGGGCAGTCCCCAGGAGCCCCCTAACCCCAGGTGAGCCCCCCACCAAGGTGAGCCTCAGGAACCACCCAACAACCCCGGATGAGCTCCTGACCCATGAGTGTGCCCCACTGACCCCAGGCAACCTCCCCATCCCTCTCAGGCTCCACCACCCACCAGTCTGCTCCTTCCCCAGCCCCACCCTGCTCCCTGCCCCCATCTCCCCTGAGTTCCTCCTTGGGCAAATACCAGGCTGTCCTTTTCCCTCAGGATGAAGCGGGCCAGTTCCCTCAACTTCCTCAACAAGAGCGTGGAAGAGCCGACCCAGGTAGGGGCAAGTGGGTGTCCGGGCACTGGGCGGCTGTGGCTGGGGCTGCATGTGTGCTGCCAAGCTTCCCTCCAGCCTGCCTCTTCATCCGACATGGGAGGGAATGGATTCTATCCCAGGCCTACTTTGGGCTGGACAAAGGGGAGACACATGAGGGGAACCCAGCCTCTCCTGGGGGTGGATGTGTAAATGGCCAGTGCCAACACAGTCACCGTGGAGATGGGCGGGAGTGTCAGGGCACCAGGGCATGGCCCTGGACCGGAACTGCCACTGCCTCTGCCCAGCTCAGGGACTCCAGCTGCCTCTGCCGGGTCAGGCCCCTTCAGGCCAGGGAGGCACAGCCTGGCAGCAGCACAGGGCTGAGCCACCTGCCCCCTCTGCCCACAGCCTGGAGGCACAGGTCTCTCTGACAGCCGCACTCTCAGCTCCAGCTCCATGGACCTCTCCCGACGAAGCTCCCTGGTGGGCTAATGCTGAAGGGGCAGCCAGTCACCAGAGCGCCCACCTGGCACACCTCCCTCACCCCAGCCCTGCGCATGGGCCTGCTGCTTGTCCCGCCTGTCTCTCCCATAGCCCCTGTCTTTTCTGTTCAATCTCAGGGTAACCTTCTCCCTTGTCATCTCAGCCTGAGCCCTGGAGGCTGGGCCTGCCCACTCCAGCTCGATCCCTTATTTATTCCTTCCAGCAGGGCCCTCTTCCTTAGGTTCAGGGCCAGCAGGAGGTGCCGGCTGGAGTCTCCACCATAGACTCAGTGGCCTGGCCTCCCCAGACCCCAGAGCCAGGAACACTAAGCACTCGCCGGCCCTTCGACACCCTCGCCCTCCCTCCCGACTGAACCCGGCCGTTGCTTCTGTATATAGAGAAATAAGTTATTGGCCGCGCCCCACCCTTCAGTCCACGGTACTACCCGGGCCTCCCCTCGTCCCTCCTCTAGTGGTACCGCCCAGGCCTTAATCACCCCTATTCCGTGCGGTGGTATCTCCCAGGCTCCACATTCTCGGAGTGGCGCCTCCCAAGTGGCTCCCGGGACCTTCTCGCGCTCCTCCTGGCCTCTGAGGGATGCGTCCTACCCCGCCATCGCCCCGTGCCCCAGGACGGGGACCTCCCCTTAGTCCTCCCACCGCCGGGCCCTGCCCCGCATCCCGGCCTTATGCACTGCCCCTCCCGCCCGGCCCCGCCCAGGCACGGCCCGACCCCGCCCCGGGCACCGCCCACCGAGCCATCCTGCCACGCCTCTCCCACGCCTGCAGCTTCTCGCGAGGGGCGGCGACGGTCCCTTGGTGGCAGGAGGGGCACCCCCTGTTGCGGGTGAGGCGGCTGCTCTCTATTTTCAGATGTTGCTGTAGAAATAAAGACGGTTTGAATCTGAGCCGGGCTTGTTTTGAGGCGGAGGTCGGGGCCCTCCCGCGTCTCTAAACGGGTGGAGCCGGGAAAGGTCGCGCGTGAGTGGGGGACAGTGTGTCTCAACCGCTGTCCGCGCAGCTGGGCCCAGATATTCTGCCCCACCCCGGAATTGCGTAGGGGCACCACAAGTCAGGCTTTCCCTAAAACCTTCACTTGTGGGGTTCTGGAGACTGCGGGCTCTTACGAGCTCTGCTCTTCACAAAGTTTTTGACTTTGAGTGAGTTTCCCGAGACTCAAGTTTTTTCATGTCTGAAATGCGGGTGATGACACGCGGCTGCGAGTTAGGAGTGCCCAGTACACGAGGAACCCTGGACAAGTGAACTTTTACTAGTCTTACTAGATCCCACATTCTCATTTAATGTTCACAACGTGGGTATTGGGAGGGTAAGAATGACTGTCTCCATCAGACAGATGTGAAACGTGCCAAGCCCGGCTCTAAACTGAGCTCTTTAAACACCGAGACGCCGTCAGGCTTTCCAGCACCGTGCTCAAGCTTAGGTGCGTCCGGCGTGCAAACTACAAGCCCCAGAAGGCAATGCGCCAGTAGTGATGGGAGTGGGCGCGGAGGCACCGGCTCCCCGACTACGCCTGCGCAGCGGGGCCGAGTTGGAGAACGTCTCAGACTACGAGTTCCGAGAACCAGCGCGGCGAGGCCTGAGAAGAGGACGTTTGCGCCTGCGCGTCGCGGGCGGGGCCTCTGGGGCGGAGCGGCCACCATCTTGGAACGGGAGGCGGAGCAGAACCGACTGGGAGCGACCGAGCGGGCCGCCGCCGCCGCCATGAACCCCGAATAGTGAGTGAGCCCCGCCCGCGCCGTCCAGCGCAGCCTCGATCCCGAATACGGGGCTGTACGCTTACCGGGGTTGTCTGGCCCGGGTCAGGACTGTGCGGCGCCCCCACATCCGGGTCCCTCTTCCGCTGACCCCCCCCCCCTCACATCCGGGTTCTGCCCCTCCCCCCAGGGGCCCCGGGACCCCGGCTCAACACCCCGAGCTCTCACACCCGGGGCCCAGACGTGGCGACCCCGAGGGGCAGCTCTTGGAGCCCGAGACACCGGCCCTACCAGGCCTTAGCGGTCAGATGACCCCGCAGTCCCGGTCACTTCAGGCCTCAGTTTCCCCACCTGCTGCTTGACAACTGTCCTGGAGTTTGGGAGCCCGTCTTTAGATAGTTTCTGGTATCGGGTTCAGGCTCGGGCCCTTTAGGTCGGGCAGTGAATCCCTCTACCCTTCTCTTTCTCCTGAAGCCCGGCTCCTGGGGCCGGCCCAGAAACTGGCCAACTAAGCGGGAGGCCCAGAAGCGCCGCTTGGGTCGCATCTCCCGCAGGTCCTCTCTTCCGGGGCTGCCTCCTACCCTTTGCCTGGGTCGCGCTGACCTGTCGCTCCCAACGGTCCGTCCTTTCCCGCCGTCTCCTCGCTTTTGCTCAGGCCCCCAACGCCACCGTCGCACCCCTTCCCTTGGCTGTCACACTGCTTGTGAAGTTTAGATGAACATGGAATTTGCTCTCCCCCTTCCAGCGGGATTCTCTGGTCCTCAAACTCTTCTCACTCTTGGTCACTCCCCCTGCGGGTAGGTGGCCCAACATCTCATGCCCAGGACTAATCGTTTTCCCCAAGTATCAGTTACCTTCTTCCTCTTCTGCCACTTCCTTTTTCTCCTCCACATCCAGGTCTCAGATTTCCTTGGGGAAGGGTGAAGCTCTGAGCTGGATTGGGAGGGGAACAGAGAAGGGAACCAGCAGGCTCTCGCAGGGACTTTGGAGTCTGACAAACCTGGTTTGAGTCTTAAAGCGAGAAACTGTGTAAGTTAGGGCAAGTCACTTCCCTTCTCTGGCCTCTGGTTTCCTCATTAGTTGACAATGATAAAACTGACTTAATTGGACTGTTGTGAAGATTAAATGAGATGATGCATTTGAAGTACTTCACACAGGGAACTCAACTGTGTGACTTCACACAGTCACAAGTTGGAACTCAATATTATTAAATGTGATTACCTTTTACCTTTTTTTTTTTTTGAGACAGGGTCTCTCTCTGTCACCCAGGCTGGAGTACAGTGGCATGATCATGGCTCACTGCAGTCTCCAACTCTTGGGCTCAAGCATTCCTCCTGCCTTGTCCTCCTGAGTAGCTGGGAATACAGAGGTACACCACCACATCTGGCACATTTTTAAATTTTTTGTAAAGACAGGGTCTCCATCTGTTTCCCAGCCTGGTCTCAAATTCTTGGGCTCAAATGATCCTTGTGCCTTGGGCTCCCAAAATGTTGGGATTACAAGTGTCAGCCACTGCACCCAGCCTTAAGTGCAATTTTCATTGCAACTTGACCACCTCTTCTTGGTGACTTCATAACAGGTGTTTTGTTGTTGTTGTTTCCAAAGAGATGGGGTGGACTGGGCGCAGTGGCTTACGCCTGTAATCCCAGCACTTTGGGAGGTGGGTGGATCACGAGGTCAGAAGAGCGAGACCATCCTGGCCAACATGGTGAAACCCCGTCTCTACTAAAAATACAAAAATTAGCCAAGTGTGGTGGCACTTGCCTGTAATCCCAGCTACTCTGGAGGCTGAGGCGGGAGAATCACTTGAACCCGGGAGTTGGAGGTTGCAGTGAGCCGAGATCGTACCACTGCACTCCAGCCTGGTGACAGAGTGAGACTCCGTCTCAAAAAAAAAAGAGAGAGACAGGGTCATGCTACATCACCCAGACTGGTCATGCACTCCTGGGCTCCAGGGATCCTCCTCCTGCTTCACCCTCCCCAGTAGCTGGGACCACAGGCACACGCCACAGCACCCGGCCATCAGTCTCTTTACATGGGTTTTTCACTTAACAGGTTCTAGACTGTACCCTGACTTCTACTTCTGGGGCCTCCCCATACCACAGGTCATGTACTGGGGATTCCCTAAATAGCCCCTACTGTACCAAACCATGAAGTCTCAGAAATCAGGGTAGGATATCCAGCTCTGTCGCCTTGGCAGGTCACGTCCCTCTCTGTGTCTTGATTTCTTTCTCCATAAAGTGAGAATTTAGACTCAGCAAGGTGAGAGCCCTTTGGGCTAGCTTTTTCTGGAGGGAGGCATCAGCCCTCCCTGACCCCAACTGGTGGGAAGATCTGGTGAGCACCATAGTATTCTAAACCAAAGGATGACCAGGCTCACCCCTGTAATCCCAGCACTTTTAGAGGCCAAGGCAGGTGAATCGATTGAACCCAGGAGTTTGAGACCAGCCTGGGCAACATAGTGAGACCCTGTCTCTACAAAACATAAAAAGAGTAGCCAGGGGCTGGGTGTGGTGGCTCACACCTGTAATCCCAGCACTTTGGGAGGCTGAGGCAGGTGGATCACCTGAGGTCAGGAGTTTGAGACGAGCCTGGCCAACATGGTGAAACCCTGTCTCTACTAAAAATACAAAACTTAGCCAGGCATGGTGGCGGGTGCCTGTAATCCCAGCTACTCGCGAGGCCAAGGCAGGAGAATTGCTTGAACCCGGCAGGCGGAGGTTGCAGTGAGCCAAGATCACGCCATTGCACTCCAGCCTGGGCAACAAGAGCGAAACTCCGTCTCAGAAAAAAAAAAAAAAAAAAGATTAGTTAGAAGTGGTGGTGGACACGTGAAGTCCCAGCTACTCAGGAGGCTGAGGTGGGAAGATCACTTTGAGCCTGCGAGGTAGAAGCTGCAGTGAGCCGTGATCACTTCAGTGCACTGCGGCCTGGGTGACAGAGTGAGACCTTATTGCTAAAAAAAATAAAAATAAACCAAGGGATGCCTCATGGGGTGGGGGAATCCTCTAATTGTGACTCCAGGATGATGGTAGGTGGGCTCCCTGCCTCCCTTCATGCCTTCCCATCCTCTCTCTCCAGTGACTACCTGTTTAAGCTGCTTTTGATTGGCGACTCAGGCGTGGGCAAGTCATGCCTGCTCCTGCGGTTTGCTGTGAGTAAGAAGCCTCCCATACCATCTACCTGGGGTCCTGACTGGCAGCTGGGGGGAGAAGGGACCACCCAGAGCACAGTAGTCACAAGATCTGGGAACCGGGGTGAAGCTGTAAGACCTGCCAGCAGCACATCTGCCCTGAGCAAGACACAGGGCTGGCCAGCTGGGTGCTGGGAATTGGGGCTTGGTAGTTAGGAGACCCAGCTGGGGCTGGAAGCTGGAGGGAGGCTTTCCAAGTGAGCCTTACCTCATTTACTCCCATCACTTCACTGGCCCCTGAACTTCCAGGATGACACGTACACAGAGAGCTACATCAGCACCATCGGGGTGGACTTCAAGATCCGAACCATCGAGCTGGATGGCAAAACTATCAAACTTCAGATCGTGAGTGTCGCTCTTCCCCAAATCCCTGGTACAGAGGTATCCGCCTTGGGAGGGAAGGGACTCTGGGAATCTGGACCCCAGCTGACCTGCTCCTCTGCCTACTGTCTCCTAGTGGGACACAGCGGGCCAGGAACGGTTCCGGACCATCACTTCCAGCTACTACCGGGGGGCTCATGGCATCATCGTGGTGTATGACGTCACTGACCAGGTACTCCTGGACTAGCCATCCTCAGCTTGGCCTCTTTGGCCTTAGGTCTTTGACTGTTCTTTTTCCTCCTTCCATCTTCTCTTTCCTGATGCCTCCTGGAAAAGACACTGTACTTGTCTGTTTATGGGAACTAACTAGGAAAAAGAAAAAAATAGGTGACTGTACTTGGACTCATTTCACAAGGAGGGAAACAACCACAGAAATGGATCCTCCCAAGGCCCTGTTTGCAGGTTCTGGCAGGACAAGCCCTCACACCTTCCCTCCCCGCCAAGCCAAACTTACCACTTTATTGTAGACCTTTTGGGTACCTGTGTGTTATGGGAGTTTAGTCAGGCGGTTGGCTCCTGTGATGGGCCTGTGGCTTCCTGTGTGAAGACACAGTGCAGGGGGACAGTTAGAGGGCCTTAGACAAAGAAGTGAGGAGGCTTGAGCTCTGGGCCCAATGCAAGCAGAGATCCAGAAGCTCTGTGCCTCCAGCAGCAGTGTTAGTCCCATGTGACTGACAGTGGTGGTAGCAAGAGCCAGAAATGGTTCCATGAAACCTTATAGTTTACAGAACCTGGCCCAGGCCTCAGATTGCCTCTGATGCTCAGGAGAGGTCTGTGTTATGTTCCCATCACACAGGTGAGGAGTTGGGCTCAGGATGGTGAGGTGACTTGCCGAGGGTCCTTCCGCTAGTCCAGTGGCAGAGACAGAAAACCTGGATGGCTCATTCCACCTGCTTTGTTTTTGTCTACCAAATGTTGCTTAACAGGACCGAGCCCTGGGGATGAGGAGAATCTTAAATCAGCCGTGGGGCTGGTAAGAGTCCCTGTCTGAGGAGCAGCCAGGCTCTTTAGCTCACCAGGGACTCATGATATCCTCAGCTCTGGACGAGCTGTGGGGAAGCTACATACCACCCGGACAGGTTACCAAGGCCCACCATGTATCCAGTGACTGCCATGTATCCAGTGACCTCATTTCAGTGATTGACCTCTCATGGCTTTGAACTCTGTACTCTTCTCTCTCCTTGAAAAGTATACCATCCCTAGCTCCTCAGTCTCCTGCAGCACGTGATTCTCTATTGTCAATGTCTGTTTGCTGGTTTGTCCAGCGCTGCCTCCCATCACCCTGTGTTTGGTGCTTCCCGACTGCCCTGAACTCTCCTCCTTACTCTCGTGCATGACTGGGGCCACTCTGCGGTTTGCTTCTGCCTTGTCTTCTGTGATTCCTGCATCTAACAGCCGTGGCTGTGGCTTCCCTCCTCTGTCTGTGTCTACGCTGGCACTTTGCGTCTGTATTAATTCCTGTCTTCATGATCTTCTCTAGTAAACTAAATGGTGGGGTTTGTGTTTTCCAGATGAGGAAACTTGCTTGGAGAGGTGTTAAGTAACTTGCCTCCGGTCTCACAGGAAGGGCAAAGCCAGTTTTGGAGGGCTCTTGGCTTTTGAGCACACCCTTTCCCCCACCTCAAGCAGTCTCTGCAGAACTCAGATGTCCAGCACTGGCCTCACTGTCTCTCCCCAAACTAGCATCTCCATCCACATTTTTAATATTTTTATTTATTTTAAAACGTGGGGTCTCACTCTGTCACCCAGACTGCAGTGCAGTGGTGTGATCATAGCTCATTGTAACCTTAACCTCCTGGACTTAAGGGATCCTCCTGCCTCAGCCTATAGGTGCACACCACCATGCCCAGCTGCATCCCCATCTTTGTGACACAGTTCTTGTCAGGCTGACCAGAAAACTCTTCCTTCCCCCATCCAGTCAGTCTCAAGTCCCCTCTATTCTCTCCCCATCATCTTCCTCAAATCTGTCCCCTCATGATCATAGCAGTGATGAGGATAATAGCAGCTCTTGCCAGTTAAGCACTTGTTATGAGACAAGCCTGCGTTCATTCTCTTCATGCTCACAACAGCCCTTCTGGGAGGTACTGTTTATAGAAATGAGGAAACTGAGGCTCACAGTGGTCAGGTGACATACCTGAGGTCACACAGTAAATGGCTGAGCCAGGCCTTCAGCAGCGGTGGTCTAAATCCTGTGTGCTTCCCTGGCTTGGTCCACATTCTCTTCCCTGGGTTATTCCAACCATTCCCAGTTGGTCTCCATCTTGCTGGTCTGATCTGGCCTCTGTCTCCTGTCAGGACTAGCTTTCCAGAGCACAGGTGTGATCTTGCTGCTTCTGGCCTGAGAAAACTCCCACTGGCTCCTGGTTGTCCAAGACTTAGCCAGGCTGAGACAGTCTGTGCTCTGGCCTCTCCCCACTCCCCCCTCTGTCCTCCCCCGTCCCTTCTCCCCCCTCTCCCCTTTCCCCCTCCCTCTTGAGTGCATCCCAGCAACATTCCACTTCCTCCCATTCCCCAGAGACACCATGCCCCTCCCATTCAGTGACCCGGCACCTCCTTACTCCCCAGCTGGCACCTCTCCTGCACAAGGCCAGTTCCCACCTGCAGGCTTAGGCCTGCTGTTGCTCCCACCTCAAGCAGAGGTGGTCTGGAGGCTCCCCGGTCCCTGCCTTCTAACCTGTTTTGCCCTTGTGTGTGGCCTGGTCTATTCCTCTACTGTCCCGTGAATGTGTTAGGGCAGGACCCAGGTATGATTTCCCCCTTTGTCCCCAGTACTTAGTGCAGGACTCAACTTGGAACATGGCAAGAGGTCTGAGTTTGAGCCAATGTGATGTCATCAGGCCTCTGGCTCCTAAGGAGGAAAAGTGGCACTAGCTTGAGCACTTTCCTGAAAGTCCTGTCCTTTGTGTGTGGGGTAGGGGCAAGCTGCTGGAAGAGTCTGAAGCCGGGTAATAAGGCTGTTGGTGCCAAAAGTAGGATGAATTTTAGGCTGTTCCCAGGAGTCCTGTCTCACCATGGGCCAGGGCCGCCTCTGAGAGGACCCTCGACCTCCTGCGCTCCAAGGCTACAAACCTTAAAGGGAGTTTCAGGCCACGGTGGGAACTGTAACTCTTGCAGACCTGTTACTCTCTGTTCCTGTCTCCCCTCCGCTCTCTCTTTGCTTCTCACATGTGGTTAGGTCTGCCAGTGTCTCAGGCAGAGACAGCTGCAGGGAGCAGAGCTGGCAGGCCTGGGTTGGGGCAGCTGTTGAGGTGCTGGGGCAGCTGGCAGGCTGCTGGGGCTCTTCTGGGTCTTGGATGGAGGAGGGCAGGGAGGAAGGTTCAGCCTGGAGCAGGGGGCTTCCTCTGCATCCCTGAGCCGAGGACTCAAGGGGCCCAGAGCTGTTCCCCTGAGAGAAGGTCTTGTTCTCCAGGTCTGGGATAGGGGTGACAGTTGGAAGCAAAATAACTTTGGCCCCTGGCCCCCTTTAGGAGTCCTACGCCAACGTGAAGCAGTGGCTGCAGGAGATTGACCGCTACGCCAGCGAGAATGTTAATAAGCTCCTAGTGGGCAACAAGAGCGACCTCACCACCAAGAAGGTGGTGGACAACACCACAGCCAAGGTAGCAGATGGGCCGGTCTGCCTGGGGTGGGGGCGCTGGGGCCTCCTGCCCCTCACCCTGCTCTCCCCTCCTCTTCTCTCCTCTCCCTTGTCAGGAGTTTGCAGACTCTCTGGGCATCCCCTTCTTGGAGACGAGTGCCAAGAACGCCACCAATGTCGAGCAGGCGTTCATGACCATGGCTGCTGAGATCAAAAAGCGGATGGGGCCCGGAGCAGCCTCGGGGGGCGAGCGGCCCAATCTCAAGATCGACAGCACCCCTGTAAAGCCGGCTGGCGGTGGCTGTTGCTAGGAGGGGCACATGGAGTGGGACAGGAGGGGGCACCTTCTCCAGATGATGTCCCTGGCGGGGGCAGGAGGTGCCTCCCTCTCCCTCTCCTGGGGCATTTGAGTCTGTGGCTTTGGGGTGTCCTGGGCTCCCCATCTCCCTCTGGCCCATCTGCCTGCTGCCCTGAGCCCCAGTTCTGTCAGGGTCCCTAAGGAAGGACACTCAGGACCTGTGGTCAGGCAGGGCAGGGGCCTGCTCTGCTGCTGCCTCTAGGTGACTTTCCAAGATGCCCCCTACACAACTTTCTTTGGAACGAGGGCTCTTCTGTTGGTCTCCCTTCCACCCCCATGTATGCTGCACTGGGTTTCTCTCCTTCCCCTTCCTCCTGCTCTCCTTCTGCCCAAGAGCTGAGGTCTCCCCGGCCTCTACTACCCTGGCTGCAGTCAGTGCCCAGGGCCAGGAGAGTGGCCAGGGGATCCAGGACCTGGGATCCAGGGCCCTGGGCTGGACCTCAGGACAGGCATGGAGGCCACAGGGGCCCAGCAGCCCACCCTTTCCTCTCCCCACTGCCTGCTTTCCCCTCCCACACTCCCAGCTCCAGCCGTCCGGCTGCGGTGGGGTCTGAGTATATCTAGGGCGGGTGGGTGGGTAGCGGCACTGGGCTTGTGTCTTGAGCCTGGAGGGAGTCTGTTCCTGCCACCCTGTGCCCTTCCAGAGACAGACCCATGCGCTGTCTGCCCAGTGTGCCACTTTGTCCCCACGTCAGGCAGAGGCAGAGGCCCACTGTGCCAGAGGCTGGGCACCAGCCTTAACCCTCTGCCAGCACCTCCTCCCTTTCCCCGAGGCAGCACATCTGGCTCACCCTCCCCTGGGTCTCTGGAGGCCACCAGGGAAGGCCCTCATCCCCTGCCGCTACTGCTCTGGGAAATAGGGGTTCCATCCAGGATTGGGGGCCTCTCTGCTCATCCACTCTGCACCCAGGATCCTAGTCCCCTGCCCTCTGGCACAGCTGCTTCCTGCAGGAAAGCAAGTCTTTGGTCTCCCTGAGAAGCCATGTCCTTCGTGCTGTCTCTTGCCTGTCCCACCTGTGCCCTGCCCTCCAGCTTGTATTTAAGTCCCTGGGCTGCCCCTTGGGGTGCCTCCCTGCCCCCAGGTTCCCCTCTGGTGTCATGTCAGGCATTTTGCAAGGAAAAGCCACTTGGGGAAAGATGGAAAAGGACAAAAAAATTAATAAATTTCCATTGGCCCTCGGGTGAGCTGAGGGTTTTTGCAAGGAAGTTGTGGTGGACAAGTGTGGTCTCTGGTCTAAGCCCAGCCTTGGGGTGGGGGGATGGAACTGGAACCCGCGCTTGGTGGGGTGCACGGGGGTCCTGGCTTGGTTTCAGCGTCCTAAGGCTGCTGGTGAAAGCCCTTGACCCCGTTTCCTGGGGCCAGGAAAGCTGCTTGTGCTTCTGTGGTCTGTCCCCAAGGGCCCAGCACCGTTTTGTCAGGGAGAGAGACGGCGGCCATCAGCTCATACCTGGTGTGCCGCCGCCAACTCCCGCGGGGTACCAGGCAGAAGTGTGGGGTCGTGCAGCCTCCGAAAGGGCCCCCGCTGCACCTGGCCCGACCTCCTTTGGCGCCCCCCCAAAACCCCGCTGCCCCCATTCAGCCGCTGTCCTCGCTTCGCTGTGTGTCCCAGCCAGGTGCTTCTGCTGCCTCCGACAGTGACAAGTGCCTCGCACTTCAGCCTCTGCCCTGCGCACCCGCCCGAGGGCTCCGAGTGCGGCTGTGCTGGTGGCTGGAGTGCCTAGGGGTGCGGGGTGCCGAGGGGGACGGCCGCGGGCTCGTCGGGGCTGGGGGTGGCGCCCGAGCCGGGAGGGCAGACGAGGGGCGCGCGGAGACCCAGCCCCGCCCGAGGCCGCTCGCTCGGCGGCCCCGCCCCCGGCTCCGCCCCGCCGGCTTCGCGGGCTGGAGAGCGAGGGAGCCGCGGGCGAGGGATCGCAGGATGAGCGATCGGGGCCCGGGCAGCCAGCAGCGGACGCGCCCCCCGAGCCCACCGGCCCGCGTCCCGCGCCCCCCACGGCCCCGCGGTCCTGGTCCCGGCCGCATCGCCCACCTCCCCCGAGCCCCACGGGCCATGCCCGGCCGGCCCTAAGCGCGGGCCGGGGGGCGTCCCCTTGCGCCCGGGCCCCGCGCTGGCGCCCCCCGGGCCGCCGCCCGGCGCGGGGGCCATGGCGTTCACCTTCGCCGCGTTCTGCTACATGCTCACCCTGGTGCTGTGCGCCTCCCTCATCTTCTTTGTCATCTGGCACGTAAGGCCGGGCTGGGGCTGGGGGCGGGGTGGGGGGCAGGGGCCACGCGGAGCTGGAGGGACCCAGGACGGGTGGTCTCAGAGCCCCGGGGAAACTTGCTATCCCCCAGCCGTCGGCTTGGCGGCTTCGCCCCCATTAACACCCCCCATGGTCGGCTTTCTTCCCAGGGCCCCCCTTCCTTCGCCGCCCCCGCCTGTCTGTGTGTATGTCAGTCGGTCCCTGACCCCCTCCTCTGCCCCTGTCCTCTGCCCCATGCAGCCCGTGAGGTGGGGGGTGGAATTCTGGAATTTTTGCTCCTTTATCTTCTTCTACGTCCCCCGCCCCCCCACAACCATCCAGCCGCCTCCATTAGTCCGTCGGGCAGTTTGTCTGTCTGCTGCCCACCCCCCCCCCTTTGTGGGTTTTTCCAGCCAGAGTGATGGAGCCGGTTGCTATGGCAACTGCATCTGTTTACAGGACCCACAGATCTCATAGCCCATTAACCCTTTGCCTTCCCAGCCCCCTCCCTGACCAAGCAGCACTTGGCTCTCATCAGCCCTCAGAGACCTAGCCCCCACCACCGGCTCACCTTGGGTTTCCCTACCCCTCCTGTTGGGAGCTTCCCAGCCCCTCAGGTTTCCTCTCCATTTTTCAGCTTCCCTCCTCTTCCTGCCCCCCTTCCCCTTTGTCTCATATACCCCTTGGCCTGTCCCTCACCCTGGCCTAGCCTCACACCTGGTTCTTCAAAATGTCCATTCCTCATCCTGCTTCCGACCCATCGCTTCCCCCAGGCTCCCTTCTCCTCTCCTCCCAGCCCCTCTCCTCCAGGGCCTCCTCTGCCTGACTCCCTTCCCCTCACTATAAAACTATCAATCAGCCTCCAGCTGGTTGTTGGGGGCCCCTGGCCCCACTTTACTGCCCTCCCTCCCCGCCCCCACCCAAACCCCGTGCCTGTCTCTGTAACAGCCTGCCCAGCTTGGCCCTGGTCGGCTCAGCTCAGCATCCTCTGCCCACACCTCCCGCGCACACCTCCCTGATTGTCTTTCCTTTTCGGGGGTCCTCTTACCCCTCCCTCAATCCCATTTCCCATAACCCTTCCCTCCTTCCTCCCAGTGCCTCACCTGCTTCTTTCCCGGGCTCCCCACTTCCTCTCTCCTTTCTCTTTCTGGGACCTGCCGCCTGCTCCATGGTTCCCCCTGCGCTCCCTTTGCCATCCCCTGCCACCTTGCTCTTTGCCATCGGGATTCCGTAGACTGACTGAACCCATGCTGTGTGAGGAGTGAGCCCCCACGGACACCTCAGCACACACTCCAGCTCCAGCCCTGTCACTCCCTGGCCTGGCTCTGCTGTCTCCCTGGGTCTTGGTTGCTTTGTCTTCCCCCACCCCCACCCCGAGTTACTCTATTTTTCTTTCTGTGGGGTAGGGGCAGGAGGGCTAGGGTTCTAAGGGCTGAAGGGAGCTGGGGGCCACAGGCTGGGAAATGCAGAGCTGACCAGCTCCTGGGAGAAGGGCTTCTGGAATTCAAGATGCCCCTTTTTGGGGCCTTCCCCACCCAGGCCCTTCCCACAGGCCCTGTGGGGTCCCTGTCCTCAGGGGATTCTCAGCAGTTTTCCATCCACCACACCTGCATTGATGCTTCCCAAAGATCAGGCTCTGGGTGGCTTTGAGGGGGTCAAGGATGAATAAAACCAGACTTTGCCCTTGTGGAGTACCCAGGCTGGGAGGAAAGGCCCAAGCTTTGAAGAAATGTCTTTGTTCATTCAACAGATATTGATTGAGCACCTATGTGAGGTACTGTGTCCACTCAGCCATTTAACTGGACAATCTTAGCAAGTCATTTGTCCCGAGTCTGGTTCCTCACTGGCAAAGTGGACCTGTGCACATCAGAGTGCCTAGTGCGGCCTGCTGAGTGGTAGGGGATAGGAGGTGTGGTCCTCAGTGCACAGCTGCTAAGAACTAGACTCTTACAGGGCAGGACCCCAGATCCCACTCCAGACCCTCAGCCCAGGCCCCAGTGGTTCCTAGGCAACACTGGTGGTGAGTGACGCGTGTCAGCTGTCACCGTGGGGGATTGTTTGTTCCGGGGGGCTGAGTCAGCACCAGGCAGCCTGGGGGGTGGGAGGCGCGACGCCCGCCGCCTGCTGGTGATGCCAGCTCTGGGGCACAGACGGCACCATTCTGCTCCCTGTGGACCCTGTTGCTGTGCGTGCCAAGCGGCGGCTGCCCAGTCAATGGGGGACTGGGGGGGGGGGGGTGGTGATCCAGATGGCCCCAGCTCCCTCCAGGAAGCCCATGTTCTCTCTCTCTGAGCCGTCTGGGTTCTGGGATGCCTGGGGGTGGTGGGCCTGCTGCCTCATCCTAGGGCTGGAGCTGATGGGAGGGGATCCCAGCAGGCTCCTCTGCCAGCCCATTTCCCCCAAGTCACCTGTCAGCTTCTCCCTGGGGTGTCCTCCCAGGCCCATCCCATCGTCCCCTCAAACACTTGCTCCCCTGGGGAGTTTCAACCCGTGAGGACACTGCCGTCTGCCAGACACCCCAACACCTGAAGGCACCTTAGACTTCTGCCTTCACTTCTCAGCCCTTTGAACCCTCTGGAGTCTGGCTCCTAAAGAGCCGTAGATTCCCATACACGCCTTCCGTCTCCACTACACCTCTCCTCACTCAGACTACCGTCAGCCCTGCCCCTAACCCTGCAAACTGTCCCCTTGCTGGTCTGGCCTGAGTATGACACAGTGGTTAGGAATTTTAACTCTGGAGTCGCACTGGGTTAGAATCCACTAACCAGCTGTGTGACCCTGGACAAGTCACTTAACCTGTCTCAGCTTCCTCATCTGCAAAACAGACATGAAAATAAAACTAGTACCTAAATCATTAGGTTGTAAGCATTAAATGAATTAATCCACATACCGGCCAGCAGAAGCACCACTTAGATCTCAGCTGTGACTGTCAGTGAGCTCGGATTTCCTGCCCCACCAATCCTGAGACATGGACCAATCCTAAGACATGGGCCTGACCACCCCACTCTGCTGCTGTGTACTCTTCAATGCCTCCCCACAATGTTTCTGTGTTAGAGTCCAACCTCCTGCTCCAGCCTCACAGGTTGTCCATGTCTGGCTCTGCTGAACTCTCCAGCTCCTCTTCCACCACTCCCTCTTTTCTTCCTGCTCGCCGCGCTGTCATGCCAGCCCCATGAAACCCGCAGCCTCCTGAATGTCTCCTGACCTTTCACCCCTCTGCCATTGCACCTTCTGCTTGAACTGATTTCCCCCATTTGCTCACCAACACCTACTCCGAGTCGAGCCTGAACTCCCTCACCCCCACACAGGGTTAAGCGCCCACTCCAGGTCCTGTACCCCAAACCCTGATGACCTGAAACACAGAGTGATCATCCCTCTGGGCCTGGGTTCCTCCTGAGCAGAGGCTGCATCCCAGGCCTCTGGAGCCCCAGTGCTCAGCACAGGGCCTGAGACCTTGTAGGGGAGACACGAGGCCATGTCTTGGGATGTTTCGGAAGGAGGTGTAGTGGACATGGGCCTGAACTGGGCATCCAGACGCTAGGGTTCCCTTCTGGACTGTTGTGATGACCTTGGACCAGGCCCTGCTCCTCCCTGGGCCTCGGTTTCTCCACCTTTGCAACAAGCTCCACCTGGCTGGTCCTCTTCAGTGAACTCCTATCCCACAGAAGGACTTGGGGGGAAGGTCATAAGCTGCTGCCCCAACCCTGACGGGCACACAACCCTCCCCCAGATCATAGCCTTTGATGAGCTGCGGACCGACTTCAAGAACCCCATCGACCAGGGGAACCCTGCGCGGGCAGTAAGTGATACATGTGCTGTGCCGAGGTGTGTCCGTCCGTCTTTCCAACTGTCGTGGGCTGGGGGTGGGGGACGGGAAGACGGGGGTGGGGTGGGGGGCCTACGGCCATGCCCCCTTCCTCTCTGTCTCCGCCCCCAGCAAACACCTGGCGCGTGCTCAGGGCTGAGTTCCTCCTGGCGGGGCGGCGGTTGCCAGGCTCTGGGCCGTTGCCTTGGAGACGCGGGTGAAGGCCCCTCCATGGTGACGGTCGCCATGGGGACGGCGCGGCTGCTTCCTGGCCGCGCCGACAGTGCCGCAGAGACCGCTCTGGCGCCCCCTGGTGGCCACATGCGGGGCGGTGGGAGCTGCTCCAGTATCTGCTGCTCCGCCTCCCCATTCGCGGCCTTTTGCTTCCCCCAACAGCGCGAGCGTTTGAAAAACATCGAACGCATCTGCTGCCTCCTGAGGAAGGTCAGTGTCAGGGCTGGGGGCAGGAGGCTCCTAGCCCAGCGCTGCCCCCACTGTCTGTGGCCCAGAACCAGGCCTTCCCCCGCTTTGGGCCTGTTTGATCCACTCTGCTACTTGGGAGGGAGTGGGAAGCCAGAGGACTTTTAATCTCCAGAGGTCACGGTCAGTGGGCACCTTCCAAACCCCAGCTCCTCTCTGTGCCCTTGAAGCCTGGGTCTGTCATAGCACCAGGCCGCTGACCTCTCACCCTCACTCCCCCAGCTGGTGGTCCCAGAATACTCCATCCACGGCCTCTTCTGTCTGATGTTTCTGTGTGCAGCAGAGTGGGTGACCCTGGGCCTCAACATCCCCCTCCTCTTCTACCACCTCTGGAGGTGAGGGGAGCAGCTGCCTTGGGGAGACTGAGATGAGCAACGGGGGCAGGATGGGGGTGGGAGCCCTGATGGCAGACACTCAAGCCCCTGTCTGCCCCAGGTACTTCCACCGTCCTGCAGATGGCTCTGAGGTCATGTATGATGCGGTCTCCATCATGAATGCTGACATTCTCAACTACTGCCAGAAGGAGTCCTGGTGCAAACTTGCCTTCTACCTGCTCTCCTTCTTCTATTACCTGTACAGGTGAGGCCTTGCCCACAGCAGTCAGAACTCAGGGAAGGGATGTCCCAGCATCACACTTCCAATGCCCTTTGCCCTTGAGGACTGAGGGCAGCCCCGGGTGTGGCCAGGTGGGTAGCTGGGTGGCTGTGTGTGTGCAGGGCTAGGCTCACTGGCTCATCTTCCCACAGTATGGTTTATACGTTGGTGAGTTTCTAAGGGGGAAGCCGGCCAGGGAGTGAGCCCAGAACGGACCGGACGCCTGTGCACCCCCAGCCCTGCCCCTTGGCCGCAGAGGCCTCAGCCCTGGGGAGGGAGGGGGCACTGGTGCCCCCAGCCTCTCCAACCCCCAAACTGCTGCTGCGGGGACCCCCCCACCTTCAGAGCCCTCCCCCTTGGACTAGAGCGGCTGGGCAGAGCTCTAAACAGGGGCAGGGGCTTCTCTGCCAGCCTGTGGGCATGGCAGTCAGTCCTGGAAAGGGCAGGACCTCCGGCCTTGTCCATTTCGGGGGAAACTTGGGCCCTGCCAAGGGGCAGAGCTTGACCCTGGAAATTCTGGGCCACCCCCCTCCACCCCCACCCTGAGGCTCCCCCTGCAGGTGGGGGGGTACCCGCACCGGGAATGAGCAGGCTCAGCAGGGGGGCAGCCCCACCCCTAGTCTGCCCTCCCCTCTCCCCCAGGCTCTTTCTCCAGCCCTGTCTCCATCTGCCCCAACCTCAGCCCACCTTGTCTCTTGGACCTATTTTCTATGTCGCCTGGAGGAGTCCGGCACCCCCTCCCCGGCCATTTGTGACAAAATATGAATAAACTACTGCAAATATGTGGGCCCCGGTTCTGCTCCTGGAAAATTTGAAGAGGAGATGGGGGCCAATTACAGGGACTGTATAGGGGGCAGCCCTAAGCTGAATCCCCAGCCTGGCTTGTCTTATCCCACTGGCCCACAGACCCTGCTGGAGCCCCCCAGAGGTATCAGAGGCCTTCCAGTTCCCCTCAGCAGCCTCCTTCCATCTTCTCTTTCCCAGCTGAGGCTGCTGAAACCCTTGCAAGGCAGTATCAAGGCCACCAAAGTCATGAAGCCCTCCCTGGGCCCACGTTCTTCCTAGACAGCTCCAAGCCCGTCCCCTGGGCAATGCAGAGGCCCAGAGGTATCCGTAGCTCCCCATCAGGCCCCAGGAACAAAGGTCAGACAAAGTCAAGGAAATCAAATCTTCAATGAATGAAAAACTCAGTGCCATCTGGGGCCAGGGGGTCACCGGACCAGGTGGAAAGTCAGCCAGTATATGATGAGGGGCTGGAAGGCTGCAGCTCCCAGAGTCAGGTAGAGCTGGAGACGCTGCCGGGGGACAGGGCCCCCCATGCTGTCGGGGCCCAGGGCTGCTGTCCGCAAAGAGCGCACCTGGAAGAAAGGAGAGCTGAAGGCTGGCCAGGAGGGGGAGGTTTGCCCTCAAGTGAAGGCAGGGGAATGGGGGGCACACCAGACTCACAAGGAAGTACATGAGCGCCGATGAGGTCCAGGCCAGCGCCACGTAGTAGCCATCGCTGCCGAACAGCAGCCCCGTAAGCACACTGAGGATCATTCTGGGGGTGGGAGGAGGAAAGGGTTGGTGACCCCCAGGGGTCTGGGGCTGAGATTGGCCCTACCCCCAATGCCCAGAGCCCAGCTAGACCCCACGTCCCACAGCGCCTTTTACTCTCAATCTGTCCCCACAGGGACCCAGACCCCAAAGGGATATGGAAGGCTCAGGACTCAGCCCCAGGTCCTGGATCTGAGATCCCCTTCTCTCCCCAGGACTCTGGCAGAGTGACTCTCAACACCTCCCCAACCTCTGCATGGCACCCAGGTCCTCAGGAGACTGCTGGAGACAGGTCCTCCCTCTTAATAGAGCAGTGCTCGAGGTCACTGGGGGCCAAGACATGTCCAGGGTCACAGTTCGAGGCTACAGCTATGCAGGCCCAGACCCAAGGCCCCCCTCTGGCCCACAGGTGCTCACCCCACGTATTTGTAGCCACTGTAGGCCAGCAGGTGGAAGGTGCTCAGGTCGCTGCGCACGGTGGCCAGGTAGAGGCCCAGGAGCAGGGCTAGCACCTCCATCACCACCCACACCAGCGCCGTGCTTGCACACAGGCCCAGCACCTCCGGGGAGAACCTGTGCCAAAGCAGGGGCGGCTCAGAGCCAGGCATCCTGAGGCAGGGGTGAGGATGAGAGACTGGGGCAACAGAGGGTGAGCTGGGGACCACCACATATGCCCTAGGGAGGTTGGGAGAAGAGCTCACAGGGAGGGGAGGGTAAGGGAGGGGTTTGGCACTGACCTTTTCTGAATGCCCAGTGCCATCCCAGCCAGGAGCACGTAAGTAATGAAGGCCATCGCTGCCAAGTGCCAGAAAGATGCCATCAGCCTGGCTTCCTCAATCAGAGCTGCCTTCCTAGGCATTTGGGGTCACTGACACGCCCCATACTTCCTTCTCTGTATAGCCCAGCATGGCCTGACCTCCACATTCTGCTCCCAAATGCCCTGGCCTGGGATGCCTGTCTCCAATCAGCCCTCTCCCACTGTGTAAATGCCACCTGACCCTTCTTCCAGGACCACAAGCCACCTTTCCTACCCCCGTGCTGGGAAGCTCATCAGTTTTCTACTGCATCTCAGAAACTGTATCATGGGCCAAGGCCATTGTTCTGCCTAGACAGGGACCAAACTGGTTTCTGGCAAGACCAGAATGCAGGTTCAGTGGACACCCATTCTCTCCCTAGAGTCTGGGGCCACGGAGATGACCTCGCCTCAGTCAGCAATTCTGAGTCTCGGCACTGGTAGGGCTCTGGCTGCCCAACAATGCAGGAAACTCCAAGTTTAACTTTGGGCAGTGTTCATAAAAGCTCAGAGCCAGTGGGAGCTGGGCATTAGCAGCAGTTTTAACTCTGTCTTCTGCCTCGCTTAATGCACTAGCACTGGCAGGGTGCTGTTGCTCATGCCTGTAATCCCAGCACTTGGGGAGGACAAGGCAGGCAGATCACTTGGGCCCAGGAGTTCAAGACCAGCCTGGGCAACATAGCAAAACCCTGTCTCTACTAAAAATACAAAAATTAGCTGGGCATGGTGGCAGGCGCCTGTAGCCTGCAGTCCCAGCTACTCAAGAGACTGAGGCAGAAGGATCACTGCCTGAGCGTGAGAGGCAGAGGTTGCAGCGAGCCAAGATCACACCCCTGTACTCCAGACTGGGTGACAAGGGGGACCCCCTCTCCAAAAAAAAAAAAAAAAAAAAAAAAGCACTGACATGACCACCAGCGGGGAGTGTCTGGAGTTCTGGAGTCAGGAAATCAGCTGTACCGCCCGTCAACTCTGAGGCCTCAAAAATACTGAAGCTCCTCTGAAGCTTGGCTTCAACAAGTAAAATGGGGGTGCCAGTTCCAGCCTTACACGGTGGCTACGATGGGCACACGGAATGAAGGATGGAGGAACCCCTGTGCTGCCCAGCACACCTAGGCTGGCTGCCTGCCCTCAGTCCCACTGGCTGCCCTCACTGGAAGCTCATCTGTGTGCTGGTCCCTGCACTTACTCACTCACCCTGGGTGTCCATGATGGGCCTGGCCCTATGCAGCCAACAGGATAGAGAAGAGTCAGCTGCACATGTGGACAGCCTGAAAAATGCCACGTGGACAGGCAGTTGTGGGAACCCAGAAGGCAGCCACCACTTGCTCAGGGGGTCAGGAAAGGCTTCTTGGAAGAAGGGATAACAGCACGCCTTGGAGGACAAGTAATAACGATGATAAGAGCTAATGTTTCCTACGTCCTTCCTGTGTGCCAGGCGAGGTGCTGAGCAAACACCACCTTGCTGAATCTCTCCAACAGTCCTTTGGGGTAGGGACTATATTGGTCCTGTTTTACTGAAAAGTACAAATAACCAGCCTAAAGTCCCACAGCTGGAATCTGCAAAGCCAGGTCTAAACCCAGAGCTCCAGGCTGGGGAGGGATATAGTCCAAATCAAGAGACAGGAAGGTCTCAAAAGGGTGTCCTGGGGACACTGAAGGCACATTTAGGAAGCTCCTTACTGGTAACCCTGCACTGCCTGCCTGGTGTCTTGCAACTGCCATACATACACAAAGCACCAAGAACAGATGCTGACTCAGTAGCTGAGCCTCTCTTCCCATTCATCCCTCAAGACACAAGTCCCCCCCCCCGGCCCCCCCCCACCACATTCCCCAGCCCAGGTCGGAGACTCACTGGGGATATAGAGGTCAGGGGCGTTGAGGTCTTGCCGAGGGGGCAGAGGAACATCACGGCTGTACTGCACTTCCCAGTTCTGGCAGTGGCAGCAGCGGCCACATCAGGAGGGGAAGAAGAGAAAAGAGGAGAGAAGGGGGTTGAGGTCTGGGCACCAGACTCGGGCACAATGAGGAAGGCCCACCAGCTCCCTTGATAGGAAGCTCACCTGGTGTGTGTAGGGGAAGACCAGCAGCCCTAGTTTCTTGGCCACGTAGGCTGTGTCCACAGCAAAAAAATACTTGAGTTTGTTCACAGACACAAAACGGTGCAGCTGGGAGGGGAGAAAGGAGGCTGTGGGCAAGCCGCACCCCAGGCCTCAGAGTGCCCCTCCGTGTTCTCCATCCCTGAGGACACTGTGAGGAATCGGGTGGAATCCCATGATGTCCCAGCCCTCGCCAAAAATTCTGCCACCCGTGCCCTGGGGGCAGGCCACACCTCCTTGTGCACCATGTCCTTCCCATGGGATGCGATGGAGCTGCCATAGGCCATAGCCACATTGGCCACTGGGTCCCCAAGCAAGTGGTTGACACTGAAGGCCACATCTGCTCCTGGGGCTGGATATCCCCCGGGCTGGCTGGAATAACCACCGCTTGTGTCATCGAAGAGGGGAGGGGGATCCGGGGCTGCCCGGGCCCTGTGCTTGGAGCCTGTGGGTTTGGAGGTATCAGAGTAGATGACAGAAATACCAAGCATGAGCCCAAGCCACCACCCCTTCCCTGGCTGGACAGCCCTGCACGGGTCCTGCAGGCACCGATCAGTGAGGGGACCCCAAGCTGGGTGAGGGGGAGCTGAGAAAAAACTTTGATGAGGGATCCTTTGCGAGAAATCTGTTGCTAAATGTAGGCAAAGGAAGAGCTGAGGCACCGCCTAGAAGTGGTTGCCCACTTGGGGTTTCTGAAGGCCTCTCATTGGAAGTGACCTCTGAACTGAGCCATAGTGAGTAGAAGTTTGCTAGGTGCAGATAACTGGGAGGGCATCCTTGTGTGAACAAACCGGGGAGAGGCGACAGCTGGCTACCCGGAGGCCCTGGACAGTGCTCAGGGACCTCACCAGGCTCACAAGAGTGAAAGGAGTTTCTGGAAGCGGAGGTAGACCCCGTTTTTGCCCGACTCTGCCGTGGGACTCCTAGCTGTGCTGCCACCGCCCGGTCTCAGGACTGGGCCGAGAGAGCGAAGTCCGGGACGCGTTGCAGTGTTGCGAGGGGCAGGAACCCGAGTGACACCCCCGCCCTGGGCAGCGGTCCCAGTTGCTATCTCCCTCGGGGTGAGCGGGCCGCGCCGCCGACTCTCCCCCCGCCGGCCGCGCCGCGCCCCGCCAGCGCCCCACGCACCGTGGGCTCCGTAGCCCGAGTGATAAGCCATGGCCGCGACGCTCTCTCTCCCCGAGGGCCCGCTGCGCCGCCTCGTGGGTACGAATACTAATAAGGCAGCTGCTCCGCGCCCAGAGTACCGACCGAGGCCACCCGGCCGCGCGACACGTCCCCCACCCCGCCGGTCTCGGCCACCATGTCCGCGGCGTCATCTCCCACGCCTGCCATTGGTTCTTCGGCGTCGCCGGCTCGCCCCTCCCCTCTCCCAATTGGCCACTGACTGACTCTAGCCTGAGCGGATTCGGCAGAAGGCAACATCCGGGTAAGGGACAGGAGGAGCGCCTTGTGGTGCCCAGGATTGGATCACGGGCTTGCCAGTTCACGGAGGGAACAGCCAATAGAAGAGTTAAGGAAGAAGGTGGGCGAGAATTATTCGCGCGCCTGCGCGGTGAGGCGCTTGACGCAACCTGCCACGACTGCACCAGGAAGACTAGAGGAGACCTGCGGCCGGAGTCGTGAACGAAGCTTCCTTGGTTGGACGTACTCCAGGAGGGAATGGGGCGGTCGAGCTCCAACCAGGCCCTGGCCTTCGGGGCGCCTGTTCCTCCCTCTCTGGGCTTGTTTTCCTCCCCCGTCACCTACACTTCAAATCCTGGAATGGAGCCCCAGCAGCCCCGGAGGTGGTGGTGGGAGGCCGCCACTGTCAGTGACTGAACGGCCAATCAAGCCCCAGGATGCTGACTCCTCCTCCCGCCTCCCACTCCTCTTCTGCGCGCGGGTGCTGTCCGTCGTCCGGTGCTGAAAATGCCCTCCCGCCTCTGCCGCCATCCTGTAGACTCCCGGGGGCCTGCGGATGGGAAGATTTGGGGTCTCGAACCACACGCTCCTAGCGAGCGCGTGGCCGCACGCACACATACACTCATACTGCAAAACTGGGGCCCAGAGGATCCGAAGTCCCAGAGATTGGGTGGTATAGGTGGGGCAGGATCCTGCCCAGGGCCTGTCGCATAGACTCTCCCGTAGTCCAGCAGATCTGGGGGCAGAGGTGTGCTAATCTGCGTCCTGAAGCTGCAGCCGAAACTCCTGAGTCATTGCCGGGCCTGTGGTCTTCTCGAAGTGAGGCCCCCAAGCCTCACTTGTAGTCCCAGAGGTTCCTTTCTCTCCACCCAGGTTCTGATCACTTCCACCCCAATGGAGACAGTCTTCAGGGGCCTCCCTCTCACAGACCTTCAGCCACCGCTTTCTAGAGAGGACGACCTCTCTAATTAGCTACGAGGTATCCACTTACACCAGATGACCTTCCTGCTCCCCAAACTCAGCCCACGTGGTCTGATTGCAGTGCCACTGCCCAGAGGTCCCCTCTACCTGGGATGCCCTTCCCCTCATATCCACTTGTCCATAAGCCTAGTTATCTTTAAGAGTCAGTTGAGCTAGTGCCTCTCAGAGGGACAAAGGGAACAGAGACCTGACCTGGTCAGGGGTGGAGGTCATAGGCTGGGTTCTAGGCCCCCTCTGGGTGCACCCAATTTGCCCTGCATGTAAGTTCCATGAGGGCAGGCCCTGTTGTCATTCTCCACTTCCACCCTTGCCTTCCCAGTGCCAAGCACAATACTTGCATATAGAAGACACCCAGTAAACATCTGTGTCCAACAAATATATAATAAATAGATAAAACCCTGGACCAGTCTTTCCTCTGTCTACATCTCAGTTACCTAATCTTTAAGTGGGTAAGGATGTTTAATTGAATGGTCTTTGAGTTGCTCTTTGCCTGAACACACACACATACAAAATGAATTAACCCACCAGTATTGCAGCTTATTTTCTGCCCAGATTGTCTAGTTTGGGAGCAAAGCCAGACCCAGGCACAGATGTGAAGATCTGAGGCCCTGGAGGTCCAGGAAGCAGCACTGGGGCCACGTGTACCTGGGAGGGGTCATCTAATACAAGCCAGTTCCTATGTCCCTGCAGGGCACGATGGATGCTTGTGAACTGAATCCAAAACCTTTCTATGTATTTTCTTCCCTCCTTCCTTCCTTCCTTCCTTCCTTCCTCCCCTTCCCTCCTTCTCTTTCTTTTCTCTCTCTCTCTGTCTTCTTCTTCTTCTTCTTTTCTTTCTTTCTTTTCCTCCTCCTCCTCCTCCTCCTTCTTCTTCTTCACGGGGTCTTACTCTGTCACACAGGCTGAAGCACAGGGCATGATAGATGCTTGTAAACTGAATCCAAAACCTTTCTCTTTCTTTCTTTCTTTCTTTCTTTCTTTCTTTCTTTCTTTCTTTCTTTCTTTCTTTCTTTTCTTTTCTTTCTTTCTTTCCTTCCCTCCTTCTCTTTCTTTTCTCTCTCTCTCTGTCTTCTTCTTCTTCTTCACAGGGTCTCACTTTGTCACACAGGCTGGAGCACAGTGGTGCAAACACAGCTCACTGCAGCCTCTAACTCCCAGACTCAATTGATCCTCCTGTCTTAGCCTCCTGAGTAGCTGGGAATACAGGTGCGCACCACACCATCATGCCCAGCTCATTTTTAAATTTTTTGTATAGGCAGGGTTTCGCCATATTTCCAAGGCTGCTGGAATTCCTGGGCTCCAGTGATCCTCCCACCTCGGTCTCCCAAAGTACTGGGATTACAGGCATGAGCCACTCAGTCCGGCCTCTATCCCCATTTCTCAGATGGGAAAACTGAGGTCGGGAGCGGAGCATGCTGGCCCAAGGTCACGCAACCTAGGGTCCCTGGTGTCCTTGCCCCAGCCTGCCTGTCCTAAGCTGAGTTCAGCACGCCTGCCCAGCCAGTGAAACTCATCACGCTTTTCTCAGCTGTAACTACCCTCTTCTCCAAGTGAGGCTCGGGGATGGGATCTGGGTGGGCTTAACTCTGGGCCTACTCCTTAGAGATGGGACCCCGCGAGCGCCCACCCACCTTGGAGATTCTCCTTCCTCGTTTTACAGTCCGGGAAGCTCAGGCGCCAGAGCGTT
>NC_045446.1:7798748-7817635 GCF_002776525.5 Piliocolobus tephrosceles | reverse complement strand
CAACGCCGCCAACGCCTCCGCCGCCGCCGCCGCCGCCGCCGCCGCCGCTGCCGCCGCGCTCAGGCTCGAGCTCCGCGCACTCCCTCCGCGGCCGCTGAGCCGAGCGGACGCCCCCGGGGGCCGCGCCGCAGCCCTCCGTGCTCCCCCCTATCATGCCCGGTGCCCGGGCTGGGGCCGCCCAAGCAGCCAGGACACCATGCCCGAGGACGGCGCTGGCGACGGCGGGGAGGTGCCCGCGCTCATCCCTGACGGCGAGCCGCTGCGGGAAGAGGTACCGGCGCTGGGGGGCCGGAGCCGGGCCTGGGGCGGCGTGAAAGGGACGAGTGCAGAAGGCGACCCCAAGAGAGGGGCTGAGGAGGGAAGTCCCAGATCCCCTACGGCCAATGACGTCATTGGGGTCACCTGCCTCCCTGCCAGGGGTCCAGGGGCCCGCGTTGGGGGTAGGGGTGGGGCGGCTGGACAGCAATATGGGGGGCGACTTCCGCCCCCGGCGCCCCCTCATCCAGCCTCGCCCGTCCTGTGACGTCAGCGCCTGGCCCCCACGCGTCCCAGTGCCGCAGCCCAGCGGGGGATGCTGCTTCCACCGCCAGGGCCGCGGGGTCAGGTCCCCAGCCCAGCCTGGCAGCTCACGAGGTGTCCGGGCAGTGCCTGCAATGCAGCAGCAGTCGCAGAGCCTAGAGGGGAGGAGGGGAAGAGGAAGGGAGGCGCCTGGGTACCCCTTCTCCTTGTCCCCGAGGTGAGGATTGAGGGTCCATTCTGCTGACTGGGACCCTGGACGGCCCCTCCTCAGCCCTAGCCAGTAAGGTCTGCAGGACCTGGGGCCCCGAGTGATGTGTAGGGTGATAGGGTGGTGAGTGGGGCTGTGTGTGCATTTGGGTGAATGTAGCCTGCTTATGTGTGTGTGTTGTGTGGGTGTGAATTGGGGGTGTGTGTCCCCTGTAGTCAGGTGAGGGGTGAGTGGGTGCCTGGCTCAGGCTGTCCCTCAGTGGTCTAGGTGTGTGCATGGGAGCGAGTCCTGTTGTGGGTGGGTCTCTCCCTGTGGGGTCTGAGGAGCCTAGGTGTCAAGTTGCAGTGGGGATGGGGAGATGTGCACTGTGATCAGGTGAAGGTCTGGTATGTCCTTCTGGGCTTCACTGCATGTGGAACGTGTATGTGCGTGTGTGTGTCCTGTGGTGGATGGGTGTGTGCTATGTGTGTGTACCATGCTATGGTTGTGGGAGTCTGTGCTCTGGGGACAGGTGAGGGTCTGGAGTTTCCTGGTGACAGGCAGTGTGACCCTCCATGGTGGGTGGGTCTGTGATGAGCATGTGTTGGAGGGGCGTGGACAAGTGTGTGTGTACCTGACAGGCCTTGCAGGTCAGGTTGCGCTGTGCTCCTGTGCTGTGTGATGAGGCCAGGCTGTATCTGGGCTGGGCTGGGGGATGGTTCCTCTCCTCTTGGGCCTCTAGAGGCCTGGTAGGTCTGGGGTAGGAGAGGTGACCCCTTAACCCCTCTTTTGTTGTTTCCACTTTTTCCGCCCCTTTTTACCCTTCTGCTCTCCCCACTGTATACCTACCTGCTTCTCTCTCCATGGGCACCTGGGGGTGAGGTAGCTAGGCTGGCAGCCCTGCCAGGGAGGGTGTGGCAAGCCCTCTGAGCCAAGGAGTGGCCCCTGCTGCCCAGCAGCTGTGTCCCGCCCCCTCGCTCAGCACAGATGAGTGGAGGATGGCCCTCCATCTGCTCCCCACCCCAAGACTTGCACCTCCCCCGTTCTAGATGCTCCTATTGACTCAAAAGCCTCTACTGAGTCTTCTGAGTCCCTATGGAACAAGGGAGCAGAGGGAGTCTCAGGGTAATGGCGATCATATTTATTCCCGTGGCCAGACACTGTGCTCAGATCTTCACACGTATGATCTTGTTGAATCCTCACAACAGACTCAGTTTACAGATGAGAAAATTGAGGTCCAGAGAGGATGAGGGACGTGCCCAAGTCATACAGTAAGTGCTGGAGCCAGCACTGGCTCCTGGGCAGTGAAACTCCAAAGCCCATGCTGTTTATACCTCGGACCCCTTCCACTCTGGCTTCCCAGACCAACAGGACCAAGAATCAAGGCCGGGAGAGGGCAGAGATATAGCCAAGTCCACACAGCAAATCAGGGCAGAGCAAGGGCTAGAACTCAGTTTTCTCAATAGCCAGTGCAAGGATCCATCCCTTCTGGCAGAGGCGGGCCTGCTGTGTCCTGTGTACAGTTGGCCCAGTGCTAGCAGGGCACAGTGGAGGATGGATTTGGGGTAGGGAGTCCCGGGTTTGAATCTGCAGCACCACTGTAAGTGAGCTGGAAATGTGAAGCCTGGAGCAAGCTGTTCATCCCTCTGAGCCTCAGTTGCCTCCTCTGTAAAATGGGGCTCACGGTATCACCTCCCTCAGCTGGGTTAAGCAAAGTGGCAGGCCCCACTGATGGCCCCACCTGACACAGACTTCCCTTTCTCTGCCCACCTGCAGCAGCGGCCCCTGAAACAGTCCCTGGGAAGCTCCCTGTGCCGCGAATCGCACTGGAAGTGCCTGCTCCTCACGCTGCTCATCCATGCCTGCGGGGCCGTGGTGGCCTGGTGTCGCCTGGCCACAGTGCCGCGGCTGGTCCTGGGGCCCGAGGCTGCCTTGGCCCGAGGAGCCGGTGGCCCGCCACCCACCTACCCGGCCAGCCCCTGCTCCGATGGCTACCTGTACATCCCGCTGGCCTTCGTCTCCCTGCTCTACCTCCTCTACCTGGCCGAGTGCTGGCACTGTCACGTGCGGTCCTGCCAGGCGCCACGCACCGACGCCCACACCGTGCTGGCGCTGATCCGCCGCCTGCAGCAGGCGCCGCCGTGCGTCTGGTGGAAGGCCACCAGCTACCACTACGTGCGGCGCACCCGCCAGATCACACGCTACCGCAACGGCGACGCCTACACCACCACGCAGGTGTACCATGAGCGCGCCGACAGCCGCACGGCCCGCGGCGAGTTTGACTACTCGGCTCACGGCGTCCGCGACGTCTCGAAGGAGCTGGTGGGGTTGGCGGAGCACGCGGCCACGCGGCTGCGCTTCACCAAGTGCTTCAGCTTCGGCAGCGCGGAGGCCGAGGCCTCGTACCTCACGCAGCGGGCGCGCTTCTTCAGCGCCAACGAGGGCCTGGACGACTACCTGGAGGCGCGCGAGGGCATGCACCTGAAGGACGTGGACTTCCGCGAGTCGCTCATGGTCTTCGCCGACCCCCGCAGCCCGCCCTGGTACGCTCGCGCCTGGGTCTTCTGGCTCGTGTCGGCGGCCACGCTGTCGTGGCCCCTGCGCGTCGTGGCCGCCTATGGAACGGCCCACGTGCACTACCAGGTGGAGAAGCTCTTCGGCGCCAGCTCGCCCCCGCCCGGGGCCGTGCCCAGCGGTCCCCCGCTGTCCCGCGTGGCCACAGTGGACTTCACTGAGCTCGAGTGGCACATCTGCTCCAACCGGCAGTTGGTGCCCAGCTACTCGGAGGCCGTGGTCATGGGCGCGGGCTCGGGCGCCTACCTCAGAGGCTGCCAGCGCTGCCGTCGCTCCGTCAGCAGCAACTCGCTGCCCCCCGCCCGGCCCAGCGGGCCCCGTCTGCCCTTCAGCCGCAGCCGCCTCTCACTGGGCGCTGGGGGCCGGGCCACGCCAGGGGTCTTCCGCAGCCTGAGCGGGGGGCCCCTGGGGCGCCGTGGAGAGGACACGGAACCCCTCGAGAGCCCGCCCTGCTATGAGGACGCCCTCTACTTCCCGGTGCTCATTGTCCACGGAGACAGCGGCTGCCAGGGGGATGGGCAGGGTGCGCTCTGAGACCCCCACAGCCCCCAGAGTAGCCCCCTCCCCACCATTCCACCATGGGCTTAGATGCCCAAGTGATTGTCGTCCAAAACAGGCGGGAAAACAGACCAGCCACACATAAGGGGCAGGGGTGAGGGTGGGGGTGGGGGTCCTCAAACAGACTAAAATGCAGTGACCCGTGGTCATTTTGGAGGAAACGGAGGCCACCTAAGTGGAGCCTAAGAATCGCCCCCAGCGTGGCTTCACCCCCCAAGATGGCCGATGATCTGGCCTGGAGGCCTCTCACAAAGGGCAGGAGAAGAAGCTTCCAGAAAGGCTGGGATGGAGGAGGAGTCCTGTGGCCAGCTGTTGCCTGCAGCAGAGGCTGCCTGTGGGCACTTCCCTGCCGGGGCTGAGGCCACGCTGGGAGCTTCCCAGCGACGCAGAAGCACAAATTGGCGGGTTGGGGCCATGCCCAGCCAGGTTGGCTTCCCTGGGGCTGAAAAGCTGGCTGTGGTGGCACCATGGCCTTGGCCCTGCTGCTCACCCAACATTCCCATCCTCCCCTGATAGGCCCCTCCGTGCCTGCCCTTTCGCCCGCTGCTCAGGGCCAGTCACTGATTGGACCTAGCAGTGCTGTTCCTCCACTGGGAGCTTGGTTCTTGGAGCACAACCTTGCCCCATGCACCTGTACTGTTTTGCCTGGTGCCCACCGCACCCTCCTCCCACATTCAGCTGCCCCTACAACCTGGGGTTCCTTCTCAGGGCCTCACCTGGTCCCCACATCCCCTGGCCTCTGCTCCTGCCTCCCAAAGTCCATGTCTGCCTCCATCAGTCACACACACCCAGGGACGCCCTCTCCTTGCCCTCCCGGACTTATCTACTCTTCACTTTCCTGATGATCCATGGGGCCCAGACCTAGAGGGCATCCGAGGGGCCCGGCCTTGGCCACAGCCTCTTGGATGTTGTCCTTGCTCCACAATGCAGGCCCTTGCTTCTCCCATCAATGAGTCCTGGCCCAGGGGACACTGACCCTCCCCCAGGGAGGAGAGAGGGGTTCCTTCCCTTTCAATGAGGGCTTCTACACCCTCTCAAGGGTGGTGGGGAAGGGAGGAGGCTGAGAAGATGCAGATTAAATAAAGGTATGGAATGGGAAGGCCTGTGCATTCCTGAGTCTTGGGTCCGAGGCCACCGCTGCAAGCATTGTGGGCCTCCGTGGTTCAGGGCACGATGAGGGGTTCTGGGAAGGGACTCAGAGTTGGGCTTCAGTGTTCCCAGGAACAAAGTAAGCGGAGGAGAAGAAACCTCCCCTGCCTAGCCTGGGGCCTCTGAGACTCAAGTGTGAGTCGTTCTGAGCACCTGGCTCCCCTGAATCTGGTATCTGGACCTGGGTCACTGCTAAGGCATTGTCAAGGTGACCCTTCTTCCAGCTCAGTGGGGGATTCCATTCTGTTGCTGGGCATGCTGAGAGCTAAGAGAGTGGTAGCTTGTCCCCAAAGTGGGGAGAAAGAGCTATGGTCTGTGACTGGAGTTCAGTGCCCCCCAGCAGCTACTGATATTATCAATCTGAGGGAAAGGGCACGAAGCAGGTCGAAGGACACACAGCTGGAAAGGGCAGCCCCAAACCAGGGCAGGCTGGCATGGAATCCAAAGGCAGAGAAAACATCAGGGAAAAGGAAGGTCCTGACTCCCTGATGGAGCTCTGAAAGACTCCTGGACATGGCATTGTCACATGTGCAGCAGTAAAGGGTGTTCACTGTGCAAGGGCAGTGGGCTAAGGGGCAAGTGTGCATGGAATCCAGCCTACAGGCCACTCCCCAAACTCTGGCATGGAGCTACATCCACTTGGAGAAAGGGGACCCTTTTCCCATTCACGCAAAGGTGGCATAACAGCTAGACGTGACCCTGGAAGGGTGCGGAGAATGGGTGGATTTCCCTAAACAAAGACAGGGCAGGCAGTGTCTTAGACAGCAGATGCTGCCCAGACAAAGGCCTGGCTGCCGGGCACGAGCTGAGGTATGACAAGGAGATAGAAGCAAGAAACCATGGAAGGCTTTGCTGTAGCTTCCGTGCCAAACCCTAGAATTTGTCCTTACACTGGAGCAAACTGGGCAATCTGGAACCGTGGAAGGGGGATGGGCAGGGGCGTGATACAGTCAAGGCTGCATTTTAGGATATTTAGCAAAAGTCCAGCTAGCTGCTGGCTCTGTGGGGAGGGTGGAGTGAAAGACCAGAGCTCTCCCTATGCGTTAACCGACGGCCTCTCTTCTTTGGGAGTGAAATCAATCCCTCATTCTGAAGCAAATTAGGTGGAAAACCCTATGGTGCCCAAACATTCAAGAAGGCTACAGTGGGTGGCCGGGCACAGTGACTCATGCCTGTAATTCCAGCATTTTGGGAGGCTGGGGCAGGCAGATCATTTGAGGTCAGCAGTTCGAGACCAGCCTGGCCAACATGGTGAGACCCTCCCTGTCTCTACAAAAAATACAAAAATTAGCTGGGCGTGGTGGCAGGCACCTGTGACAGCTACTCAGGAGGCTGAGGCAGGAGAATCGCTTGAACCCAAGAGGCAGAGGTTGCAGTGAGCTGAAATTGTGCCACTGCACTCCACCTGAGACTCTGAATCAATCAATCAATCAATCAATCAATCAATAGGCTCCAGCAGGTAGGGAGGCCAGCATGCTGGTTCCAGCTCCTTGCCATGAGGAAGACCCTTTTTCCACCATTCTGCTCTAACACCATAGCCAACAATTGCCCACTGTCCACTATCCATTGTCCTCCCTTCCCCAATGACAGAACCCCAGTTTTGCTGCAGATGGCAATGTGCCCAGCTAAAAGGCAATATTTCCAGCCTCCCTGGCATATATGGTATGACTGTGTGGCTCAATTATAGGATATTAGATATAAACAGAAGGTGCTGGAAGGGATCTCCAAGAATGCCCCTTGAATAGAAGCAGTATTGGTGAAGGCCATTTTTGTCCTCTCTGCTTCAGCCTTCATTCAGCCTGGGATGTGTATGTGATAGCTGGAATGCCAGCAGCTATCTTGGAGCAGGAAGTGACCTTGAAAATTGTAGCCACGTGCTGAAGATAGCAGAGCAACAAGGTAAAAGATCCTGGGCTTTTGATGACACCATGCAAGTTTCCATGTCATCCCTTGGGTTGCCTACCTCCAGACTTTAATGAGAAAGATAAATAAACTGTAAGTCTGCTTAAGCCCACTGTTTTTTCTTGTCTGTTACCAGCAGCTTTTACTAATTATCTACTGCCACATAACAAATTATCCTAACCCTAGTGGTTTAAAAGAGCAATAATTATTATGCTCTCTCCTGGCTTCTGTGGGTCAAGAACTCAGATAGGACACAATGGGAATGGCTTCTCTGCTCCATGACATCCAGGGCCTCTGCTGGAAGACTCAAACACCGGGGCTGGAATCATCTGAATGCTCATTCACCCATATGTCTGGCAGCTGATGCTGGCTGAGGGCTGAGGGCTAAGAGCCTAACGAGGGCTGTTGGTGGGAACATCCACACAGGGCATCTCCACGTGGCTTGACCTTCCTCATAACATGGTGGCTTGGTTCCAAGAACAAGTGTACTGAGAGGGTGAAAGCTGTATTTCCCTTTATGATCTAGTCTCCGAAGTCACATGACATCACTTCTGCCCCTTTCCATCGGTCAAGGCTATTATGAAGGTCCACCCAGTCTCAAGGGGAGGGAATATAGGATCTCATCTCTCTGTGGAGGCTTGTCAATGTCACATTGTTAGAAGAGCATGTGGGATGGGAGATATATTAGTGGCTATCTTCAAAAATGCAATCGACCGCTGAGCGAAATGCCATTTGCCATTCCTAACTGATTGATACCTGTAAAGTGATCTGCAAAATGAACACCAAGCTCTTTATAGTGCTGTTTTAAGGGAGGAAGGTGGTGGCATGTCAGATATGGGCCTTCCCAGGGCAGAGTGAGCTGCTCAGATCATTTATGGAGGCCTTCGGGCCTACGGTAGATTAAATATGGCCACAAATTGTTTACCACTCCTCTCTTCAAGAGGTGGAATCAGGCTGGGCGCAGTGGCTCACACCTGTAATTCCAGCACTTTGGGAGGCCGAGGCAGGTGGACCACTTGAGATCAGGAGTTCAAGACCAGCCTGGCCAGCATGGTGAAATGCTGTCTTTACTAAAAATACAAAAATTAGCCAGGCATGGTAGTGTGCACCTGTAGTTCCAGCTACCCAGGAAGCTGAGACAGGCGAATCACTTGAACCCAGGAGGCAGAGGTTGCAGTGAGCTGAGATCATACCACTGCACTCCAGGCTGGGCAACAGAGCAAGGCTCTGTTTCACAAAAAAAAAAAAAAAAAGAAAAAAGAAAAGGAAAAACAGAGGTGGAATCTGTTTCCCCTTTAAATCTGGGCTGGACTTGTGATTTGTTGTGACCGATGGAATGTGAGGGAAGAGATGTTGGCCCACTTCTGAGGCTAGGCCTCAAAGACTCTTGTAGCTTTCACCTTTGCCCTCTTGCAATCCTGAGACCACCATCTATAAAGATGCCCAGCCAAGCCTCCTGACAGATTTGAGGCTGCGTGGAGAACTGAGGACCCCAGCCAAGAGTCAGCATCAGCTCCAGATATGGGATGACTGAGGCCGTCTTAGACACACTGTAGGCCCAGTTGAGCCATAGATGACAGGAGCCTCAGGACTGACCCAAGATGAGACCAGCAGATGAACTACCAAGCTGATCCCAGCCCAGACTGCTGTCCTATAGAATAAGGGGAAATAAATCTTTGTTTAATTCACTACATTTTGGGGTGATTTGTTACATGCAATAGATCGCTGTCACAAGGCTCTAAACCCAGCTGCACTTCACAAGGGAGGGCACTGGGCCTGCACAGCCAGGAAGAGGAGGGACCCAGAAACCCCAGTGTTTGATGGACAGCTCTCAGCTCATGATCTCCTGATGGGAGACGGGGTGGTCACGTGTTCAGACTCTCTTGGAGTCAACACCAAGCCAGGGTGTTCTGTTCTAAACTGTTCTCAAGAGGAGAATTCATGCCTGAGGAGTGGTGCAAAGTCTGGCTCCCAAACCCCAGCTGCCTCTGCCTCTGCTCTCTCCTGATATGGGCTATGCACAGCATGGCAGGAACAGAACCTGTAATTTCTACCCCTACCCCCACCTGCTCCTCTCTGTCTTCCATCTCAGGAAATAGAGCTGCCATTCAGTCACATTCAGTCAGTTGCCTAAGCCAGGCACCTGCACGGCAAGCCTGTTCTTTTTTTTTTGAGACGGAGTCTCGCTCTGTCGCCCAGGCTGGAGTGCAGTGACCAATCTCGGCTCACTGCAAGCTCCGCCTCCCGGGTTCACGTTCACACCATTCTCCTGCCTCAGCTTCCCGAATAGCCATGCTTGGCTAATTTTTTGTATTTTTAGTAGAGACAGGTTTTCACCGTGATAGCCAGGATGGTCTCGATCTCCTGACCTCGTGATCTACCCGCCTCAGCCTCCCAAACTGCTGGGATTATAGGCATGAGCCACCACGCCTGGCCGCCTCTTTTTTTTTTTTTTTTTTGAGACGGAGTCTCGCTGTCGCCCAGGCTGGAGTGCAGTGGTGCAGTCTCAGCTCACTGCAATCTCCGCCTCCCAGGTTCAAGCTATTCTCCTGCCTCAGCCTCCTGAGTGGCTGAGATTACAGGCGCCTGCCACCACACCTGGCTAATTTTTGTATTTTCAGTAGAGACGAGGTTTCACCATGTTGGTCAGGCTGGCCTCGAACTCCTGACCTCAAGTGATCCGCACACCTCAGCCTCCCGAAGTGCTGGGATTACAGACGTGAGCCACCGCATCTGGCCAGGTGTGGGCATTTTCTGATTAGAGACTTGGCTATCACATATGGACTGGCTTTGTTGTAGGAGGTAAGGATCACAGGATCTCCCTGGGTTCAAACCTCCACTTACTAGTTGGTCAACTAGGGCAGATGGCTTAATGCACTTAGGCACGTGCCTTCAGCTTCCTACTCTGTAAATTGTGGTAAGAATGGCACTTACTTCATGTTGGTTGTTATGAATCTTACATGGATTAAGCCAAGTAAAGCCCTTAGAAAAGGACCGGGCATGTAAGAAGTGCTTTCAGGCCAGGCATGGAGGCCAAGGCAGGTGGATCACCTGAGGCAAAGAGTTCGAAAGCAGCCTGACCAACATGGTGAAACCCTTTCTCTATTAAAAATAGAAAAATTAGCCAGGCATGGTTGTGGATGCCTGTAATCCCAGCAACTTGGGAGGCTGAGGCAGGAGAATTGCTTGAACTCGGCAGGTGGAGGTTGCAGTGAGCCGAGATCGTGCTATCACACTCCAGCCTGGGCAACAAGAGAGAAACTCCATCTCAAAACAAAACAAAACAAAACAAAACAAAACAAAAAACCAGAAGTGCTTCAAGCATTCACTATTATTATAGTCATTATTAGCACTAAATCCTACTTCCATTGGTAGCGGCCAGGGTACGAGCATTGGAACGTGGTCTGGAAAGAATCCCTCTTCCCAGGCCTGATTTGCCCGGCGGTGGGCAAGGGCAAGTTTGGCAGCGAAGACAGGAAGCAAAGGGCCCAGCTGGAGCTCAGTGGTGTCAGCTCCCTTCCTCCTCAAGGGTTGCTCCCTGTCTGTCGCCCTAATGTTTGGGCCGGGCGCCGTGGCTCAAGCCTGTAATCCCAGCACTTTGGGAGGCCGAGACGGGCAGATCACGAGGTCAGGGGATCGAGACCATCCTGGCTAACACTGTGAAACCCCGTCTCTACTAAAAAATACAAAAAACTAGCCGGGCGAGGTGGCGGGCGCCTGTAGTCCCAGCTACTCGGGAGGCTGAGGCAGGTGAATGGCGTGAACCCGGGAGGCGGAGCTTGCAGTGAGCTGAGATCTGGCCACTGCACTCCAGCCTGGGCGACAGAGCGAGACTCCGTCTCAAAAAAAAAAAAAAAAAAGAAAAATATTTTACTGGGTTCCTAGCCCGGAACTTCAGCGTCTCCTGCCCTCCAGGCCGGTATTTTCAGATGTAGAGATGAGAGCTGAGATAGCGTCTCCCTTGAGACACTGTCTCTAAAAACTACGATCTTCAGCTCCTAATTGAGGGCTTCCCCGCCCAAACCCACCCCTTCGCAACACACCCCCCAAAGAAGGTGTCTAGCCTTTGGAGCACTAGGTGGCGGCAGGGGGAACCTGGCCCTAGGTCGCCAGGTGAGAGGCGATGCTTTCGCCTCTGAGGACAGGATTTGTTGGGGAGGGACAGCGAGAGTTCGACCAGCCAGTCACTTTAGAGACTGTCGGGGCGCTCAGCTCTAGGGTGGTTCCAGGGCCAGTGCGAAGCTCCCTTAGGGACGAATTTCCATATACGACGAAGGGCATCTGCGAAAGGATGGGCTGTCCCGTGGGGGGAGTCGGCAGATATTTAAGTAACACTAACATTTAATGAATTAAGCAGCTATTTACTGAGCGATTAGTACGCTTTGAGAGAGGGGCCCTACCGAGGCCTCGCGGTGGCTGTAAGTCCGCGGGGCCGAGGCCAGGTGGCGCCAAAGGCCTTTCGACGTCATCTGCGCGGCTGTCGAGGCCCAGTCTCAGGGCTCTCCCAGAGAACCCGAAATCTGGACAAACGGAAACCGTAGGTGGAGGGAGAGGGCTCCAGGGCCAGGTTCAAGGGCATCCTGGTGAGAGATGAGGGGTTCGGAGGACTGGTGGATCTGGGCATACCCCGAAGGTGGTAAGGGACCCAGGAGTGGAGTGGGCGGGGCTTGCGCCCAAGAGGGTGGAGCCTGAGTGTGGGCGGGACCTGCGATAAGAGGCTCGGTAGCGCTCTTCGCAGGGCGGTATTTGTGCGCTAGGCCGCAGCCAGGACGCTCTATGTGGGCGGGACTCGAGGGCCCCCTAAGGGGGCGTGGCTTGTAGCTTTCGTGGGCGGCCCCGGGGGCGTGGCTCCGTGTAGGTGAACCGCTGCCTCCGAGCGAGGTGTGACAGTCCTGCGAGGGCGCAGTTCTTCCACTTTTGTGAGCTTGAGGGGGGCGGGGCTTGTAGCTGGGGGCGGAGCCTGAGGAAGAGGTTGAGGGGAACTTCACACGTTCCCTGGAGGGCGGAGTTTAATTGTCCCCCGACAGAGTTAAGACCTCCAGGGGATTCCCTGCAGTGTCCAGGGCTCTGTGAGGCGAAGATTGCAGTTGTATTAGGCGGGGCCTGTAGCGCCGCGTGAAGAGAATGTGTAAACTCGGGGCGAAGTTCATACCTCCGAGAAGCGGAGACTAATAGTTCTGCCAATCTGCGCGCGCCGAACAGAGGAGGCGGGGCTTGTGGGTTGTGGGCGGGGTACTGGGCGGGGCCGAGAAGGCAGAGGGGCAGGCACGAGCGCTGCTGGAATCTTTGAGTTGGCAGGGGCGGGGCTTGTGGCTTTGTGGGCGGGCCCCTGGAGAGTTCCCGGGGGCTCTCTTCGGTTCTGCAGCGGGTAGGCGTGTAGCTCCGGGTCCTAGCTGATACCACCGGAGTATGCAGTTCTCGGCCGCGCCCGAATGAGGCGGAGCCTGCGAGTCAGTGGGCGGAGCCCGGGCTGGGCGCAGGCGGGGGTTCTGCCCTGGGAGGCCGTCTGTTTAGGCCCGCACGCAGCTCCGCATCTGGTGCTCATTACCAGATGACAAAGAGCCGGCTCTGGGCCCCCTTCCCCACTCCCATCCCCCGCCTCCGACTGCAGTGCATTTAACTCCTTCCTGCCCTCGGGGTACTCTGGATCCCTACCCGAGGTCATGCAGGGGACTCCAGACCTTCCAGTCTCGGCAGGCCTTGTCGCTCCCCACGCTTCCTCACCTCCTTCCCAGACCTAGCCGTCTGGTCCGCCTCGCAACCTTCATTCGCATCCAGCAAACCTGCCCGACGGCGTCTCCGAGGTTAAAACTGTGCAGGATCTGGCGGGGACGTCTGGTTTGAGTTAGGGGAACGTGAGAGCGGGGACTGGGGGCAGTGCGTAGCGTTCCCTCCGCCCCCTCCGCGACCCCCTGGTTCATCCCCAGCTCCGGCCCCTCCTTTCCTGGTTCCCTGGGGCCCAGCTCAGTCTTCCAGCTCAGGTCCAGGCCCGAAGGGGGCGCTGGGCCACTCCTCCTCGCCTGCCCGGGTGGTCGTGGTGGCTCTGCCCCGTCCTAATTAGAGGCCCCTGAGAGGCTGTAACTGAAAAATTACAGAGGCGGTGGGAACTGGCGCCTCCCCTGCCCAGGTCTCACCCCCGCCCCCCAAGGCAGTGAGCCCGGAATGAGGGAGGTCACCCCCACCAGGCTGTGATCTTTGACCAGGCCCTTCTCCAGTTCCTGGGACACCTCAGTCCTGAGCAGCCGGAGCCCTCTCTCAAGCTCGGATCAGCTGAGCTCTGTCTGTCCCCCACCACCCCCAGCCAACATGGACAAGAGCAAAGTGCAGCCCTGGCGAAAGAAGGCCTTGCTCCTGCAGCTGTCCAAGCAGTTAGCATGGGATCTCTCCCGGGTTCCTGGCCCTTCCCAACCCAGCCTCCTACCCGGAGCAAGTGGAGGAATGCCTCCAAGAGCACCCACAAACCAGGGGGTGGCAGTCCCCTTGAGTGACCCTGAGCCCCAGCCCCCAACTTCTGTGAAGCTTACAGGGATGGGAAGGGAAGTGTCTGAAGAAAGAAGCAACTCACCCACTAGCCCCCTCCTTCACTCCTCTGAATCACCGGCCCCAGAGCCTACTTTGACCCCTAAACCCCAGTTTGGCTCCAGTTCAGCAGATGCCCTAATTCTACAACCCTCCCCTAGATTCAGCCCCACCTTCTTGGAGCTTTGGTAAAATGAGGAATAAATACGAAATTCTCCTCATGCCAAATCTCCCACTGCTGGGCTCAACTGTGTGACCCTGGGCAAGGTTCTGCCCTCTCTGGGCTCCTGCTTCCCTGAGAATCTCTGAGGCATACCCTGTCTTAAAGGGATCTTACCTTACCTCCTTGAGGACTCAGACAAACTGAAGGAAGATCACTTCCTTTTTTCTGAGTCCTCCCAGAACCTCCCTCTAGCACCAGTGGGGGTCAGAAGCCTTGGGTAAGGTTGACACCCCATTTATTGGAGAAGACCCCAGCACCCGCCCCCTGAGGTCTTAAGGGCTTTGGTGTATCCTTGGTCACGAGCGCTGAGCCAGGAAGCAGAGTTCCTGAGAGCCAAGTCTAGTGGTTGAGAGAGGACCCTGGCTGGGCCTGGGGAGCAAGAAGCCATCCGTCCAGCTGGGCAGCCCCTGTGGGTCCCTGGTGCAGCCCCGGCCATGTGTCCAGCGCACACCCCTTCCCCCTACTCCATGAGGGGGGTCTGCACCCCATCACACGCTGGTTCTGCAGGTCTGCACCCCTGTGAGGCTGCCCCTGGGGGGCATGGGTTCCGTTGGACTCTTGCTCCCAGCATGGGTGACCCAGCGATAGCAGTCAGTGATGCGCTTGTTGGGTGCATGGGGGCCACAGCGGGTGCAGTACACAATGCCCAGTGCAAGCAGGACCACCAAAAAGACACACGTTGGCACCAGGAGTGCCACCAGAAGCCACCGGTCATCCCTCTGGATGTGCTCAGCAAGACCAGCCTCCCCCAGGGCTGTTGGGGCTGCTGTGGGAGCTGCTGAGGGCAGCCACAGGGCCAACTTGGGACTGGGGCCATCTTCCCTTGGGATTTGGGGGACTTTGGAATGGGGATGTGTAGGGCTGATGGGTGAGGTCTGGTTAGTGGGGCTCTGAGAGGGCAGGAGGGTGGGGAGGGCTGGGGGCTGGGTGGCAGCAGGCACAGAGACTTGATGGGAAGGAGACACAGGGGACCTGGAGCTGGTGGTCAGAGAGGGCTGGGCAGTAGGGATAATGGGAAGCTGGGTAGCCTGGGTTCTGAGGACAGGGGCATCTGGGGCTTGAGGGGGTTGATGGGCACCGAGTGTGGTGACCAGAGGGGCACGGTTAGGTGGGATTGCAGGCAAATGAGTGGTGGTCTGGGTGCCAGCGACCTGGGTGTCTGGAAACATGGGGGACTGGTGGGCAGGGAACAGCTCAGGATATCTGGTTGAGATCATGGGGGGCTGGTGGGCAGGGGGCTGTGCTGGATGAGAGACAGAGAGAATACCGGGTTGGTAGGCAGAAGGCAGATCTGGATAGTTGGCTGCGATCACGGGGATCTGGTGGTCACGGGACAAAGCTGGGTGTGTGGCAGGGATCACAGGAGGCTGGTGGGCAGAGGGCAGTGTGGGGCGCGTGGCAGAGACCACCACAGGCCGGGTGACGGAGAGCACTGAAGAGTGGTAGGGGACCCTGGGGGCACTGAGCGGGGGCGGCCAGGTGGGCTCCGGGTAGGGTATCTGTGGCTCTCTGTCCTCTGGGAAGCTCGGTCTATAGGCCAGGGCAAAGTCAGGCGGCTGCGTAGGCTCCATCCACAGGATCCCAGGCATCTCCGTCCAGCCACCACCAAAGGCCTCCCAGGCCTCGTCTTCATCTTCCTCATCCTCCCCATCATCCAGCAACTCATCTCCGAGGTCCTGGGAAGCCTGGGCACCCATAGCCCCTGCAGGGCTGCAGCTGATGCCATCAGCCTCCAGCTCATGACCCTCGCTACAATAACACTCGAAGCCACCAACATAGTTGACACACATCTGCTGGCACACACCGGCAATCTGGCACTCATCTGTGTCCACACAGCGGTGCGGATCATCCTCCGCTGGCCGGAAACCCAGGCGACAGTGGCAGCTGTAGCCTTGTGGCCCACCGGGCTCACACTGCTGCTCGCATGGAGCCTGGGCACAGGGATCCTCGCAACTGCGCCCGTCCGCAGCCAGCCGGAAGCCCTCAGTGCAGCGGCAGGACACGTGACCATCCACCTCCTCCACACATTCGTGTTCGCAGCCCCCGTTGTCAGGGCTGCAGCCAGTCCCCAGGCACAGGGGCCCAGCCCGTGACCAGCCCACACCTCCCTCAGGCTGCTTCACGCAGAGCAGAGAGGCTCCCCTGCCAGTCTGGCACTGCACAGCGGCCACGGAGCCAAAGGGCAGCCACTCAAACTCTGTGGAGACCAGGTGGAAGGGCGTGGTATAGATGGCTGGGCCAGCCTGGCCCGCCTCATCTTGCAGCGCTGGGCAGGCATCCTCGAAGCCAAACTGGCACAAGTAGCCGTCGACAGCCAGCGTGCATGAGCCCTCCAGCCAGCGGTGCTCGCCAGTCGCCTCCAGGGCCACACAGCGCTGGGCCGGGCAGGGGCCTCCAGTGGCTGGCTGGGCCCAGTTGGTGAAAGCCGTGTCCTGGTCCCCTGTGGTCCACGTGAAGCCGCGCAGTGGGCGCTGCAGCTGGCATTGCCGGGCCTGCCGCTGCAGCCCGATCCACAGCAGCCGGCTGGCCGGGCCTGCACCCACCAGGTTGTCCACACGCTGGGCCTCCTCGGGGGTCCGAGGAGTGGCCAGGTCGCCCCCCAGCTCGCGGCAGGCCCGCCACGCCTCCAGAAAGGTGCGGCGCCGTGGGAAGAGAGCATAGCAGCTGCTGGGGCCGCAGGCGGAGCGGGGCTCAGCAGCCCAGGGGTCCTGGCCCAGTGTGGGCCCTGCGGCCGCCCAGGCCAGCAACAGGCGCAGCAGCATCGTGATGCCCCTGGACTGGTCCGGCCCCGGGCCCGCAGCAGCTCTTGACAGAGGGAGGGCCTGGGGCCTCCTGCGGGCGGGCCGGGGGCGGGCCTGGGGCCGGGCTCAGGCCTTGTAAGGAGTGGGCTGGGGCGGCTGCCAGCTCCCTGCTCCCTCTCCCCCGGGGGCCGCTGGAGCAGGAAGCAGTGGGGTGGGGGGCGCTAAGATTGGGGGCGGAGGAGGGGAGGAGGCGCAGTTGACGGCTGCCCCAGGCCCCATAGAGCTGAGAGTCAGGGGGTGGGAAAAGCCTGCCTGCCGAGCTCTGTGACCCTCAAGTTGAGACTCAGGGCTGTGGAGTGAGGACGCTTCCCAGAGACTCAGAGACCCAAATCTGGACACAGCAGCCCCGTCACACCCGTGTGCAGTCTCAGCCCAGCTGCTCGCCATGCACGGGAACACCCACATGCCCACTCCCTTCTTGCCCCACAGAGGCGCGCATGCGCCTCCCCCACCCCCAACCTCCTACAAGAGTGCACTCTTGCCAAGCTGTTTGTCCCTTCACCTAACCGTAGACCTATGCTGGCTTGCAGACGACTCCCTTCCCACACGTACACACATTCTGACATGCTGAGACGCTAGGTGCACATACAAAAATGGTGTGGCATTCTACATGACCTGACATATGAAGACCTCCGATTCCGGTGCAGGGCCTGAATGGAAACCAGCTTGGTCACCCAGGCACAGGCATCCTCAGCCTCTCATTTATTTACTGAGCCCCTGCCCCAGCCTCTCCCCCTACCCTCAAGCATTCTGGTTCCAGCTGGGCCAGCGTGTGGGGTTGTTGGGGGAATGAGGGGGCCAGGGGCTGCCCTCCCCTCACCCCAGCTCAGCCTGGGGCCCTGGGAACCTGGGCTTAGATGGGGAGGAGGCAGCCCCTAAACAGGAAATGCCTCCCTGGGCTCCTGCGTCAGGAAGGCAGGGTGCATGGTTTAGGGGCTGGGTGGGGGCTGGGCTGCACTCAGGATGTGCAAGGCTGTGAGGGGACCCATGCAGGGCCATGTATGGGCATGGGGCACACAGTGACTTATATGCATGTATGTGACACAGACATCATGTGTGTGGAGCCCTCCCTGCCCCCGGGGCCTGCTGTGTGGGGCTGGCCAGGGTCGTCTTCCCGCCCTTTCTGGAGGCTTCTGGAGGCATGTGCACTGAGCCCATCACCCAGGATGACCTCTGGGGATCTGGCTGGCGGATTAACCCATGCACACCCGCCGCACTCTTAGCAGAAGTTAGAAACAGGGTGGGGAGGTGGGGGAGAGGTTCTACCCTTCAGTAAGCTGCCCCAATGCAGCTTCCCTCTCTGTCACAGATGGATCGACTTTGTGGCTGCAGGGGAGTCACTGGCCCTCTCTGGGTCTCCTTTTTTCTTAGTTGCAACATGGGGGCAATGAGTCCAGGATTTTTAGCTCAGCAGGGCTGTGATAATTCTGTCACAGCACTCAGTGTTTGCAAATGTGCTTTGTCAGCTGTGGAGCCTGAAGCAAATGTTACTCCGTCTTCTGAGCATATGTGGCGGGTGGAGACCAGGCTGCGTTTTTGCAAACCACCTTACAGCGCCTAGGCTGGCCCTGCAGACCCAGTCAGTCCCTCGAGAAACAGGGCTTAGGAATTGTTTCCCATATGCCTGAAAGTCCCTTCTTACAAGGTCTATGCCTGTGAAGCACACAGAATGACTCCCCTTCTCAGGAGACAAAAGTCAAGATGGAGGAGTTCATCCTTCTGTTGGCTCAGGCCCCAAACCTTGAGATCATGCTTGACTCCTCTCTCTCTCCCACAGCCCATCTCCAGTCTCTCAGTAAATCCCGTTGGCTTCACTTTCAAAAGAGACCCAGAATCTGACCACTCCTGGACACCTTCTTTGCCACCCACCCCCTACCCAGGTGGCTAGCAACACCAATCTAGATTTCCCGAACAGCCTCTCCCTGGTCTCTCTTTTGCCGTCTCCATCCTGCCAGAGGGATCCTTTCAAAATCCAAGTCAGATTTGGTCACTTCTCCATTCAGAACCCTCTGAGCCCCCCATCTCGCTTAGAGGAGAGACCACAGTGCTTGCCATGGCCTCCAGGTCTATGTGATCTGCCTCCAAACTCTGGCCTCATTGCTGTTCCTTAAATGCGCCAGGCACTCTGCCTCACAGCCTTGGTCTTGGCTGTTCCTGCTGCCTGCAATGCTCTTCCTGCAATATAAAAATGCTCTGCTTCTTTACCTCCTCCAGGGCTCAGCTCAAGTGCCAGAGTCCTTGACCACCTCACCCCATCCCACACCGCCCCCTGGGGCTGCTTAACCACTGGATCTTCCTGTATTTTCCCCCTCTGCACTTATCACTATCTGACATTAAATATGTTTACTTGTGAAATTAGTTGGGCGTGCTGGTGCACCTGTAATCCCAGCTACCTGGGAGGCTGAGGCAGGAGAATCATTTGAACCTGGGAGGTAGAGGTTGCAGTGAGCCAAGA